>NC_057935.1:39548050-39868324 GCF_018555375.3 Anguilla rostrata
TCGCAGTAGCGGGACCCGAACTCGTGGAACCTCGGGAAGAAGCCAGGCCTGATGGCCAGGATCTGGGTGTAGAGCTCCGAGGGGCGGGACATGGCGGGCGTCCCGGACAGCAGGATCACTCTCTTAGCGGCCTGGGAGGGGAACCGGGACCCCGACGCACCGGATCAGAGCGGCGCTCAACACGAAACGCGCTCAGCGGCCCTTCTCAACCCCTGAACGAGCACAGCCCGTACTACAGGTACATCTCAAACGAGCGCCTGACTGAGCTGTAATCTTTAAGACGCTGAATTTACTAAAGGTCAGGCAGCCTGCAGCAGCACACACTTTGTGATGACATTCACGAAACGTGTGCAGTTTTATATTTGTGCAGTACATCACAGAAATTAGGGTGTTTTTTCCACACTGTGCCTCAGCATTCATCCGTAATGTTCGTAACTGCGGATATTATGACAGAGAGGTTGAGGGTTTCATAAAATCAGAACCCAGTGAAGACTAGTGAGATTCATTAAAACTTCTAACAAATACTTGTGTCTGTTTCTTGTTAACAATGCTTGGAAAACCAGATGCTAACTGCATGAGTCAGCCGTCAAAGTGCAGCTGTAATAATTCCACTGAGGAGTACGGGTGCGCCACTGGTTGCACAAACAGTTTGTCTGTTGCCAAGCTGTATTAAGTACTACTGTGTTTACTGGCATTTGAATATACACTTTGCTAAATTAAAAAGGGCTGCACCAAGTAGCGCAACTAAAATGTAAGACTGTATTAACTAAAAAAAACCTGTGCTGCAACAGCAAATGAGGTGAAGCTAGTGAGATTCCTCTTCAGAAGCAAGTATCTAAACATCTATTTCAAACCGATATTCATCTGAGCAGTTGAAATAATCATAAAACGTGCAATTTGGTTTTTTTTTTTAACACCAGCTCCATATACCCAGGCCTCAAACCTGTAAACCCATGAGTTATTAGCAGCTAGCCATATCTAAATTGTCAGATTGTGGAGGTCTTCATTAACATAACCGCATACTGGAAATACGCCAAGACCTGAGAAAAACAACACGTGCAAATGTGCACAAGACGTGCGGTAGTTTACACCTTCTGATGCCTTTCGGTAAACCCCCCCCAGCGACAGGCACGTTTCCCATAATGCCTCGGGTCCAGGGCGCAGAGGGGCCGACGGTACCTTAAGCAAGGGCAGCGCAGCCTTGCAGCGAGCCGTCTTCATGTTCTTCAGGAAGTGGGACTCGTCCTAAAACCAGAAAGCGGGAGAAATTAAATTAAATGAAATGAAACGAACGGAAGCCCTTCGTTTCCGTCGGTGACGCGAGCAGACCGGACGGCCGCGCGGTGGCATTTTACCGACTTCGGGAACGCCGCGCGACGCAGGAGACGCCCGGCCCCTCAGGCGCTCGGCCCCTCGAACAGGAGCGTTTCCGCACGCCGTCCCCGCTGACATTTAACAGCCATCTCATTCGGTGAAACAGAACGACGAGGACACGCAAAAACACACCCTTATCCTGACGAACTGCGGGGACGTGACGATGCGTCTGTCCGGATGGACACGCCGGTTCAAAGGGCAACGCTCCGATCCAATCGATACAACGAGCAGAAATTGATCCATACTGTTATGTACCATAGCAAAATATTTATTTAAATGTCCATAAACGTATGGCAGTTTGCTCTCGAGCAGCACTTTCAACATCACTGTTTACGTTTCCGACTCGACCACATTTTAAAAGGATTTTGTTAGATGGATCATATATATATATTGCTTGTTACTATGCTGGATCGTTTTTGGACCGTACCCTAGCAAAATTTGCGATATTGCCAAATATCGAACCGCCAGCCTGAAGAATTGCAGTCGTATCCTATCGTGGGGAAGCCTGAGGTTTACACCCGTAATAAACTGCCAGCACAACCTCGCAACACTCCCTCTTAAAATAAACTGCCTTATAAGGACATTTTTAATGCTGAGACCAACCTGGAAAACAGAGCAAAGCTAAAAATGAATGTGCTTTTGCATTCTGTGGCGAATGCTGATAGTGGACACACGATATGGGCACTCACCATGATGAGCACGTTGAAAGGGTCTGTGGGCTGCTGCTTGTCCATTTTGCTCAGAAGGTCGTAGCTGACGATGTTGACCCGGCCTGACCGCAGGTTGTCCTTCCCCTTCACGACCACGTTGATGCTGTCCGCACTCAAAGAGGGGAGCCATCGCTGAAACGCCTTGGGGGGGGGGGGGGGGGAGGGGGGGGGGTGGGGGATGGGGGGAAGGCACATCTGGGTCAGGACTAGCAGCAGCGAGAAAAGATCCCCAGCAGCACAGACACACAAACTCACAGACCTTCCCTGGTATAAGAAGTGCAACCCCAACAGCAGGAACAAACACAAATTCACAGACCTCCCCGGGTATAAGAAGTGAACCCCTGCAGCACGGACACACAAACTCACAGACACCCGTGGTTAAAACCAACCGCAGCAAGACACAAAACCCAGACTCCTTCGGTAAAAGTAGGAAACTAGAGCCAACTACACACTATTTTCATCAGAGATGAATGCAAAACTTCCTTTGTTGGAAGGAACAGAACTGTGAAAAGAAGTAATTATTTTTTGAGCTTGCAGAGAAACTGCAAAACAAATTTGCATTCAAATTTTTGGAAATGTGTTATGGTTTTCTGAAAGGATTTCAGTGAGTTTGTAAATTACCTAAAATGGTTTTAAAAAAACCCTAAGAAACGCACATTATTTTGCTAAATGTTTCCCTACAGCATCTTAGAAAGAAGAGATATTTTTTATTTGATAACTGTGTTTTCTTTCAAAAGTATAAAATCACACTCGTTGTCTATAATCTTAAACATTAAACCTTATTACGTTCTATCTTGCCTGTCGGTCTACATTTTAAAAAACATGTGAAAACAACCTCATGAACACTCGGACAGATCTGGGCCAGCATCTGCATGTTTATTTGTGCTCAAAAGCAATTTAACCCAGATCCTTGGATGGATACACAGTTCAGTGGGTACAGTTAAGAGGATGTTTACTGTAAAGCTCCAAGGAAACAACTCATACGCTGGCCAAATATTTTCTTTAGTGATTGTCATCCATTTTAAGAGATCATTTAGGGGCTGAGCTGCTTTGTTGTTTGGCCGATTCAATCACGCCAGATAACAGACATGAAGACGGGGGCCGCTGCGGACCGCTAAAGCTGCGCTACGGGTACAAATGCGCCGAATCATTGATTTGAGTGAACGTTAGTTGAGAAACATTGTGGCAAAAAAAGCAGTCATTTTAAGCACATTGATCTGGGTCTGCGCTGCTGCTTCGGGCTGCAGACGCCGCCATTTTTAATTGAACGGGCCTCTCTGGAGACGAGGGGCTCGGGGCACACGATTTAATACCGTTGTGTTCTTTTGTGAAAATAAATTACCTGCAGGAGTGCCCCAGAGCCACAGGGAGATAGAGCGCTTTACAAAAAAAAAAAAACCTTCTCAAATACCGCAGACCGCCAAATTCTTCTGTCAACTCCCCGCGAGGAAAAAAACCCATTTTCCCGCCTGGGAACAGAGCTGAAATTGGTCGGAGCGTTAAGGTTGCCGCGGCACCGATATAATTAGAGGAAACGGGCGAAATGGCCCAGTTCAGCCATATAAAAGTGAAGGATAATCACGCTCTGAGCGCTAGGTTCAAGGGGTGCTTCCTGTGTCGTCCCCTACACCGCTACGCTCTCGCGGAACAAACGAGTCCGTTTCACGCAGCTCTAAGTAACACACACGCCGAGCCGAGGAACGAGAGGCCAAGCGGAGAGTACCTCAGCCCAAGTGAAGCGGACGGAGGAGGGCGTCACCACCAGCAGGGGCCACTCCTTCCTGTAGAAGGCAGCGATGCAGATGGCCTGTATGGTCTTCCCCAGGCCCATGTCATCGGCCAGGAGGAGCCGGCCATCCCTGGACACTGCAAAGCTGGAGAGACGGACACGTACACATGCACGCGTGCAGGTACACACACACACACAAGTACACACATAACAAACGCGCACACAAACGAATACACACATAACAATTGCACGCAAGCACATACAAACACACATGCGCGCACACACACACACAAACACACACAAATGGATACAAGCGCACGTACACACACACGACAAACAACAACACACACACACACACACACACACGCACGCACGCACACACACTGAAATAAACAGGAACCCAGCTCCAATGCTGTAAATTCTCACAGAGCCAGCCAGATAGAAATCATGTAAAACAAAGGCTTTATAGAGAGAGTAAACAAACCAATTCATCATTGCATAGGAAAGAATTCATGTTTTTAAACTCCAATATACAATCTATTATCTGCTAATCGGTGTAGAGCCACCTGGATGAAAATACATGCATAATGAGCACAAGGCACTGTGAGTTATGAACCCTGGGTGAACGGAGTGGATTTAGTGGTACCTTAGCTTGTGTAATTTACTTTGAACTAGGTACCTTGCCAACAATTACTTTACAAATCCTATTAGTGCAACTGAAGAGTGAAGTAATGGCACTCCTTTAATGAAAACAAATCTCTTTAATCCAGTCTTTGACTTCTTTATAGTATTCTGTTACTTAAGATTAGCAATCAACTAAATGCACTGTAACGAATATGCTAGCCAGCTTGCTACTCAAGACTTTAGTATACATGGCAACATGCTAACAAGCTACTTGTAAGGGTAGTATTAGACATAGTAAAATGATTGATGAATTGAATGAATTGAGTTATAACAGCAATTCTCTCAAATTGAATCTACTTCTACATCGTTATGCAGCGTAATTCTAAATACAATGGCGGCTCAGTAACATTCTTGTCAGAATATACAGAGATGAGTCAGTGCCACGGTTTCTCGGTCGTACAGGTGGGGCAGTCGGGGGCACCTACTTGACCCCGTGACTCTGGAAGGGCATGAGGCTGCGCGTGAGGACGGGGTCCACGCTGGACAGGTCAGCCTCGGGGATCTCCGAAGGTCTGGACTGGCTTTCCTCGAACTGGGCGGAGAAGGCCTGGACCACAGCACGAGGGAGCGGCTCCACCTCCACCAGCGGGAGTCCAGTCAGGATGTCCACTGGAGGAGAGACGCGGCGATGAACGCACTCAGGCACGCACTCAGGCACGCACGCACACACACACAAGCAGGCAGCACTTGCATCATGTCATGAGATTACGGAAGGACATCCGTGACAGAATATTCCAGAACTTTCCCTTTCCGCCGTGCCTTAACTGACTTTCTGGTGCAAGAGCGGTGTTGTTTTCCTCCTGCTGAATTCCAGACCTTGGCAGGCTCTATGCCACAGTGCCATGTTGGCCTCACGTGGTGGTGTAAAAGCCAATAAAGTTTCTTTATATTTGCATTTCACCTCATGCAGACTCACTTGCACACAAAAATACACAAACACTCACAGAAAAGCACACATGCAAGCTCACACTTGCAAGAGCACAAGCTTGCATGCATGTATACACACAAGCATGCACACACACAAACACATACACAGACACAGCTATACTTACTTAACTTCTTGTAATCTTCCAACAGGAAGTTCCATTTTCTGGTCTTCATGTCTAATGCAAAACAGTGTTAGATGTGACCGTCTCAAAATAATTTTCTCTCGGTGAACAGTTTTTTTTTTTTTTTTTTTACTTTTGAATGCACTCCAAATAAAGAGGACAACGATTTATATATTCAATAAAGCGCGGGGTGATCAGACGGTGAGATTGTGAGAAGATTACCAGGTAGGGAATTTGGCAAGAATGCCAAGAAACCTCCTACTCTCTGCGACAACAGTCAGGGGATCTTTAATGACCACAGTGAGTCAGGACCTCGCTTTAACATCTGAAAGATGTTATCTCCTATCTATCCACGCAGCGCAGTATCAGTTTCATCATTGGTCCAGAAGGAAAAATCCACCAGACAGAAGTACATTAACAGGCAGTATGGCTGCCGGTTTTAAGGCAGAGCTTATTAAACCGTCACATACTCAGTAAAAAATGATGAATTCATCCAATTAATGGAAAAAACAGCTTAAATCAACAGCATCCAAAATCTGTTCACTTTCTCTATTCTGACTTCCAGAATACAAATGTAGGAAGCAAACTTTCCTAAAACTTAAATAAGCACTTCCCTGAGGCTGTAGTCAAACTTTGGTAATATACTCGTTTGGACAGAGCGACTTGGGGCGAAAACCAGACGCGGCCTCACCGTAGTTTTTGGACGGCATCTGCTTGAAGGCGGCGATGACGTCCACGTG
Organism: Anguilla rostrata; assembly: GCF_018555375.3. Taxonomy (NCBI): domain Eukaryota; kingdom Metazoa; phylum Chordata; class Actinopteri; order Anguilliformes; family Anguillidae; genus Anguilla; species Anguilla rostrata. The sequence continues at coordinate 39,554,337 of NC_057935.1, forward strand.
GTAGCCCACGTCCACCTCGAAGCGCGAGCGGGTAAGCAGGGCGCAGGAGCCCTGCACGACCGCGCCCGGTTTCTTCCAGCCCTGGCACAGCCGCAACAGCGCGCCCAGCGCCGCGCCGTCCCGGCACCGCCGGGTCGCCGCCGGCACGTCCAGGCCCTCCGTCCCCTCCAGAGGCTGAAGGGAGACGGACGCGATGCCCGCCGCCTCTTCCACTGGCCAACAGAGGACACCGGATTAGCCGGCCGAACCCCGCCCTCACACCAGTCATCCGTTTAGAACACAGCCAGTAAACCTCACCGGACGTTTTAACCCGACCAATCAAATGGCGCACTGTACAACAACGCAGCCCACACTGTAAGCGATCTAACGGAAGTCTTAAAGGGGAACTTGAACTGGTTCATTTAGCATGAAACTGATCAAGTAATTGAAAATTTAACCAAGGAAAGGGTTTTATTTGGCCAACCAATGAATTGTCAGCTTATTTATAAATCCTTAGCCTATCGAGCCAAACATCTACCGTGGGTTTTTATTTTTCCCATAAATCTGAAAAAGGTGCCTTACAATGTATTATACATGAGTGAAAATATCTATGAAAGAGCGTGAGTGAATCAGCCTTATTACTAGTACCATGCAGATGGTTGTAACGTACTTAACCGATGGTAGTCTTCCAGGCTGAAGTTCCACATCTTTGTTGCAGGGTCTGTTGAATAACAGGAGAAGCACTTCAGAATTTGGAAACGCATCCATTTTGGAATTCAACGGCACAAATATAAACTTGTATGTTCTGAAGTATCTTTTCCTTTATCTGGTTTTCTGACAAAAAACATTCACATGCACATTCATTAAAAAATACATTACACTGCTGATCAAAGTCAGAGAGTAAGCACATGATGGGGAATGCTGAAGCTGTGGTACATTAGCACTGGGGTTTAACTGATCTGGGGTCTCCAACATCAATTAAGTAGCAAACCAAGAAAAGAGCAAAACTGCTGAAGCATATATCCAAAGCATAGGAAGAGACGAGGCAAGCCGAGCCTCCTCTAAAAATGACTGAAAAAAGCTGTTTATTTAAATGTTCCTTTAGTTTCCTTTTACATAATTAAAAATGTGAAAATGCAAACCACACTTCATGCAGTTACTGCTGTCACTTTTACTTTGAAATACTAGGCGAAACAGCGGCAAATTCAATTAAATTAAACTCGATTAAATCTGAGTGTTCTCCATCTCCATAATTTTGACAGAGCACGTCAAAGTCTTGAAAATCGAAAGAGCACAGGCAGTGTGAATGCATTATTAAATGTACTGGACAGAATATGGATTGAGCATGCAAGAGATGAATGCTCTCATCTCCAAGTGGAAAAGCATAATGAACTGCTGAGGAAAAATGAGGGCAGTTTTGAAACATTTGATCAATACGACCTCCTCGCCAGGGAGGCATGAATTGGCTTTCAATGCCACCAGTAGGTCAAAGACTCTGACAATTAGAGATAATTATAATGTATTAATAAGTTGCTGCTTAACAATACCCTCCAATCCTCCCACCAACTGGCCTCCTCAGTATCACAACCAAATGTCCACCTGCAATACACACACAGACATACACACTTGCTGAAACAAAACCTCTCCCACTGCAAACTTTACAACGACTTAAATACTACCTCTGTGCAACCAACACAAAAAGGCAGTGAAGCTGTCTGCACCATAGTTTACCATAGTTCTTGGACGGAATGCTCTTGAACACTGCGATGAGCTCTGTGTGGTAGCCCACCTCCACTCTGAAGCGGTCAGATGAGTGAGACAGGCACTTTCCTCTCACGGATATAGCTGGCTTCTTTGCCGCCACGACACTGGTGGAGGCAACGGGGGAAGGTGGCATTTTCTGTGGGACCCGGTCAGATATAGATCTTGGCCCGTAGAAAGTGCCAGCACTGGCCGGGGCTGCACTCACTGGGGCTACGTAAGACTTTGGTTCTGGGGGTTTAAAACCGGAGAAGTTCACAGAGTGGGAATTTATTCCTTTGGCAGTAATCTGTGCCACAGGTAGAGGGAGCGGATCTATCATTTTTGTCTGAAAAAGAGATAAGAGAATGGGGTAACACAATCATTTTTTCTCAGATAATGGGGTAACAATATCACTCTCTGCACAGAAAGCCCACGAATGTGATACACAACAGGCCTAGGCTTGCTGGGTCCTTTACCTGTTTTGGAGGAGAGGCGGTCAGTGTGCTTCCAGGTTTTTGCCATGACCCGGGCGACCGTTGACTGATCGTCCGATCTGAGCCCTGGGAAAAGTGTTTAGATGGGTAGGTGACCGTCTGCGGAGAGGGTCCTGGTCGTGGCGCGGCAGCAGTATGTGTTGAGATAAAATGAGAGTGGGCACGGGAGGTGATGTTTTGAGGGGCGGTGGTATTATGGTGGCACGACCCAGGTTCTTGTTGTGCGAGCCGCTCAGCCCTCCTTGCTAAAGCTCGCTGACGGTTTTCCTCAATCCGCCTCTGTTGTTCTGCAGTTAAAGAGCCTGACATTTCTGTCGTTAATGTTCCAAATTCAATGTTCGTTTATTTACTACCGATGTACAAACATCCTGATAAAATACAAAACGTAGCTAATTTGTCGCCAGTCAAAGCTAGCTACATGTACAATTTAAATGGTATCAATGTATTCGTCAATATTAGCTAAATTTTTTTATGTGATTAGCTCTAACATCAAATGCATATTGCACAAGCTGTAGTTTAGATACAGGCTATGTGAAGTTAGCGTTAGCGATCTAGCAAGCCGGTGTCAAGTGCCATCAGTTCACTATATCTGGACAAAATAAAATGGTTTAGTCCAACTAAAAACTCTTTAGTTCTAGGCAGCACAGCATGATATCTGCTAAAATGCTACTTTGTAGCTATCTGTCGTTACACGCCATCGAATTTCCGCCACAACCGATCAGAGAGGAAAGGGCGTGACACGAAAAAACACGTTTTGTACAATTTGATTGGCATTAGTGGCTGCCAATAGAACTACGGTATTCGATTTGAACAAACTTTATTCGTAACCACCAATTTTTGCTAAACTACCTGCCCCGCAGGCCTAAGATCAGCGTTGACGCATAGTATGTTCTCGTTTTGTGTGTACTTATTGCACTGATGAAAGCATTTAACTGAAACGTTTGCTATCTAATTCATGTTTTCTTCTGTATATAGTTATTTCTTCACCTGCGACCCTTTGGGTGGGAACCACTGTAATAAATTAGACTAATAACTAGTGGGTTTGTCCAAACCTTTTTTATTTAGTGTGCATCATGACCTTTTCTTATTATTACTACAGTTCGATTCTTAGTTGCAATTGTACTAAATATTTGCGTTCATAATGTTGCACTGAATATAGTAGGTGTATGTCATTATCTGCTCTGCATTCCCAGAAATGCAAGTTTAAAATTCAATTTTAAACCAGCCTGAACTGGTATAACCCAAACCTATGCTGAACCCCAGTTTAAGCCCTAAACCCTAATTGAAGCCATAGGTACCTTTCAAAACATCATAAAATTTATTTAAAATGGATTAAAAACAAGGCAAATATCATGAATACAATAATACAAATGCAAAATAAAAAATGTAATTTCCCTGAAAAAAATGTGTATTTATTATACATTTTGTATGGTCATAGGAACACATTCTACAAGAGAACATTTTTGGTTGATTCAAAATCACTAAAAAAACCCATGTTCTAACCTTTCTTCAAGCTGCTGAAGACAACCATAAACTTTCCTCAACCCTCAGACTTATCGTTTTCCTAACCCAAGCTCAACCCTAGTTTGAGTCCTAAACCGTAATTGAAGCCATAGGTACCATTGGAAATGTCAAAAACCCCATTTAAAATTGATGAAAAACAAAGTAAATATGAATACAGTTATACAAATGAAAAATCGGTGTTCTTGCCGGGACACCGATTTTGGGGGGAAAAAAATTGGGAGTGAAAACAAAATGTAAATATTGCAATATATTTACAATATATTACAATATATTTCCCATCATTGGCGTCACTAAACACCAACCCTAGTGACCCCACTGATGGGAAATATATTGTAATATTTACGATTACAGGTAAGAAGGATATATAAATGTTTTGACTCCCCTGACCTGTTGTTTTTATCTCTTTTGGGGGGTTCCAAGTTTTAATTAGGGGGCTAGACCCCCTCATAGGTACACATGCTATTAGAGACATTTTTTAGCTCATTCAAAATAATTTGCAAACCCATGTTCCAACCTTTCTTCAAGCTGCTAAACACAACCGTAAACTTGCCTCAACCCTCAGACTTACCGTTTTACCCTAACCCTAATTGAAGACATAGGTACCTTTGAAAATTTAAATTAATCTGTGCTTTCGACACTTCTTGCTGGTTTTAGCTGATCGACCAGCTGTTCACCAGCTGACCATCCTATAGTCAGTTAGTCTACCAGTTTGGCCACCAGCTTAACTCTGCCAGCTTTGATCAGCCACAGACCATCTTTTACCAGCTTAGAATCCCAGTTTGCCTTAGCTGGAATTTACAGCACAGAAAAACAAACACATGAATTGCTTTCTGGTTTTGGTTTTTTGGGATTACCTACTGCAAGGTGAAGGTGAAATGTAAAAACAGAGCAATGGAAAATGAAAAAATGACCAATTTTTTCATTTTTACCAATGTAACAGATTAATAAGCAAATTAACAAATGAGACACAGACCTGGATACCTTTCCAAATATCTGAAAATAAGCTAATCGGAAAAATTCAGTGATATATAGTGTCAAATTATTTAATTTCTTCTTTATTTTAACAGGTAAGCTCACATATCAAATATAATTTTACTAAGGAGGTTTTACTAAGAGGACAAAATACAATCACTTAACTGTTTCTTAAAAACAAACGTACATCAGTACAATAATGTATAATATGTTCATACAAAGCCCATACATTGATCTCCTTCTGCATTGTGTTTTGCATGCTACTTCTTAATATTTTGCACCTTTAATTAAACTCATCTGGGCTAAAACCTGAAAGGCTTTTGTGGTTTGATAAAAACCTAAACACTTTTTGTGTCCTTAATTAAATTCATCTTGGATAAGACCAGTTAAGCAGTATGCCTGTTATTGTGGAGGGAACTGTGATGTGTTATCACTGCTGAGAATGCAGAAAATGGGGAGAATAAAACATGCCCTGTTTATTATTGAGGGCTAAAGGTTTAAATGCACAACAGTATATAGCTCAATACTGTAAAACTTTGTGTGTAAGGACTACTTTTTTCTTTTGGTTCCTATAAGTCACCTGTCATTCATCCATTATCTATACCCGCTTATTCCTGCGCGGGGTCACGGAACCTATCCCAGCATGCATTTGGCGAGAGGCAGGAATATACCCTGGACGGGTTGCCAATCTATCACTGGGCACACACACCATTCACTCACACACTCGTACCTATGGGGAATTTAGAGTGTCCAATTAGCCTACCTGCATGCCTTTGGACTGTGGGAGGAAACCCACGTGGACACGGGGACAACATGCTAACTCCACACAGAAAAGCCCAGGCATGATTTTGAGATTAAATCACAGGGAGAATGGAGACAGAAAGAAATAGACCTGTGCAATCACCATGCCCAGAGAGAGAATTAATTCAAGGCAGAGAAGAGTAGAACAGGGAGAGAGGAGGGATAGTTGGGATAAATATATGACTCCATGTTTCTCAACTAGTTTTTATTTTTATTTTTAGGCAGCAACATTGCTTAATCGTTAGGGAACTGAGCTTGTTACTCCAGGGCTGTGGGTTCAATTCTTAGCTGGGATGCTGCCATTGTACCCTTGGGAAAGATACTTAATCTGAAGTGCTCCACAAATTGTCCAGCTGCATAAATGGACTGTATGTAAAGAATGCAGGCTATGTAAGTTTGATAACGGTGTCTGCTAAAATGTCCAAGAAAGTTAGCATTGATAGACAGGGGTTGAGTGTTATGTTTCGAATGCATTTTTTTTTTTGTCAACCCTGTCAAATGAACTTTGATTTTCTCAAAGTACAAGTGAGCCAACATTCGGAAAATTAATTCCCAACACTATATAGTTCAAGCTAAATCCCTGGTGCTAAAATGGTCTTAAGGAATAAAGAAAAAATAATTGTTTATGAAGAAAACATATCCCAGCAAACATATTTAAGAAGATAGCAAGGATGAAAGGATGATTTAAGTCTTGTGGCCAGCAGCTCTGCATTGGTGCTATGAAAATACAGTCTAATCAGGGATTTGAATAGGTTGGGATAGGTTGAACCGTATCGCTGAAGAATAGAGAACAGATCTAGAGTATGGGGAAACCAAGAAATGCCAGATCAGAAGAGCTAATTACATGCCATCTTCGCAGATTTTGTCTTCAGCGTAGGCATTTCAAAATGATTAAATACTGGGTTAATAAGGATACTGGATGTACATCTGGGAAAACATCTGATATATGAAATACAGTATGTAGTCTGATATGAAAAGCGATGCAGGTATCAGCTGCTACTGTATTGATTATAGAGGACAGAGGAGAATGGATTTATGTGTGGGAATGTGTCTCCTAATCTGACCGATTACACCATTAGCCTCAGTGATTTCAGAAATCACTCGCTGGCTCAGTAATGTAGCTATGCACGCATTATAATGGAGGGAAATATCCAAGATTTTAAAAAAATTTACTGCTAATGTGCAAAGAAGACTTCCTGCAACTGCAAAAGTGAACGGACATAATTGCAATACGCGAGAAACCCATCTCCATAAACCTCTCCATGCTTTTCATTTGAATCATAATTTCTTTGGAGAATGCTGACCAGTTGACTTCTGAATAATCTGTGTTTACGTTATACAATTATACATGTTCAGATTGTGAATATAATTTTATTCGTCAAAAAAAATCGTTTATATGTTCTGAAAAATCATAACCGAGTCAGGGGTTTTAGCATTTCAGGTGTCGTTTGAAACTGAAAATTGTAAATAAACGTAACATGATGAATGTCTCTGTGCTGCCGAGGTCCTCCATAACACGCTCGCCCCCTCTTGCATCACTCCTGGGCTGTGACGCGCCCGTGCTTGGGAGCTGTCCCAGGAATAATGGTGCTGGAACTGAACTGCTGCACCAGCCAGCAACCGCTAACCACACAAAACAGAGCCACAATCAACACGAGCTCTTTAGGGCAGTCACAAATACCGACTGGACCACTACAGGATCGGAATTATGGATACACCAGTAGTATCTTGTCCTTTAAAAATCTGAATTTTATTATCAGACAGAGAATGTTATGTTTAAAAATTTCGTACGCCCAGGAAACCCACAGTAGCACGACGTTAACTGCAGCGGAACTGGTTTTGATACAATAGTTCATTACGGACCCTCAAAACATATTAAATTGTTTTAAATATAAATACAAACTGCGATGTAAAAATGAAGAAAATAACGACGACTTGGATCGCCGAGTTCAAAGGAGGCAGTAACGGAGCCGAAACCAATTGGACATCTCACCACAGAGAACTGGACTTAGGGGCTGGATTGGTCAGCCGGTGAGCGATCGTATCGTCGACAGGTTTAATTGAAAATCATACTTGGATCGTTTGAAAAAAATGACACCTTTGTACAATGTTTTACGCCTTCTTGTGTGCAACTGTTCTAATTACCTGGACTGTGCTACGTCCTGAAAAGAGCCACTAGAAAACGACCGTTACAAAATCACCGAAGCTTGTTCCACCCGTGTTCGTGGGAAGACAAGATGCAAAAATAGGAAATAATTAAACAAAATCTGGAAAACAGAAGGCTGCATTCGGATTCCCGGATTAATACACTTTTGAAATCAAGGATTAATATGCATGACTCCAGGAAGACACGACATGCCTATGGGGACAGAGATTTTCAGAGTTGTGCTTTCCTAAACCTCAGTTTTTTGTTTTTGTTTTCTATGATTTAAATCGTATCCGTTTCAAAAACATTTAAATAATGCATTGTTGGTCAACACTGAAACATTTGCCTGGCACTTTTTTGCATTCAGCTATTTCTTTTACGGTAGTACAGTCCTAAAATATAAGTAGCTAGTCAGTTAAGCAAACCAAGTGGTTTATATATTGTTGAAATAACTGTATATAAACATATATGTGCTGTTAAAAAGCATCTTTCACAAAGTACCGTATATGACAGGAATGCTCAGATCTATGAGATTTATCTGTAATGAGACACAGAAATGTGACACTGGTGTGTGTTTTGTTCGGGCAACCAACATTTTATCGAAACGGTTTCCCCAATCAAATTCAGAGCTTGTATTAACAGAAAACAAACTGTAGTTATGGAAGCACACAATCCAGTTGAAAAAAAACTGGATAAAATAAAACAAAATAACAAGCTGTCTGTAATTCTGTAGTTCACGTCTCACACGATTTTCATTAAAATAGCAAGTTGTTGGGTTCTAAACACATGCTGAACAAATCTAGATGACTTATATCTGTGTAAGTACATTGTAAACCAAAAGGTCACATGTTGTTGGCAGTTGGTGTCATTGTATGGTGCTGGGGATCGCTGACCAACAGACCGATGCTGCGCGGCCAGGGCATGCTGAAAGGCCGCTGTCGCGTCTTGTTCAGTGACCTGAAGGTTTTCCTGCTCAGGCCACCAGCACCGTCAGCACCACCACCTACATTAATCCCCATGAACGGACAAAACACGGACGGCCATGCCAACGGAGTCGCGGGAACCGGCAGCTTTGCCGACAATAACAATACACTTATAAGCGCCCCTCAACTGGAGGGTTCGACTGTGCCGCCAGCAAGGGGCGCTGTGGGGCCGGATGAGGTCAGGGCTGCGGAGGGGTGGCCTGTCACAGCGGCTGGGCAGCCTGGGACCCTAGATTGCAGCAGCTCTTCAGATGACTGTTCTAAAGAGAAGTCTGAGGAGCGCTTCTCCCTCACCAGTTGCACAGACAGCGGGTTTCGAACCCCGCTGTGTAGAATCTGCTTCCAGGGACCAGAGCAGGTATGTATTTGTACAAGTGTATGCATATGCAAATATGTGTGCCTGCGCACATGCCTGTTTGTTTGCTTGGTTGTATTATGCACACACATTTTTTGTATTTGCAGCCAGTACATGAGTCAAACCTCTGAGCATCACACAGGTCCACACCATATATAAAATTACACATTCACTTTATATAGTTTGATAGCTTATTTGCTAATGGCAAAACAGTGTGGCAGATTTATCAATAAGTGGCCGGCTATTTTTGTGTGCAGCAAGTAGTTATACAGAAAATGTAGACATTTTTTTGTCCCAGATTAAACATTAAGACATCCTATTAAGCATTGGGAGGGCAGTAACATTGTCACTGATAGAGGACCTTTATTCCACTCTAACTGTAGACTATGCCCTGTTATTGAGTCTGTAATAACAGGACAGGTGTACATTCATGGTTTTCTTGTATCCTGATTTAGCCAGTGAAACTCAGAAAGACTTACACATGTCACATGACTATCTAATGGCATTACTTAATTACGTTTAAATAATATCAATGGGATCATTTCTACTTTTCAATATGCCATATTCAGCCAATAATTATCTGACAGTGAATCAGTGTCAACATTGTATAAACAACCCAATGAATACCATTCCAAAAAAAAATCAATATTTTTTTAGTTCAGGCTGACACTTCAATACTACTATTGCCTGTGAATAAGTACGCCCTCAATAGCTATTATGTCAGCATGTGCATGAAACCACATTCAAGCAGGAGGTATTTTTAGTGGCTATTTTGGCTGTTATATATTTCGAGTTAATGCTGGTGTGATCACGTTCACTTGTAATGTGAGCTTGGTCAGAATTTTCCCATGTTCATGTAACGTGCAGTCATGATTCCATGCACGGACGCTGGTATGAATATTTTATCTCATCAAAAAGTTATTTAAGCCCTGGAGTATAACCAAGGCTTTAATCTCACTCCTCTGGGACTGGGGACCAGAATGTCACTGTCACAGTCATTTCATGTACTCTTCGACCTCCGGAAATCTGTGTTGAAGTTCATAAACCAGTGTAGTGCACAGAAATTTGTATTTCATCATTTCAGAGATCATTTTATTGGCCAATCTATTTTTTTGTCTTTATGTTTCTGGAATACTTAAGACAGATGGGCCCCTGGACCACAAAAAATATTGTATTCTCAACAGATGTATCGGCAGCGATTGTACCAGTCACAAGGCCCTACTGCAGCCTGTAGTTCCAGTAGAATAAGAAGGACTACAAACACCAATGAGCACATCAGGAGACTTGGCTCCTTGTTGATTTATACATTCCACAAAGGGCTATCTAATCCCTTTCAGAAAGGTACTGCTTTTGTGGATGCAGCTCACGTCCTAGAAATTACTTGCTTGAGAAAAGAAATAATGGCTTTCTTTTTGCCTCCCCTGCACATTTTCTGTAATTCCTAGGGTGAAAATCCATTAATGCAAAGAGGACTGCCAAAGGAAATAGACTAGACTAGAACGAGACTAGACAAGTCTAGTGTTGTTTCTCATACCACTCTGATCTGACGTACATTTCATATTGATTTTATTTTTGACCACATGGAACTCATGTGTTCACGAACTTACACTAAAAATGTCAGTCTTTGTTTTGCTGATATGAAATAATAAGTTTCAGTTTTGAATATTGTCCTGTTATGGGAGTCCTCTAGGGCCGAACCCCCATAATGTTTCCCTTCCACAATCTTTCTAATGACAGTATTGACCACAACCACAGATCCTGGATTGTCTGACATAGTTTCACGCAGATAGATACTGTATGTAGCTCTATCTGTAGGGAACATTATTCAGCTTCAGAAATAGGAGGTGCAAACGAGCGGAAGTGAAGTATAAATTAAAGGAAGGGAGGTGTGAATTTGAGAAGTGACATGTGAATGTAGTTCGCTGTAAATGATATTAAGTGAGATAGGAATAGGAAGTAAGGCGTGAATGAGTGGAACCGTGATACAGTAAGTTGGGTACCCAAAAGCCCTCTGGTAAGACTGATTTCGGCCCTCTTCTCCCAGGCTATGATGGGTGCACCAGCACGTGGATCACTGTCTAAATTTGCTGACTGGCTTCCTAGTTGTCCCAGTCTAACCACAGGAACAGACAGTATGGTCATTTGTGGAAAGGGTATTTTTTCCTTCTCGTGCAAACAGAAACAAACAATTGAGAACATGGGAATATTTATCAGACGTTGGCCCGAAGATTCTAACATTCATTCGGTCGGATACCCACTGACTGTGAATATTTGCCAAGAGAGGTGAACAGTTACCGAGGGTAGTGTGGGGAAATTGTCACAGGCTGAGAAATGATTAATATGCCATGATACTGGAAGGGAACACATTTAAGTTTGATTTGTTTCCTGAAAAACACAAGAGACAGTGCGCAACAAAAATCATCTTTATATTATGTCTTCTCGCACTCTGTGACAGTTCTATAGCTCACTGTACACATTGCCCTTTGGAAGATGGGTTCCCTATATCCCTCATGTCATTACATCACAGGTTTATTGCTTTCCTCTGCCCCCTTTTAATCATTTATTTGCTAAGCAGATGCCCTCATCCATAGTTGGTAAAACAATGGTAAACGTTATCATTTACACTGCTGGATATTTTCTGAAGCAAATTAAGTTAGATGTGTTGCTCACAGAAACAACAGTAGGGTTTCATCTGGAATATAAGCATGTGACCTACTGGTGGGCCTTCTCCAAGAGACACTGAATAACCTAGTCTCAGCTCAGCTATACACATAGCACTGTTGTTCACAAATAAACAAAAATGGTACAGTGTAGCAGTTGTCTGATTGGATGTATGTGGTTGTATGAGTTGTTTCTGTTGCAGTGAAACAGAATTCTGCGCTCTTGTGTTATGAAGTTAGGAAAGTTTGGAATCAGTGCATCCCTCTCTAAAAAATCTTCCAGCATGGTTGCTAGTTTTGCAACACTGATTAGGGCAGGGTTAGAGAGCCACAGGAGGGCTAGTGCATATACAGCATTCATCCTTCATCCTTGCGTTCCTACAATTTATGTAGGAACGCAAGAACAATCTTCAAGAACAGCAATCATTCATGAGCTTACTGAGAACTGTAGGTTAAATGTCAGATCAGTTTAATGATCGGGCTGATTCAGTAATTCAAATGAAAACATATATGGCCCTCTTTCTCTTTTCTTTCTCTTCTCCTAGAATAGAGAGTGATTCAAAAGCAAGATTTTAGCCCGCAGTTTAGAGAAGCACATGATAAATCTGATTCCTGTGCTGTTCTCACATTGTACCAAGCAACGAGAACTGATTAAATTCATTCTTACCAGTGGAAGTGCGGATAAATCCTGGAACATGCCTTCTTACTCCAAGGTCAATGGCAGAAAATGTTAATCAGAGACCATTCTGTTTTTAACCCTGCTTTGTTCTGTCGCTCATTGTTGAGGTAACTAAGCCTTATTGAAAGTCCCAGCAGGACAGATGATGACATCATACTCAATAGGAGAAGAGGGACTCAGTCCTATAACCTGCTACTGATTGGCATCCCACTGTGAACAGTGCTGAGAGTAAAATCTTTGTTGAGCACATATGCATTTTAATGTGGCCATTTGACTTATGGTCAAGGGTGAAGTTAAACTGAATTGCAGTTTCGAAACACTGTTGAATTATAGCTGTATTGGAATGAAAAGTAATTTTTTTAATTTTCATTATATTCCAGTCATTACAAAAACCTAAATGCCACTGTTGCATGTGACAGTCCAGCAGTCATTAGCACTGTTTATTTTCCAGGATGTTGGGGATTTTATTTTTAAACAGAAACTAACAGAAACCATAAGGTGAAAAATCCCACTGTTGCTCCTTTAAGACGACTTACAAGCTTTTATGTGATCCATCTCCTCGTCCCCATTGTGTGTTGTGGATTCAGTGTCAGGGCGCTCCAGGAGGTCCCTGGGGACTGTGTGACAGTCACGTCCGGCTAAGCGGCATGTCCAGCACTTTTGGTCTCAGATGCTGGAGCTCCATTAAGGTGGAGGTGGAAAGTTGGCTTCTCCCCAGGTGCTGGTGATTAGGAAGTAGGTGACAGTGACACAGCTGAATGACGCCTTTCAGCTGTCTCCCTGCATGGGTGCCTGGAAGCGCCATTGCTACTGCAGGGCAGGATTCCAGGGAGGGTTGCACAGCATCGTCCATCACCGTAACACACCAGGCCTCCCTGCCCCTCCCCCCCACCCCCACCCGCCGCAGCTTAGAAGCAAGACAATGACTTCAGGTGGTCGAGACCCCATTTAGTCCAAACAGGAATACCTTATTGCGCAAGAGACCAAATGCTGTAGCCTCATTGGACAGGGACACCAGCTAATAGTCTTTTGTAATGCCCAAAGTCAATGTAAACTGGAACATCACGGATTTACTTAATGAGCTCATTTGCCCTTGGCATGGGATGGCTTTCGATAGCAGACACAGCCTTTAATTTACAAACAATTCACCATAAAATGTTGCCATTCTGTCATGATTTGGCACCAGGACAATGGGACTGCCCTACGCACTTCACAATAATATACGATTCAAGCATTTTTCAGACTTTGGTATAGATCGCGTGCTTGCATGCCTCAGGGATTCCATAGGATTGCAGGCTTACAGTGACGCTCGGTGTCATGCGGAGATAACCTCTGGGTCATGGATAATACATGTGTTTTTTTTTCATTTTGTTTTACCAGCTCTTGGGCTTACTGACCTTCTGGGGGCCTAGTTCTGCCCCACAGGTGACCAGGTCACTGGATACCTTGCAGAATTTTTCGAAGGACAGGGTAGAGAAATGTTTCCCTTGGCACCAGCTGACATGATGGATTTGGTCTCTTCCACGGCCTGATAATTGCGCGCAGTAATTGACTGGCTTCATTTGTTGTCTTACCTCATATGATCCCAAGTAGCCAAGAACTCAGCCGTCAGTAGTAGAACTGGCCCTTTATCCGTGGGAGGGTGCAGGGTTGTGCCATGTGGTTATAGGTACGCTCACTCTTGTGTTCCCATGCAATTAGCACGACTCATCTGGTGATATGTTTCACTTGAGTCCGGTGCTGTGCTGGCTCTGTCTCCCACACTTTCATATAGATGTCCATGGCTCCTCATGATTGGGGAAGTAGAGGAGTGTGAACTGTAAGAACCCTGTGGATGCCTGTGGCACTTTTCTAAAGACAGTAAGTGATCCCAGTCAATAGTGCCTTCACTCATGACTTGCTTCAGCGTATGTTTAAAAGGGGACATTAAGCACTCAGTAATATGACTCTGGTCCATGTGCTTTTTATCTTAAAGAAGATATGGCTCTGCACTCAAGAGAGAATCCAAGACGGGTCCTTTTGTATTGCCCTGGGATGCTCAAATGATTATTACTATGTTATGACTGGCCTTCATTCTATAATAGCAATATTATTTTTGCCTGTAAATTTCTCGATTGTGCATCCCCTTCATTACAAAAACAGGAGTAAAGTTCTTGTTTTTGTTCTGGATTAATTCAAGAGCTAAGCTGAGACACACTCCTGTTTGGACATTCAATTGGCATTTTGCTGATGAGCCCTCCTTTTCTGAATCTAGAAATTACTTAACAAATGACTTTGGGCGGCTGCTGGGTAGCGCATTCGGTTAAGGCTCCGAGCTGTGGTGCATTAATGAGCGGTCTCAGATCAGACTCTGGACTGTATCAGTGCTGACTGCCGCTGGTAGCTTTTTGGGGTCGGGAAATATAGAATAGATAGGACAAGATGGGAAAGAGTGGAATGGAAATAAGGGTGGAGGTGGGCTGGGGGGACTGGATGTATTATTTTATAAGAAATGGATGTTTTATTTCTCATTTTGTTTCTCTATTTGTATATATGCTTCTCATGGAATTAAATAACATTTTTGCTGAATTCAATATATTGTTCCATTCTATGTCAAATGGTTTATTAGTAACAAATATAAACCTTGATTTAAATTCTAATTCAGATTTGTCCCCAACCTTGCCTAGACCATTATTTCTTATAATTACTGTTCCTCTTCATTCATGTGGGTTTCTCCTCACTGTATATCATTTGTTACTTTCAACTGCCAAGGAAAAATGACTGTCTCTAGAGGAAACACACTGTGTGACCATAAGCACTACTGACATGTTGTACTCTGGGAGATAGAACAGCCTTTTCAAATGAGTACTGTAGGTCTTTGTCCGCCTTGTTAATTATCTCAGCAGTGATGCATTGAAACTGCTGCTCTCACAGCTGAAGAGCCGCTGTTTCACAAATGAGGCAGTCTAAAATGTATTTGTCAGTCTGTACTACGATTCCTCACTTCGAAGAGGTACAGCCCATACCGGTCTAAACTGGTTTTAAACTGCATCCCTCAGTTTTCATGTGAATGTCCATCCGGTATATAACGTGTCACATGCCACTTGGTTATCATATCAAGTGGTGACAGTTCATGCCAGGTAGATTCTGGCCAGATGCTGATGGGTGAGGTGGCACATGGTGCCAGGGACCTGATTATGAAACCCGAGGGAGGCAGGGTCATAGCAGTAGCTGAATGGAGTCATGTGTCGTGATCAGGGCAGAGCTACTCAAACACTCAGAGAATCAGGTGGAGACGATAGATCAGAGCAGTCATTCTCCGGTGATGGGGACTCTGGCCTGGTCAGTAGTGTGTCTATGAGTCCATAAGAAAGGATTCAGATATACTCAGACATTTTCTCAGAGGGCTGTGGGTTTGGAGTCTGTCACATCCACTGCAGTCACAGTTATTGAGTGGTTCTCCATTGTTGTTTCTGCAGTACTGAAGAGTAAGTACTACACAGGAAAAATGTCCAGTGTTAATTCAACACTTACAGTAATAGAAAACATTTGGCACCACATTCCAGAGTGGGACCATATGTTATCTGATAAGAGTTGAATTAACACTGGACATTATGCTGCGTATATGCCACTCCTAGCCCCCTTCTCTCCACACACATGCGCGCGCGCGCACACACACATACATTTTATATTCGCACAACATCCTTCCTATGCACTACTCTCCACCCCTAATCCCCATAATCACACAAAATACGTCATTCTGTTTTGTGTGAAGACGAAAGATTCACTGTCCTGTGAATTTTGTGTCGTGCTGAGTGTACAACAACTGTATGCTTTTTATTGGTTTGTTCATGTAGTTTGTCTTATCTGTATCTATCTGTATGTGTGCATTTGTATGTTGTGTACAGTGCCATGAAAATGTATTTGCCCATTTCTTGATTTTTCTATTAATACATATGTGTCACACTGAATGGTTTCAGATCTTTAGACAAAAATGGAGCATCGCGTAGTTCTGGCAGGTCACGAGAGTCAAGCGCTCCGGTCGAATCAGCTGATGGCTCAGCTGAGTGATGTTCGCCTATCACAGTACATTCACTAACAGGGCGGTCTACTTAAACAGCCTCCCTCTACTCATTCGGCTGCTCCTCCTGCATGCAAGCACTGCACGTTGCTTCGTAAATCCCCTCCACCACCCCAGCTCCATCCCCATGCGTCAAGAATTTGCATTCTCCATTCCTATGTGTTAAGAAGTTGTATTGCTCCATCCTTATGTGTTAAGAAATTGTATTTGCTCCGTTCATATGTATTAAAAACTGCTTTGCTGCTGGATCTGTTTGTGTTACCTCTATGGGGGTTTGGCTGTGCCTCCCGGCCTTATCCACGGGCTGCGGGGTTGCGGAGAGCTCCAGAACAGAGCCATACCGCCAAACATAACTGTATTGCCTTTATTGTCAATAAAGCTCTACTTGATGACAGTGGTCCTGACAGAATGTAATATTAGACAAAGGGAAATTGAGTACACACAAAACACATTTTTTCAATTTTTTTTGCAATAGAAAAAACTTTCTTCAAGGGTGCAGTGACAACTCATCCAGGAAGTCACAAAAGATCCAAAGAACCGCAGGCCTCACTAGCCTCTGCTAAAATCAGTGTTCATGACTCACAATAAGACAGAGACTGGGAAAATATTGGATTCATGGGGGAGCAGCAAGGTGGAAACCACCACTAACCAAGAGAAACATCAATGCTTGCCTCACATGTGCAAGAAAATTACCAGGATGATCCCTGAGCCTTTTGGGATAATGTTCTAAGGACAAATAAGTCAAAAGTGGAACTTTTTGGGTGACATGGCTCCCATTATGTCTGGCATAAAGCAAATACAGCATTTCACAGCAAGAACATCATACCAGCAGTCAAACATGGTGGTGGTAGTGTGATGGTGTGGGGATGCTTTGCTGCCTTGGGACCTGGACGGCTTGCCATTATTGAAGGAACAATGAATGCTGCTTTGTGCCAGGAAATTCTTAAGGAGAATGTCATCTGAATGGCTGAAAAGAAACAAAACCCAATGAACCCGATAGAGATGCCGTGAGCAGGATCTGAAACAAGCAGTTCATGCTTGAAAACCTACCAATTTGTCTGAATTAAAGCAGTTCTGCTAAGATGGGTCATAGGATATCAAGTTATAGGAAGTGTTTGGTTGCAGTTATTGCTGCTAAAGGTGGTTATTAAGTTTAAGGGGGGCAATTACTTTTTCACATGGCTGATATGGGTGTTTGATAACTTTTGTCATTAAATAAATCAAATAATAATTTGAAAAAATGTGTTTTGTGTTTAGTCAGGTTTCCTTCATCTAAAATAAAATTTTGTCTAAAAATCAGAAATATTTATTGACAATTATTGACAAATATGCAATAATACAGGAAATCAGAAAGGGCGGAAATACTCTTCCATGGCACTGTATGTGTTTCTGTGTGTGTGAGTGTGTGTGTGCGTGCGTCCAGGTGTCTGTTGGTATGTGTTTTTGAGGCATGTAACAGGTCATTTCAAATTGCATTTCCCGGTGTGTACCTTTGATTGAACAGTAGTTTTGGTGTTAGACGTCTTACAATGTGCCTGCCGATAATCCAAACAGTAGGGGAACTTTGCCAACTAAGGCATCTTCAAATTCTTACACTGAAGCAATAAACGAAACACTGGCCTGTCATAACTGGACAATCTGTTGCCTTTTGGTTGAGTAAAACCAACGTGATGTTGGAAATTTCATATTGCTTCTTTCAATCTTGCGTGTGTCATACAGCCAGAGATGAATGGGATGGCCCATTAATTCTTCAGCATCTCTCCACAGCGGTGTAATGGGTCTGCTCTCTTGCCAGTCAATAACGCTGCTGCATTATCAATATGACCAGCTGAAAGAGAAAAAACTGCCTGAAAGAGCAGGAATTTGATTAACATTGGATTGCTCCAGAGTTCACATTGCTCCAGAAAAAATCACAGCATTCCAAAGGCCTGCTATATGAAAAGACAAGGCTATCCTGGTAACATTTTATTTGATAATTCACTTATAACACCTTCATGCTCATGTCATAAGAAATTCATAATGCTTCATGACATGTGTCATTACACAACAATGGCCATACTGTGAATGGTCATAAATGTTGACAATCTGAATCTGCCAACCAGAGGTCAATAGCCTTTTTTCACCAGCGGCACGCCTGTGATACAATGATCCCAGTTGCACCACCCCAGTCAGCTATGTTGATAGAGTAATTACTGCAAATTATGCACAGACTTTGAATGAGCGACTGGGATATTTACAAGTGGCACTTACATTTTCGATACAGTTTGATTGGTTTGGAGTGCGAACAGTTGTTTAAAATGTACAGGGCATGTACAGTGGGAAATAATCTGTTATTACATTTACCCCAAATAAAAACAGTGAAATATACAAATGATATTAATAATAATAGTTGGCAGCAAAGGTGTATTAAATATGATTAATGAAACAAAAGTGATGAAAGGCATATATGCAATTCAAATGAAAATTCAAGGATCTAAATTCTAATGTTGAATTTTATAATGTTCAGTTGTGCTTCTGTTTTTGATTTGTGATGCTTGGTGTAAGCTTGGCCATATGAAAAGACACATCTTTATGTATGTACAGAATTGTTTACAATGAAGTATTGTTTTGCCTTTTGAGTGGTCTGTCAAAAAGAGTACAAACTGATTTGCAGACATCACTGTTACCCCAATGTCACAGACATTGTTACCACTTTAAAAGACTGAAAATCAGGACAAATGCGGAAATCATGCTTTAATATGCTGCCTTTTTGAATTGTATAAATATGTACTATCACTGTGCAAGTCAATGCTGCGTTTTTATGTGTTTGTTTGTCAGTGTTTAAAAAAACAGATTGCTCTCTTTCTGGTGTTGATTTGAATTTAAATTTAAATATCAACAATGTTGTGCAAAACAATGTTATTCAGTGCTTGGCAGTAATGATTCTCTCAGTCTCTCTCAATGTCTCTGTATCTATCTTGTTCTATCTGTGGTGTGTGTGCGTGTGTGTGTGTGTGTCTGTGTGGATGTCCGTGTGGATGTGTGCGTATGTGTGTGCGTGTATGTGTGTGTGTGGTGGTGGGGGGAGGGGGGGGGGGGTTATGTCTGTGTGTATGCTTGTGTATGCGTGTGTGTGTGTCTGCCACCATCGCTCGCTGGTCCCAAATCTTAGTTGGGACTTTAGCCATCATGTGTGTGGAATATGGAAATGCATCGGTGCAGGATGGTGACAGAAGAGCATGTCCTATAGTGCTTAGACGTGGTGAGATTGAGGAGCATAGCAGAGCTTTCCGGCTTCACTGAACCATGAGTCTGACAGGGCACATGTCTTAGTTCCAGCACACTGCTAAGCAGCTGTGGGTGTTAAAGTGAATTTCAATATTGGGCTGCAAAATGTGTCATTCTCAAAGACAAAAGAGGTAACATAGATTAAGGAGTTTCCTGCCTGTACCTGCAGGGGGAGCTGCTGAGCCCGTGCCGCTGCAGCGGGTCGGTGCGCTGCACTCACCAGCCCTGCCTCATCAAGTGGATCAGCGAGAGGGGCTCCTGGACCTGCGAGCTCTGCAGCTACAAGTACCAGGTCATCGCCATCAGCACCAAGAACCCGCTGCAGGTGAGCCAGCATGCTCCACAACCGCCTCACTATCTGGGGTGAAGGGCCCCACCAAGGGCCCCTACAAGGCCAACAGAGAATTATACACTAAAACCTCAATATAGAAATTTACCTTCAATAATGACCAATATAATGACTGTATAGTAGTGACTATAGATATGCCTTTGGCACAAGAAGTTCGTCATAAGTACAAGTGAAATAAAAAAGTGAAATAAAAAATGAATTCTTAGATGTATTATACTGTAGTTAATCTAAGCGCCTTGGAGAACTGGCAGGCTGTGTGGCACAGACCATAGGATGGCAAAACTCTTCAGCTGCCTGCAAATCCGCCAGTGCGCTTGGGGGTTTAATCTCCTGCCATGGCACTTTCTGCATTGTGATCCCATCTTTATCTGTAACCCTCTTTGCTTTCCTCCTGTCTAAGTAAAGCAAAAATGATGAAAGGAGGCTGGACTGCGTGCTTTCCTTTAAAAAAAAAAAAGCCTTTTGGAAAACTATGGTTGTCTTATGTACCCAGACTTTGCCCTTTCATAATAAAAACAAATTATTGCTCATAGAACCACGTCTCATTCGAAACACTGCTTGCGAAAAACTGAGGGATGTCACTCAAGCATTTCAATAATGACCCCGGGTTAATAACAGCAGTTGGCTGCTGATGAGTTTTTGGGATAGCTGTCTTGTCGCCTGTCTGCGTAAGCGCTGGCTGGTGATTGCTGTTCGAACCGGCCTGTGTTTGTCTGACCCCGCGCAGTGGCAGGCCATCTCTCTGACGGTTATCGAGAAGGTCCAGATCACGGCGGCCATCTTGGGCTCTCTCTTCCTCATCGCCAGCATCTCCTGGCTGATCTGGTCGTCCCTCAGCCCCTCGGCCAAGTGGCAGCGGCAGGACCTGCTCTTCCAGATCTGCTACGGCATGTACGGCTTCATGGACGTGGTCTGCATCGGTGAGTCCGCCAGCGCTGTGCCGCGAAGACTACTTTCTAAATTAATTCTTTTATTTAACCTTCATTTAACCAGGTAAACCCCATTGAGATCGAAATGTCTCTTGGAAGGGAAACCTGACATAAAACACAAAGTTGCACAACATGACAGTTGACAAACACGCTACACGTTACAGATATCAAATGGGGAATGAGACGGTAATGTGACAGTAGTTTAAAAGCTGAGCAGAGGTTAAAAGCATACTTCAGTCACAGAGTCATAAATTACATGTTTAAAGTCAGCAATTGAAAGTAGTCTGTCAACATTTTTTTGCCGATTGTTCCAGCCGTAAGGTGTAAAATACCTATGAGCCAGGACTTAACCAGGAGTCACTAAGAGGCTGGAGTTTCACAACCTAAGCTGTTGCACCTTTGAGAAATGCCCTGATGTGTACATATAAGTAGAACATATGCTATGGGAAATCACCCAGGATAAGTCTGTTTGCCTATAAAATTTCCATCCAATAAGGCTGTTTGCTGAGAGGATCTCCATACAATACAACTAAACCCGCTACATGAGAACCTTGGAGAAATGGCTCATCTGAATCGCCTGTGTCTTTTGTATAGGATTGGATTAAATAAGATGTGGTCTGATATTTTCTTTAGTTCCACGCCCATGGTTGCAGAGAGACTGAGATGCCGCCAGCATTCTGTGACAGTAATAAGCTATTCAGAATCTCATAAAAACTAAAAAAGGTATCAGTCTGAACCGAGCTTTCAGATTGGATAGAGCATATGGAACAGGCCTGCATTCGACATTCCTGTGGCTCGAAGTTGTACATCCACGTTTATGTAACACACTTACTCCTCTGTATCTTTGATCATCCATTTTCAGCTACTATTCTAAGTGGCTATATGTAGCATTGCAATCTCACAGAAGTCTTAAACTGTAAGTTATATAACAGCAATCCAAGTACAGCATATGTATAGAAGGAAGTTACCATTATATTACCATATAGATTGAATTCTCACTCGATCTTTAAGTTAATTGCAAGATTGCTGGAAAAAGTTATAAGTATGGGGAAAGAAAAAAAAATTGTTTCCTTGTGCATTATACGCATCACTGGAACTTAGGATGCATATAATTTTGATTAATTAATACGACTCAGTACATCCAACCAAACACTTATTTTCTTACCATCCAGTACCATCCAGGGTGCCTCCTTGGATCAGCCTAGTGATTTAGTTGTCAAATTAATACAAATGCAAATGCATTGGAACTTTCTTTGCCCTGTCTGGGGTGAAGAGGCCCAAATAAATGTTTCTAATGCCTTACCATTTTGCACAATTAGTGAAGTAGCAGCTCTCTATATGGAATCTTTCCTCAATACAGAACTTGTACTGAGTAAACAGTGTCCTACAATTACTGCAAATAGGGTTGTGCTATATGCTTCTTAGTTTAGGGTAGAGTCATTGCCTCTCTTTAGCACAATGTGCTGTGGGTTGTGCATTTATGTGGAGTGATTGGGTAAATTTCGAATGAATGAATGAATCATTCCAATCACATTACCGAATGTATCGAATCTTTCCTCAACACAGTAAACTGTCTCCTACAATTACTGCAAATAGGGTTGTGCTATAGGCTTCTCGGTTTAGGGTAGAGCCATCTGCTCCTTTAGCTCAACGTGCTGCGGGTCGTACAGTTACGTGGAGTGATTGGGGACATGTCAAATGAATCAAATGATCATTCCATTCACATGACTCAAATTCAGGAATAACATGCCTCATATTTTTCAATAGAAATTCCACAAAATAAAATACCCAGAAATGTTCATTTGACCTTTCTCCCAGTGAGAGCCCACCATGATTAAATCACGTAGACACAGGTATCAATGAAAGGAATTAAAAGTTTTACCTGTATGCGACAGTGTCACAGCTCCCTATGATAGGGGAACAAAGTACCAGTCTGGAGGAACACAGAGGAAAGCCCATGAAGGAAATCACAATAAAAAAAACACAGACAAAAAGCAAAGGGTAATGTGAATAATGACTGTCATCACTGAAAAGCTTTTCGCACGGTGCTGTAATATGAGATTCTGAGCCGACTACCATGAACCTGGTCAGGGGCTTATCAAAGCAAATTATAAATGTGGAATAAATGTTCTCAAATTCATAGCACTCGTGTAATATGTCAGTCAAAATGCTAATGGCTCCTGAACCTTGTCTGTTAACCTCTCTGAAAAGGCAGAGAAGGTAAGTGGATTCAATAATTGGTGTCAGGATGGTATATTCCTACTGCCTGAGTTGTCGGAAAAAAAATCGATCTTATACCATCTTACCTAGACGTATACATTTTTTTACACCGAGGCATATTCTAAATGTGTTCGTTATTTTTGACTTATGTGTGCAATACATTTTTAATGAAGTGCGTTGTTTCGATCCTGGATGCTGATTGCCCGAGACACTGGTTGTAAATCCGATACGGTAACAGTTATTCAAATAGGCTGTTTGTAAACAAACTATTACTTACCAAATAAAATTAGAGACTAAATAATATTGTGTCATAAATTAATTGTTTCTATGCATTATAATTGTTTTATAAAAGCAATATGGCACTCTGCTTTGCGTTGTGCCTGACAACTCCCCTGCAGCAGCGACTGTATTCACGATACAGCATTGCCTCTCATGCCGTATTGCTTTAATAAACCACACTGGCAAAGCTAGACACTCTACTGAAGGGTGGACTTATGAATTGGGTTGCAGTCTTCTGATGTTCTACTGCCACATGATGGATATTGAGAGAGAGGAAAACCATCTCCAAACATGTTAAATTATCATTATTTATATAATAATTGTATAAGCTGGGTGCTTATTATGTAAATGTATGCATATACAGTGGAACCTGTAAGCTATAAAACACAAGGAATTAAGGTTTTTCTTAACTCTGATGTTTTTATGGAAATCTATGTGGCTTTAAAATGGTCTCTAGAAAATGGAGCATCGCGTAGTTCTGGCAGGCCACGAGAGTCAAGCGCTCCGGCTAAGTCAGCTGATGGCTGAGCTGAGTGATGTTCACCTATCACAGTACATTCACATGACAGGGTGGTCTACTTGAACAGCCCCCCTCTACTCATTCGGCTGCTCCTCCTGCTTGCAAGCTTGCTTTGTAAATCCACCACCCCAGCTCCATCCCTATGTGTTAAGAATTTGCATTGCTGCTGGATCTGTTCTGTGTGTACCCCTCTAGGGGGGTTTGGCTGCTGGCCTCCCAGCCTTATCCACGCGGGCTGCGTGGTTGGCGGGAGAGCTCCAAAACTGAGCCATACCGCCAAACATAACTGCATTGACTTTATTGTCAATAAAGATCTTACTTTGATGACAGTGGTCCTGACTGAAATGACTGAAATGGAGGACTGAAAGTATCATGAAAACAGGGCCCATAGTCAGCAGTGTGTTTTGGTGAGGGTTATGAGTTTTCTCAATATATTTTTCTTCCTGCAGTTCAGTCAAGATCCAGTAAATCTGAACACATAACAAGATAATTGACTGTGAGTAAGTGAGGATTAATTATAAAGCGATCAATGATAATGTATATGGTGCTATCAAGCAAATGCATCTATTTACTGTTATAGCTTTAATCTGAGGATTCAGACAATGGAAGACACTACATCTGAGTAAGCACCGGACTTGGGCAGCGGCTGTCAGTGGACATTTTGTTCTTATTAATATGAAAAATATCACATATCACCAACTGGAAAATCATGTAATGTAACTGTCAAGATTATATTTATTAATGCTACATTATAGCCAATGCTTCTGAATGAAATTGACAAATATATGTCAATAACCATGAGGAGGGCTCTGAATCATTAAATGACCTGCTTTCTCTGCATTCAGTTTATCGGATTAAAAGCATACGGATGAGCACAGATCGCTCTTCCTCTTGACTGAAAGCATTAATTTGAACTTGCAATCACGATATGAGTGCAGGAAGAAAATGGCAGCGGGATGGCACAGTAAGTAGCTGTAAGTGTAACATGAAAGAGGATATAATGTTACAGTAAATAACTGCATGTCATCTGAAGGGAGATGGAGTGTCATAGTTAACTAATGTAAGTGTCATATAAATGGCCTGAGATATAGTACTTGGTCATGAAAGATTGGTTGCTGAGGCAACGTGTGGAACTGTGTGGCTGCTGTGCATCTGACTGCAGGCCTCTGTGTTTCTCCAGCCCTCATCTTCCATGAAGGCCCCTCTGTGTTCCGAATTTTTAACCGCTGGCAGGCCGTCAACCAGCAGTGGAAGGTGCTCAACTACGACAAGATTATGGACAACGAGGACCAGAAGCCTGGTGCCTGCCCCAGGACCCTCTCTATACCTGCCCAGGGGGACAGTGGTCAGGCAGGAGCGGCGGTCTCCCCTTCCTCCTCGTCTCTCATGGCTGCGGTGGCCGCCACCGCGCCCGTTAGCACAGCAACCCCCGCGGCGGCGGCTACCACAACACCGGGCCTCACGACCCAGGACTCCTCGGACCAGAGCAACGGGCCCTCCCTGCCCGATCACCACTGTGCGTACAACATCCTCCACCTGCTCAGCAACCTGAGGCAGCAGGAGCCGCGCGGCCAGCCCAGCAACAGCAACCGAGAGCTGGTGATGAGGGTGACTACAGTCTGAGGATTGATTTTGAGGCCTTATTATCTCAGCGGTGTGGGAGACACTAAATCAGAGCCGAAATGATGCACAACAACAATCCTTCCATATCCGAATGGGATGCCCTTGAGGCCAGGCCACACATCAATTCTGTGGCAGAGTCTTGAGACGAAACAGGGGTGTGGGTGATGTATGGATGTTTTATGGCTTTAACATTTTGACAGTGACAAAATAAAAATGAAGGTTCAGAACATTTTGATATTACCGTGACTGGAGGTATTTGTTCAAAACTTTTCATAAGTTTCACAAGTTGTTCAAGGAAGCTGACGTGTTGGGGTACACAAACTCCAATTCTGTACTTATGTTTGTATCACTACGCGTGTTACAAAGCTACAACACAAAACAATGTTTCAGGGATCCAAATAATTCAGGTTTTAGTTTTCAGAAGGGGCTGTCTGTGGTCATTGACTTGTGCATAATGGCTGTTCTCTTGTTCTCTTTGCTCTGTGTGATTCACTGTACAGACCTCACTCTCTGAACTGCTCCCTCCAGTGTGATTTTCAGCCACCTGTGCCATTTTGTTCAATCGTAAGAGTTTCGTCAGGCCATCCAAAGAGTCCAGTGATAAGAGTGTGTGTACTGTTCATCTCCTGAAAACACCTTAATTGTCCTTGAACTGCATGTTAATTCACCAGCAGTGGATTCTTCCATTCTTCATTTCTGACATACTTTTTCAAGTACTTCTATCCAGAGTGAAAAGCCATAGAATTTCTGGAAATATCTTTTTTTTTCATTACTTTTGCAACGCGTTTATAGGATGGACTTGTAATTGTGTGTGTGTGTGTGTGTGTGTGTGTGTGTGCTCGTCTGTATTTGTGTGTGCATGTACGATGGTTCGGCCAATGGCAGATGCAGTGAGCCAGCGTCATCAATCAAAGCAGGTAAAAAGGCCTCCTTTTTTTAATCAAGAAATGCCTCCCCTGTTCTTCTGCATTTCCCAAAAGTGACTGCATGCGCTGAACCGCTGTGCCAATCATAGATAAAGTAGTGGGGATTAGGAATGAGGGGCAGAGGGGATGTGTTGTTTGAGCAATAGCAGACTTTCTAGTCTGATCACAGCAGGCTCTGGGGAGGCGGAGATAAAAACAGAAGCCGTCAGGAGCGGTGATAAGTCTTTCAGAGCTCTGTGCGGCTCTGCCGTGGGTCAGCCAGCTGCTCTACCCGCTTTAATGCTTCTTTTAAAAGAGCCTCAACCCAGCCTTAATAGCGCCATCACCCCAAACTCCCCAACTCCCCTCTATTTTTGCAAGGTTCTGTTTACTGACTTTTTTTCTCTTTTTCAGAGATGTCACAAAAAAGCAATGCCTCAGCACTTACACTATAATTTCTATGGGCAGAATCAAAGAAAAACACTGAATTCCCCTCTGCTTCCACATGCAGATGATTGATATCTCTGTTGAACTGTTGTCATCTGCCATTTTGGTTTGATATCTCTCTTGAAGTGTAGCCACCCAGCACTGCTTTCTGACATGTCTGTTAAACTACAACCATCTGCCATTACTCTCTGAAATCTGTTAAATAATGGCCACCTGCTCTACTAGTTTGATATCACTATTAAACTGTTGCCACACATCATTCCTATTTCATATTGCTCTTAAATTGTAGCTCTGCATCCTGTTTTATTCTGTATCTGTTAAACTGTAGCCATGTGTGATCAATTTGATGTCTTAGTTAAACTGTAGCCACCTGCAATTTATGTTTCAGCAACGCTTTATTTTATGGTGTCACATCAAGGAGGAATTATTATCTTTTTAATGACCAACTAGTTATTTATACATTAATAAATGCTAAAAGTGAATTGTTAATTTTAACAAATATTTTCTTAAACAACATTTAGTCAAACAATATTTCTCAAAAC
This sequence comes from Anguilla rostrata, assembly GCF_018555375.3. Taxonomy (NCBI): domain Eukaryota; kingdom Metazoa; phylum Chordata; class Actinopteri; order Anguilliformes; family Anguillidae; genus Anguilla; species Anguilla rostrata. The sequence continues at coordinate 39,581,814 of NC_057935.1, forward strand.
TGCAAACTTGCTGAATATTAGTTTCTAACAAGCTATTTACATGTAGCTAATAATGTATGAATAAGGAACTTGAATAAGATTAGTGAACAGTTTAGTGTCTAAATAAGTAGCTATTGAGTCATTAAAAAGATCATAAAGTCATACTATGCAGGATTATTTAGCCTGTTTACAATCAACAATGTCTCCCCCCTCCGTCTTCAACCCCACCCACTCACCCCTGAGTTCCTGATCGAGTCACAGGCATGATACATTCATTCAAAAATACCAGTAAATTTCTCCTGTCAATTACTGGGACTGGACATTACTTTTTTGGGACTGCGAGATGTACAAATAATTTGAAAACCAGACATACCAGTCAAAAAAATTGAATGTCTGACAACCTTAACTGGATAGCTAGAGGTAACGTTACAGGTCCAACAGAAAACAAGACAACTCTACGTCGCTTTTCATCCCCTTGGCGGACTTCAGCTGATGCTTCTGAGGAAAAGCAATTCCAAGGTTAGCACTAGTATTTGAGGGGGCCCTATTGGCTTGTTTTATTTGCATGTTTTTTTTTTTTTTTTTTTTGCTTTGCTGTATCTGAGCCAGTGACTACCTAGCTACCAACAAACTCCCCACTGCCCTGTAGCCACACCCACCCCTCCCCACACAGAAAAAAGATCAACGCCTAGAAATGTCCCAAACATATTTTATAGTAATACATAAGATGCACAAATTTGATGAAAGTACAAAGGCAAAGATTGTCAGTGCATAATTTGTATGCCTTAGTATGGTTATTTTGTTATATTTTCTAGTTCAAAATCCTGCATAGTATGCCCTTAATTAGCCATAACAAGATTAATAATATGTGATCCTGAAAATGAAGTGTTTGCTATCTTAATGGACTACTATCCCCTCTACTGACTGATACTGTTAAAGAGCACTTACTGTAATCCAGTCATTTTATGAGGTGAATGAAATTTGTTAGATGTAGCTGTCAGATGTTGCACATCAGCCCTGGAAGAGCCATTGGCAAGGTTTGTGTTCTATGTGTCCAACTGAACATTTCTTGAGGTTGTTTTCTAATGATATTTTACTCTTTTCAGAAATCATTAAATTAATTTAAAATTCGAACCATAAATACATGTTGTTTTTATTATTATTATTATTATTATTATTATTATAAAAGGATGGAAGCAATTTTGCGCTCAAAAACTGAGTCATTATAGGTATTTGCTGTTCAATCGTATAAGGAGAGGGGAGGCTGCAGAAAGCACGTTCTTAATCCTTCTCTCTATTTTCAAGTCATCTATGATCAAATACGTTACTAAAAGTAATGGGCAAATTTATGGCATTTTAAAAATAAAGTTACCATTTATTTGGTTCAGTCTCTGCCTATATTTCTGCATTATGTTATTAATGTATAACATTTTTTTCGTATTCAATCAATTTGAATTTGTAATGAAAATAGTGGGAACACTGTACAGAATTTGACATCTCACTAATGTCTGGGCAAATGTGTTTTGCCGTGACTCACACCCCCCTCCCTCATCGAAGTGTTTCATTTCATCCTCCTTGTAAACTGTAACTGGACTAAATTTGCACAAGATTGGCATCACCAGAAACTGTGAATCTGAGATGTAAATGTAGTCACATATACCTTCAACAAGCAACGTGGTGTTCATTTTCATTTAGACTTCAAAATGAATTGACCCCTCCAAAGATTAGACACTTCCTTATTTTAAGGAACTCATTGGATCCAGTCATGGTCAGATTGCAGAAATAAAATGTCACATCCAGCACATTCTTTTTAGTGGACATTCAAACTGACTATAAAGAAAAATAAAACATCATCTCTATATTGGAGATGGCATACTATGTTAAATATCATACAGTATCTATGAGTGTTGTTGATGTTTAAGGATAAAAAACTGTTTTTTTTCAAGTACAAGTCATGAGAAAGATTTAGTTTAGTTATGAAGTGTCTTGGCTGCTCAGAAATGTATACAATCTAAATTTTGTGTTTTAACACCGTTTTCTATACTATATCCTTTATATATACTATATCCTTTTTTTTTTCTCTCTGTACACCACAAATTTTGATTTATTTTCATGAACTTCTGAAATTTTAGTATCACTAGAAAGTATCACAATTTTTAAGAAAACTTTTTTAAAAAAGAAAAAAGAATTCTTTCTATTTTTTCCTCATTTTATTCCAGTTTGAACACAGTTAAACATGCTCCACACAATCATACTGTATAAGCTTTTTCATGTTTGGCTCAGAATTTTGGTGAGAAATATTGAGACATTGCTTGAATCCCCACTATGTCCTAATAATGCATTGACTTTCCAACAATATAAAATGTTTTTTTTTTTTTTAGATATCTAACCATTAAATATTTATGTGTGACACCAAGGAACATAAAATGCCACATCAAACACCCAACATATATGCTATTTACTATAACCCAAGATAGGTACAATGCATCTCAGTTACATCAAGATGTTATGTATAAAAAGATTTTTTTTAAAGATTTATTTCATTTTCCATCTTCTTTGGACTGACAGATGAATATATCACAAGTGAAATGAGTTCAATTTGGGGCTACATCTCAAATCTGACATAGGAGGTAATACAAAACTGCTTTTTTCCCCATGTTCACTGCCTGAATGATAACAGATTATAGACTGAGATCATCTCACTCCATGCCCTTTACGACATTGAGCACAGTGTGGGTTTTTAAAATGCAGTGAGCAACACTGCCTGTTGATCAATCTTCATGTGTGTTTTTTGATGTTTGAGGGAAAACTAATATTTCACTTCAGACAGAATGAGTCATAATCTAAACACAAGAAAAAGAAAAGATGAAGAGGAGGTTCAGTAATGAGCTTCATCTGTCAGCAAGAACTTCTTCCTCTGCTTTTGTTTCCTTACCTAGACTGAATCATTGATTTCTCTTACACTTGTGTTTTCCACAGGTATCAGGACCAGACAAAACAGCAAGTCTTTCAACATTTCGCCTATTCCCCATTTGCTGTGAATATGCACGAAAACATCAGCAGTGAAAAAGAGCATCATTTCCCACAGCTGCTGGCTGTGATGAGGGTCGACCTTGTCTTTTGTGTGCTTTTGCCTCTAGCTGCACTAATCGACTCCAGACGAAACCTGCGGAAGATTAAGTCATTTCCTTCTCTTCTGAGGCCATGTTTATGCAGAATGAACCAAAGCAAAAAAAAAAAAAAAAAACCATAGGGAAATCGTTTTAGCATATACAAATTTAGTTGGCTGACCCAAATGATCTGCATGGTTTCAAACCATTGTTTAATCGGGGTCAAGTGAAGCACTGTGAGGAAAACTGATTGACTGATTCCAGAACTTTATTGTTATAAGCATGGGCCTGAACTCCCATCACAGCCTGTACGTCAACCTCAAGCCAAAAAAAATGTCCCAAGAACATCACATAATAAATGGATTCAATATCATATCATATAACAGTCTAAACATTAGAATGGGGTCTTAACAGGATGAGGCACCCATATCCAACAGAGGGACCGGTGCATCACTATTGCCAGTCAATAAAATATTGAGTCTTTGTTCACTTTAAATTCAAGACATAAAATAGCACAGCAGGTCAATGTCACAACAATATCTATATGAATAATGTATAATGAAATGGTTTAGCAAGGTAAGGCATTAGCATAACTATACTGTAAAAATAAAACATACAACCAAACAGTGATTTAAAGGAAATAGTTGGATTTACTTGCTGCAGGAGGTGTTTTAGGCAGATGATAGTAGCACAATTTCTTTTTTTTTCATACATTTTGCCCTCAACAAATTTTATGAATATTTTGGCATCTCATATTTTAATAGCAATGCAGCTATACAACTGGATATTTATTGAAAAAAATCCATGCTGATAATGAAGATAGATTTGGGATTTGAATCTGCAACCTTCTGGTTATGATTTGAGCTCCAACAACTGCAGCGCAGCAGTGCCACAGAGTGCATTGGCCCTCAGCACAAAATATTAGCATAGAAGGCCAGTTTTAAAGATAATAAAATAGGCCAATTAACTGTTGTACATGCTGGAAAAACCAAAGAGGCAGGTTATGCCTTCCTTAAATTTGATCAATAGATTGCAGCAAGCGCACATTTTTTGAGCAATGTGTTCTGCAAATGATAATGAACACAGAGTAGATAAACTCCTTCAAGAAACATGTCACACAGAAATGTGCTACTCAGTGGAACAAGGGGACACGCACACTGTTCTGAAGAAATCTAAGTGTATTTACTGAGATTTTGCCGGTTCGGGTAGAGGAGGGGACACCCAGGCGACTGTAACAAGGCTCTGAAATAGGAAAGCAAGCAGGCTACCCCTGATTAAGCCTCATTGTGGGAAGAGACAGACAATCTGCTCTGACAGCAGAGGGGCTCATTTTAATCGGCCTGCCGTCTCCTGTCCCTTATCCCCTTTTCTCTGGAGTTTACAAGCCTAATCTTTGAGATATGGCAGGGATGTCATCCTCTTCCTGCCTCATCCCTCCCGCGGGAACCTGCCCCTGCTGCATAGAAACACCTCTGGCATGCTACTGCGCAGCTGCATCAGACTGGAACGCAACGACTTCTGAAGAGCCATTTTATTTTAGCGGCTTCTCTGTGTAGCTCTATATCTAAGGATAATCCTGTAATGCTAATGTTAATCTTTGCTTTTCAGACAGCAAGTGACTCCGGACCGGACCTTTGCAGATTCTGATCAGCAGTGGTCATGAGTGCCGGGCTGCAATCAGTGCACGTCTGGCCTATCTGGGTTGTTAAACATGTCTTTAGGCCCATAAATAATGGAAGCTTGCTGAAAATGTTAAATAACAGTGAATATAAGCATGAAGCACACATATGTGAAAATTCGAACAACCCTCAGATACATTTCATAATATACATATACAGACATACATGTCATAAAAAAGCTGTATAGCCATCTTCCTATGAGACATAGCGAACTGAGTGAGTTTACTAGCCTATATCATAGTATCAGATCAAAATTGGCAAACATACTCCCGTCAATAATATACACAATATTTTCAAATTCTCTCCTCAGCCTCAGTTGAAAGTGATAACAAATATAAATGCAGAAACAAGTGCAGAGATGTACAGGAATCTCTGCAAGATGCCCTATTCACTGAGTATTAGTGCTGCTGCAGAAGTGGAAAGCCAATTAGTTCATAGCTTGCTGAGAGGTGTTTGTTCATTCAGGTACGCTCGTGAATATTACATATTGTGGTTGGTCTCAAACAGTCATCATTTCCATTGAACGTACTGCGGCACAGCACTGTGTGCAAAAAATCCCATTAAAGTGAACTTGTGAACTGTGTCCGAACTTTTAATATCAACACTAGGATGTGATGCATCAAGGAATTATCCATTACCAACAGCAGAGTCCTTACAGATGACCTTCAGCTAATTTAGTGAAAGGAAATACAGAATACAGCTAGTCAGAGATGAACACATATGCTGTTCACTATTTTTTGATTTCATCAAAAAAAGGGAGCAGCATCTTCAAGAGATTAGCAGTCAGTACTTGGCTGTACTCCAATGGCATATATCACTGAATGGTGAATACAATGTTAAATTTGCACTCTTACGGGACCAAGCATCATTTCATACATACATGTGGTGTCCCTGATAACTCTTAAATTTATGGCTCAGTGGATGAGGAACCAGAAGTTCTGCTCACTCAGTATTTTCCTCATTGCTGTTTTGCAAAGTCATCACTTCAGTGTATTCATTATGATAATCTACATTCAGCCAGAGAGAAATAGGAAAAATAACATAAAAACAGAGTTGTGTCTTGAGGTATCTTATTATGACCATGTACTTCAGCTTCTAAAATTACCAGCTAGAAAACAAGCCAGCTAATTCGGGCAGTAGTCCCTTTATCACTGTGTAATAAATAAAGTAAATTTCTAGAGCTAATTTATGCAAATGTATTCTATACCCTCAAACAAAAAGTGTCTTGGTCAACATACATTCAAGAGTGCAGCTTTGCTTATATTAGCAGGCAGCATCCTTGTTTGCTACACACAGCACACTGACCTTCTATAACAAGTTTGCACCCAAATTTGTGAATATAGATCTGCTTCCTATAAACCATGGAAGTTAAATAGTTTATATGTTCAGCAACTATACTCTTACATCTGTGTGCATCAGTAGATGTCTTTGCATGTGTACGAAAACAGACCCTTATAATATAATACACACACACACACACACACACACACACAAACATACACATGCCCACACACACGTGCGCGCGCACACACACACACACACTCACACTCACACACACACACACACACACACACACACACACACACTCACGCACACACATACACATGCACACAATGACCTTGATGAACATTCTATTGACCAATGGTCATCAAATGAGAACATGATGGTCATTCTGAAATGGTACTCAATCCTGAAGTTTCACAGGGCTTATTTTCCCCTTCCTAAAAGGTGATTATTGAGATTCCACACCAGGCTTGAGGTCAATTCCATTTCAGTTCAGAAAATTATTTGAAATTCATATAATTAATTGAAAAATGTGGGCAATGTTGTATGAAGTCATTTACTGAATTTCAATTAATTTCCAGAATTGACCGAATTGAAATAGAGTTGACCTCAAATCTGTTCCAAAAAGACAGGTGGAGTGACATCATTATTTAAAATTGAGTTTTTATACACCATCTTTTTCCATGGCCCAGAATCATCATTAGGAATATCAGAATCAGAACTCTTGTCAATTCCCCAATGGCCCAGTCATTTTGTTACATTATAGAAATGTGTACATATTTAGTGGATTTCACCACTATATGATGGTAGAAATTGATTGAGACACTGAATGGTTGCATGCTGTTGATGCTAACACTTTTACATTTAAAATATAGCCTATTTGGTATTTGCCTGTTTGGTTCTGTTTATTTTCCTGAGATGGATTCAGCTTTCAGCTACATGAAAGGTGAATGACCCCCTGGACAAACAGCGCATTTAAAATGTTTATTCACCAGAGCAGCATAATCATCAGTAATAGCCGAAGCGGATTCCTCTTCTCTGGTTTGGAGCCCGGCAGCAGGGGTTTGCACCCGCCTGCGCAGGCCAGACTGTTGGCCCTCAGGACGTCAGAACGGGATAAACAAAGGATAGGAGAGAGGAGATTCAAAGCAGCCAAAACCTTCTTCATAATGCAAGACCGCATCCGTGTTCACCTTCTTCACTCCAAATCCCTCTCTCACTGTACTGTCCATTTTGTATCTCACACTGGCATTATTATTTTATCGGCAAGAGAACTGCCAGAGCTATTTTTACAGTGTATTAATGTATTGTGCTTATGCAATAATAATAATAATAATAATAATAATAATAATAATAATAATAATAATAATAATAATAATGCTTATTATTATATTAAATAATAAAACTGTTGTTCTTATTCTTATTTTCATTATTTGTATAACACCTTTCATTTAACAGTAAAACTCCAATGTGTGCTATTCTTTTAAATTTACACATGCAATTTAGTCAAAAGTACAACTTCAATGCTTTACATACAGATTCAAAACAGTGCTATATATAAACAGAAAGGCAGTTCGCATCCCATTGCACCTAGTTTGACATATCCTCCTCTTTGATAAAGACCATAATAAAACCGTAACCTCCGAGACTTAATCTCTGACCCAAGCCCTGAACATTCACATTCGCATTGCTTTGCACCGCACGTTTTGCTCTGCGAGCACCATGTCGAAACAAGGAGGAAGTGAGTCCCTGCTTTAAAAATTCAACTGTTTCCATCATCATACAGCATCGCTCTCTGAGTCTAATGCCCAGAGTAGGCCCCCCGAGGAGACTGACACGGCTGCCATTTTGTCACTAATTGGCCTCCTGATGGGCTGCACTTGGTCTGGTGGCTGCGAAAGTCAATTATCTGATAAATGGGGACACAACATTCACTGCATCTGCATTCAGCACATTTTGCGGGTGGGAGCGTATCGATGGCGCGCGCGTAGCAGTCGATCATAACGAGCGCGCCGTGATAAACATCCCATGATGCGCGCGGCGGTAACGCCGGTGGAGCCCGAGCGCAGCGTTCCCGCCGTGAGGCTGCTCGCCCACTCGCGGCCCTCCGGTAAGCTGGCGGGAGGACATTGAGAGGGACCTTGGTTTTACGATGACATCTGCTCACCTCTGCACTCCGCTGGAGGTGCCGGGGTTTGATGAAGCGGAACTTCTCAATCACCCAGACGGTGACAGGAGTGGTAGAGTGACCTCCACGCACTGCGCTGGAGGGAAGCAGCTCCTGACCAGTTTAATTAATGCAATAAAATTAAGGAACCATGAAAATATGTCGCTTTTAGGAGTAATGACGTCTACGGAAAGAGCCTAGCTCCCCTTTCAAAATAGACGATCTCTCATCACCACAACCAACCCCACGTACTCTTACTGGACCATCCTCAATTACGCAACACATTCAAAGAGGAAATTAAGCTGGCCAAATTAAGACATCATTCAATTCAGCAAGGGGCTATTTCAAACAAATTTGACCGAAACACTTATTTAATATATGTTGTGTGGTGATAATCTGCTTTTAATAATAGATGAGTCACCAGCAGCATGAAAGTAGAACACACCATATCAGCGTCATACGTTGTCTCTCTTCACCACTAGAGGGCTGGCTTGGCCTTCTGTGTGAGGTCGAAACGGGACTGTGGCAGGGGTGCAGTGTTTGTATTAAAAAGGGTGGTTGATTCATTGCTGTGCAGAACTGTGCCCCAGGGTAAAGGAAATGAGTCTCCTTTATTTACAACAATCATGCCCCTTTGCCTTGATCTGAAAGCTCTTACACAAAACAGGCACTTCCTGAGGCAATCCAAAATCAGAAAGGAGGGAGAGTAAAAAAGAGGGGGAAACAAAAGATGGCTGTGTTGCCCAGTCACTTTTTACAGACATAAATGTGTGTGCACACTGAATATGTAGGCAATACATTATTATATACAGGCAAGTTTTAATGTTCAAAATTCAATCAAAAGATTTTAACCATAAGATTTTTTTAAAGACCAGAAAGGTTGTGATGTTCCCTGTATTTGCAGAACTAGGAGTGAGTTTGGATGGTGGCAGTAGCCTACTAGAGGTGAAAATTGGCTACAGTGACTTCTCTTTCAATGCAATGCAAAATTGGCCAAGACACATCATGTAATAATTGGCCCAACCACAGAAACACTATCACTCCTATGTGACAGGAGTACCATGCTGAAGTGCTGGGATAAGATTAAAGATCACATGCTCATTATTGCTCAAGAGATTTTGACGTTTTATACAGCAACGTTGAAAACCTTCTCACATAAATTCTCACATCATGATGATCATGATCATGACAATGAATATGATGTCAAGAATGGAATTCAGAACACCTGAATCCTCTGCTGATCCAGTAATATTGTGATCCAGCTGTGTTTGGACGTTATCTTTTTTCATCTGTTCTGTTGGCCAGCCATGGCTGGGGTGCACATGTGGGGCCCTGGGCACAGATGAAGAACGGCTTTGAAAAGGCTTCAGCACAAGGCTCCATCTGGAGACGAGGTTCGGCAATAAGATTAATGTAACTGTCAATGCCACAACAGGGGAAAATGCAGCGGAGATCTGGCTTCAATTACTCGCACATTTTCAAGGAAAAAAAAACTTGATTGCTGTGCTAAGTCGCCATTTACTCAATAGCCTGTTTTGTTCATACACTCACACACATGCATGCACACATCCACTCACGCGACTGAGTGTGCATGCATGTGCATGTGCACTCACAAACAAACATATGCACAGATGTGCCGTGGTACAAATGAATGCATACACTCACTCTCTCTCACACTTAAACGCTAAGCGCTCATATTGACTTAGGGCTCAAACCAACAGAGTTCATGTATACAAACATACCCACACACGCACACAGTGCCATGAAAAGGTATTTGCCCTCTTCCTGAATGCCCTCTTTTATTACATATTCATCATTCCGAATGGTTTCAGATCTTTAGACAGAATGTAATAAAAGATCCCAAAAAGGTCCCAGATGTTCTATGGATAGAGTCAAATGTGGACCTTTTTGGATGGCATGGGTCCCATTATGTCTGGCGTAAGGCAAATACAGCATTTTACAGTAAGAACATCACACAAACAGTCAAACATGGTGGTGGTACTGTGGGGGTGCTTTGCTGGGCACCTTTTCATTATTGAACCATGAATTCTGCTCTGTACCAGAAAATGGAGAATGCCTGGTCATTTGTCCATGAGCTAAAGCTCAAGCTGAAGTGCAATTAGATTATGCAGCAAGACAATGATGCAAAACACAAAAGTCCACATCAGACTTGAACCCAAAGATGCTGCGGCAGGATCTGAAACTAGCAGTTCCTGCTCGAACACCTACCAATCTGTCTGAATTAAAGGAAAGATTACCAAAGCATGAAAAAGTACAACAAACATAGATTAAACACATAAGCCCAATACAAACATGTTTGTGTGTGTGTGTGTGTGTGTGTGTGCATGTGTGGGCATGTTTGTCTGGTGTTTTGTGTATGTTAGCTTGAGTTCATTTTTGTGTGCATGCTTTTATGTATATGCGCTGCATCGTGTAAATTAGGTGCAACAATAAATGTAACTTTATTCAATAATTAAGAAAAGAATACACCAATTAATAAAAAAGATACAGAAGAGAAAATATAGAAAAGGGTGGGCTGTGGTAAATTAGGATATATATATACAGTACTGTGCAAAAGTCTTAGGCACCTGTAAACACCTGTAAATAGCTGTACAGCTAAGATTCTTTCAAAAATAATGAAATGAAAGGTTATAAATATTGAAAAAATAATTTAAAGAGCACTAAATAGTTAAAAACTAAATAAAATCAATGTTTGGTGTGACCACCCTTCGCCTTTAAAACTACATCAATTCTCTTAGGTACACTGTCTGGCAGTTTTATAAGAAAATCGGCTGGTAGATTGTTCCAAGCATTTTAGAGAACTTGCCACAGTTCTTCTAGAGATTTTGACTGTTTCGCTCCAGGTAATCCCAGAGACCCTTGATCAAGTTTTTATCTGAAAAGTAGTCTATTACTTAAAATAATCCTTTATTTAACAAAATACAAAAATGTATCTGTATAATTTCATTTTTTTGGAAAATTCATGTTTGGAAATCTCAAATTTGCTCTACTGACACACTAATGCAGAAAACAAAAAATTAACATCTAAGACTAAATATATACTATATATTATATTTAAAAATCTAGGGTGCCTAAGACTTTTGCACAGTACTGACTGATGAGGAGATACTGACTGACTTAATTTAAAAAATGCAAATATAAAATCTCAAATGGCTATGCTGAAGTATTTTTACAGTTACATGTAAAATTGAACACACTTCTTCCCTTTCGGAAATTGGAGATTGGGTTTCATGTTACCATATTTCACTGTTATATTATGGATAGAACATCTGGAAGTCTGATTAAACTGGAAAAAAACTTGATAAAACATCTGATAAAACATTGAGAAAATAAAACACACAGATAACAGGCTGAGTCAGAAAATCCTGGACTTATCCTTCTCAAAGCCAAAGTTAAATCTTGGTAACATGAGAATATCATCTTACTAATGATGGACATTTTTATTTTTACACAGTGAACTCCAGTGTGTTGGACTATTAAGCGTACAGAGTGCACATGTGGTGCAAGCATTTATAAAGCTGAAAGATATCTGTACATTAAAGAAAAACGCTTCCTTTAATAAACATCCCATAAGACTGAAGAATGAAAACACATTTGCCATTTAATGGAGTACTAAGCATGACCCCAGCTCTGAGCTGGTTCTAGGCATAGATGACATAGGCAGTCACCCAGGGCACCATCCATCCTGGTAGGGGGTGGAGGGGGGCACAAAATGGCAAATGTGTTCGCTATTGCAATCTTCAGTATTTCCCATACCCACCCCCTACTCCTGCCCCCCACCCCCACCCCCCACCCCCCCCCCCCCAAAAAAAACCACAGTCCAAAATGGCTTCTAGGGCAGCAGGAAGGCGGTGCCTGAGCTCTTTTGGATTTTGAGAAGAGGGGGTTCAATTTCTTTTACGGGACTGTTCGACGGCCATTTCTCTTCTTCTACTGTAAACACAAAGCCCTCTGTTTTATAGCAGAGAACACAGTGCATTCTAGGAAATGGAACACATACACAGATTTAAAAAATAATGGGATGGGAGGTGCTGAGTATGACATATCACCTGGGATATCCCCTGTCAGCTTTTCAAGTCAAGCTTTGAAAGAACCAGGATACTTTGCCCTGGCCATTTCATATCCTTGTTTCTAGATTCCTTCAACCTTGATAAATCTCCCTACTATGTGTTCTGGTATGACTAGAAGCAAAAGAGATACATTAGCCTCAAATAAATCCCTGCAAATCCTTCCAGGGCATGATGATTTATTTAAGGAATATTATTTATCAGCAAAATATCTTTCATCCCTGCATTAATGTATTTTATAAAATTATTGTTCTGAATAAGTAAACGCAACCCATTTGTACATTGCTCTGCTAGAACCAGGCTGATCATAAAGATCACAGGAGAATTCACAACCACTCATATATAGAGCAAAATCAGTACAAAATCTATACGACAAAACGTCTAATGATGCCATAATAAAGTAGAATTGGTGGGTGTTTTTTTTGAACAAAGCATTCACAAAATGCCTATTCAGAAACATAACAAAGCATTTTGTATCAGTATTTGCCACTGCTATTTGCCTGCTCATTAATGGGGTGCATAATAAATAATGCTTTACAAAGTTTTTATTTTTTACTCCTATTTCAAGACAATAATCCCAAAATGAAATTTAACCTTGCATACAGCACATATTTACCATAATTTAATTATATTGCACAGTCAACACACAATACAGATACAGATAAACTTTTCAGGTTTTTTTTTTTCAAATTAATTAGACGCTGCTATACCTTTTATCATCACTTGCAGAAGTTGGAGAATGTAGACTCTTCAAATTAATTAGAGACTGCTATAAATTGTATCATCATTTAAAGAGGTTGGAGAATGCAGACTTCAGATTAATTAGACGCTGCTATAAATTCTATCATCGCTTGTAGAGTTCGGAGAATGCAGGCCTTTTTCAGGAATAGAAAAAGGCAAGTATGAGAACCATGAAAACCACACCTCAGAACTACACATCACCTGTAGATGCATTTGCAATTCTGACCAATAGGAGAAACCTGTCGCGAAAGTACAATTTATCACGTTTACTGTTCATTTCCTACAAGCTTTGTGTGTGTTACATTGTCTAAGATCAATGACAAAAAAATAATAATCTAATTAATATATGTCTACGTTACAATATTATTTTATTAAGGAAAAAAGGGTAACCCCTTGGACACCTGTACTATGGTTCCTATTTCTCTCCATTTTTAAAAACATTTAAAATAAATTCCACATTTTCACTCCCAGTGTCTAACAAGAGAATAAATGAAAGACAAACATTACATGGACATAAAGTAAGGATTAAAAAATATTGAAATTTTGAATTGTTTTTAATTTAAATAAAAAACATTGTGACACCTGGAGGTCGATCAGGAGGCATCACATTGAGTTGAAGAGAAAGTTAATATCATTATTATTAGCCAAGAATATTCATCTACAATCATGTTTCCTGTGTCTCCTGTGATTTTAATAACTCGCTTTCAAATACACACCCAAGCTGCCATCCACAAATAAATATTTACAAAGCTGTTCTATACTGCGCTTTAGGCCCTTGTAGGCCATTTCTGTGTAAATATAGCACAAGCACAAAAGAACAGGGCACTCCTTTCACTGAAAGGAGTTTTCAATGCCAAGACGGGCACAGGTATTTTGCCATATAAGTCTTTATTAAGACTTGGGCTGGCTACAGATGACCATGTGGTCAGCCCAAGAGAATCTGCTTGGACTGCCATGCCAAGTTGGTCAGGTGCCAACAATCGCAGTCTGGAGACTGCATCTGCTGTGCGTAGAACACCGATGGCTGCAGGGATTTTTGAGGCATGCTTTGACAACAGCTAGATTCCGCAAGCAGAAAACCAATTTGCACATTGTACAATTGTTTTCACCGATTGTCATCTTTTGTTAACTTTTTTTTTTCACCTGAAGCCTTGTCTCGTCTACGTTAACAAACTTCTGTTTTTAATCTGAAGAAATTTTGCACGAATCCAGAGAATATTTAGTAAATCAGGGCCGAGTGGAGCCTGTCTTTGACAGCATAATGAAGGTTCCTCGGGCCCTCGTTTTGTTTCTGGATATTAAGCTGTCCCAGCAGACTATCCATCACGGCCTCTTTCTGTGCAGGGAAACTCTACTCTTTATCCCTGCATCCCTGTGTCAAAATTAAAGTCACCTTCCATTATCATCCCCGAGTTATAATAAACACATCTGACGCAGGGTCAAAGGTCGTGGTTTCTCTCTGTCAGAAGGGCTGTATCCAGGCGACTTTCAGGTGGTTCGGTCTCTGACGTCATTCACCTCCACGCACACAGAAAGCCTGCCTCCCCAGCTGCGTGCAGTTCCTTCATGAGCTGAATTGCTGCCACGCCATTTCCTAGATTTAGACCAGGCTATCAAAGGCATATCACTTCCAGATGTTTTTTTTTTTTCATCAACGGTTCCTTTCTGGGAATTAAATAAATAACTATATATATATTCGGAGCGGAATGAGATCAGTGGAAATGACACAGTGAGGTCTTTCCAAAAGTCAATCTCTGCTGATGGAATATAATCCAGAAATGAGAGAAAAAAACAACCATTTGGATCTCATTTCCTCATTATAATAGCACCCCCTTCCCCCCCACCACCATTCGATTATTACCCCTTTGCCTGTGACCCACCCACCCTGAAAAACACATCCTCTCTTGCACCAACCTCTTTAGTCTGTAGTCTTATTTAATCTGTGCAATGATTCTGATTTAATGGCTGACTGTGGCATGGTATAAACTGCCTGGTAATGCCCAGTAAGGGCAGGAAAATGCGGTGGAAAATGTAACTAAAAATGCTGCTTTTAAAAAAATTTTTTATTTAAAGAGGTGGTCAGGCTAAGCACATTAATCACAAACACATGTTTTCATCAGACTCAAAAGTAAATTTTACAACACCCCAAGATGTACACACACGAGATGTAAACATGCACAGTCATAAGCATGTGCCCACACATGCACAATGCACATGTAGATACACTCATACTCAGACTTACACATTCATGCGCACACACAATATATAACTGTGCACGAAATGATGCAGGGGTCTAGTTAAAAGAAGAAAAAAAAACCTAAAAAAACTGAAGCAGCAATTCATTGTGTCCTCTGTAGGGGGCATGAGTCTCTGTTCCTAATCTCAAGAACCATATATTCTACTATGTTGAAACCTACACCACAAGGGACATTCAATGAAAATAAAAAACATACTATTTTTTAAAAATATTTTCACTGCAATATGTTTTTGTCATCCAAGATTTATAGTATGGCAAAAAATGTAAATATTAAACTTTTTTCTGTTGGGTCTCAGGGGGATCACACAAAAGAGCTGGAGCTTACAGTAAGAAAGCTGGAATTTTGTAAAATTCTCATTACCACACCTTGCAGCCACATTTGAAATCAGTGCACATCTGAGTTTTGTGGTGCTCTCTCTCTCTCTCTCTCTCTCTCTGTCTGTCTCCGTTTTTTCTTTTCTTTACTTTTCTTACACGTCTATCATGGTGAATAAGCAAACATTTTGAGTAGGATTTAAAAAAGATACTTCCCTATATTATAGACAAGCAGTAAAGCAATAAAGAGGAAACAGCCGACCCCGAGGGACAAATATAAATAATTGGGCAATTATGTCCATCTCCTCCCACCGTTTCGGTAACCAGACTAAGCTAAACCAGACCAGACTGCTCTCAATGTATAGACTATGACACACATCTCTTAAAATCAAAATGTTTTTTCACAACATCAATCAGGCTTTTAAAGGCTTAGGCCAGTGAATTCCTTTTGTGGGGGATGTCTTATGTAGTCATTTTACTGTACTGTCTGCTGTCTGTTTTATTAATTGTGTTGTGTGTATCACTGTAACAAATTGTGCTCGGTATTTTTTGTGTAAGTATATATTACATTCTTCATACTGATACTACAATCAACTTCAAGTTTCCTCTAGGAAAAATGAAGTTATTATATTTTCCCGTCTCTCAAACTCAGCTACCCAGATAAATAGTTTCGAAACATGTCTTCCATATTTTCAATAATAGTGATACACCTGACCTGTTTAATACGTGGTTTATTAGCAATTTAACGGTTATTTAACAAGACGACATTCCTGTATTTATTTCTTTTTAATCCTCATTTGAAAAAATGAATTGTAGGCCTATAAAACTACGAATCAAGATGTGAAACTTCGTCTACGTGCCCGAGACGGGAAAAGCTGTAGGCTACAGTACAAGTGGGTGGCGCTGTTTCTCTTTCAGATAGGAGAGGAAAGAGTGATGCTATTTTTGCATCTGCATTCCTCCGTGTTGCTCTTGCTGCCTTTTCTCCTTATTTTGGCAGGGAGTGGGGTCACTGTAGATTTGGCAGGAGCTCTTGAGCAGATGCAGATGTGCAGCCGCCCCTCCTCCACAGTCCACACTCTGCGCTGAAGCGCGGCCGAGAAATATGAGGTTACCATCCAGAGCCGCGCAACCCAACCCTCCGTGTTATCCTCGGCCCATATCGTCAACTCTAAAACGGAGATCCAAACTTGCTGGAACGTTTTCAAATTCACACAATATTTTGGAGGAAAAAATAACACTCCACTACACCATTAAAAATATTTATATTCGTGTGCCATTTTAAACACTGATTGCAAGAAGAGTAATGGCTACTTACTAGAATCAATTGTTTCTTTTCTCCATTGTGTTGAAAGAGGACTGGGGCAAATTATAGCTAACTCAAACTTTGAGTTATCTTAATTTTAAGAGGCTATCTGTGTTTGCACCGGCACGGGTCATCGGTAAACTTTACATTTGTGCCACAACAAATAATGAAACCACAATCATATAATAAGAACTATGGTAAGCACGGTCAAAACGTTCCTTCTAAGGGTTGAAAATAAAGGCATAGATAAACATTCCTATGCATCTGACATCATTAAGAAAGCAGTCAACCGAGCTGTCAAGATAACGGCATGTTCCACAACACCGGTCAAGTAGACTACAGGCAACATGCTTTAACTCCGCACCATACTGTATAGTGCTATGTGTATCTCGAAGGATATGCTATAGGCTATGTGTGGGGATGTAAATGTATTGCCCGCTAATATTTGCTGCTTGACATTTATAGCAGTAAACATTATAAACTTTATTATTATTTATTATTAAAACTTTACATTGGCATCTAGTAACCTACGTATATACATCTAATGGGCTGCAACTAAGAACTGTTAAGCAAGCAACAAGAAGCATACGCTCACTTAAAACCACATGCTATACGTGTATATGTAATTTCGTCATAACTTCAACTAAGTTAAATTTAACGTTATTTGTTCGGATCACATAATTACCTGTAAAAAAAAGCATAGGAACGAAAAACCTCTCGCAAACAAAATGCTAACCCTGGAATTCATTTACTACAGCGAGAGCTTCGTGACGTTTTCCTCCGCCCTCTTTGCAGTAGAGAAGTTGACATCCAGCTCCCCGGCGCGAGCGCCCGCCTATGGTCCGTCCACTAACTTTGGCTCCTGAGGAATAGTTGTGGATCACTCTGATCAGCTGTTTCTACGTTCTCAAAACGCATTTGTTTTGAGACTCTCTTTTACCTTTCACTGTTTTATGCACAAAATACATGCATGCGCGCAGATAAGGGACAATGGTTTCAAACGCATATATTTTAGGGTTTTTGTGCTTTTGCTCAATATGGATAGGCTCGCAAGCTCAGTTGGATAGACCCAGGTTCAAAGGTAAGACATATTTATAACTCTACAGTTTTCGTCATCATTTTATTATACAAATAATATTTTAGAGTTTATATTTTGTATGCATATATATATGTGTGTGTGTGTGTGTGTGTGTTTATTTAGCAAGGTCATAAAAACAAATGCTTATGACAATAAAAAAATTCTATTTCATTTTCTTGTAATTTGTACTTTTGATAACACTTACTCTTCGCTACAATAAAACAAGATATATGTTTTTGCTGTCGGTCACATGCAGGTAAGGAACTGCAACAAATGTATCTGTCATGGTCCATTATATTAGATGGAGTGCTTATGTGAGGTTGTATTTATGTATAATTGTTTAGCCTTATACACAATGTATATGTGTATCAAAGCAAACAATCATTTTTATAATGAAAAAGTTATTTTAAACGATAGTTGGCTTATGTATCTATTGAACAGTGTATAAGCTATTTGGTTACACGTTTAGGAAATTACATTTTGAATATTAAACAGCCTATAGATAACCTAGCCCAGTCATTCATGTACAACTGCAGCAGTTGTTAATGTATCCGGCACGTGATATTTTCCTACCGACATTCCATAGCTTTCATTAATTAGAACTTTGTTGGCACAGAATGCTCCACAAATGGGAACAGTAATGAATGTCAACAGTGAACGGAAGGGCGCGCACTTTGTCAAATTCCGCTCCAATCGGTGCCTCAATCAGTGCTCTGCCTAGGCTGGAAATTGTAAGCCTTCCATGCTTACAGTCCGTGACTATACCAACCAAGCATCTAAAACCAAGACGTGTGTTGGGATTCTTATAGCAAAGTTTGTGCTACTGTAAACTTCCGTTCCTGCTGGAAAGATTTCAACTCCACAACCTCACCTTCGATGACACAGTCTGATGATGCTCATTGGCAGTGTCCTTATACCCATGATATCTCCTAGCCATTCACGATCCACCAAACCTTCCTCTTCGAAGGAAGCTGTTGTCATACACCTGGAAATAAACTTGGCGTATAAATTTCATGAATCACACAACCTGGCCTTGGGGTATTACAGGAGCTATTTTCAATTTCCTTGCCTTAGAGCATTACACATTTTCTCTGGACATTTAATAACTGGACATTTCTTAGTGTAATATACAAGTAAAGAATTAAAGTTTTTTTTTTTTTGTGGGACATATTACACTTAGAAGCAATTTATCCACTTTCTATCTTTTTTTAAATAGTCCAATAGTATCAATTTGGGATAACTATATGGCAGATGTTCTATATTATATATACAGTAAGCTTGTGGTATATTTTATATACTATAGTATATATATATATATATATATATATATATATATATTGGACATTTTGGACAGTGTCACATTTTATGTTGTTTTGGCTCTGTACTCCAGTACATTTGATTTGAAATGAAACAATATGTGGCTAAAATGCAGACTATTAACTCAAATTTGAAGGTCAAAATTTGCATCAATATAGGATTATCAGTGCAGGAATTACTGCTGTTTTTTATACAAAATCACCCCATTTTAGGGGAACAAACTAACTGGACAGTTGGCTGCTCAGCTGTTTCTTGTATTCGTTTATGTACAAGAAAGCTAACAAGAGGTCTAGAGTTCATTCTAGGTGTGGAATTTGCATTTGGATTTTGTTGCTGTTGTCTCTGAACATAAGGACCAACTAAGTGTCAGTGCCTGTAAAGCTGGCCATCATGAGGCTGAATGACCAGAATAAATCTATCAGCGACACAACCAATATATTGAGTGTGTCAAAATCAATTGTTTGATACATTGTTAAGAAGCAAGAGAGCACTGGTGAGCTCAGCAACAGTAAACAACCTGGTAGACTGCAGAGGACCACTGTAGTGGATGACAGACAAATAAATACAAAAAGAAAAAACACTTTTCAGCTGTCAACTGTCAAACAGAAGAATACTCTCCAGGATGTTGGCATAGATGTGACAAAGACTACTATAAAGAGAAGCCCTCAACAGCACAACCTCAAAATCTTATGGACAGATGACAAGTGTATTAACCTGTACCAAAATGATGAAACGAGGAAAGTAGGCAGAAAGAAATTAACTGGTCATGATCCAAAACACCCCCCTCATCTGTGAAACATGGTGGAGGTGCTCTATGACCTGATTTATGATGGCTGCAGGTGCTGGCTCACTTGCCTTCATGGATGAGATAACTGCTGATCGCAGCAGCAAGATGAATTCTGAAGTGTACATAAACATCTTACCGGCTCTGATCCAACCAAATGCCCTAAAACTCATGAGACAGCAGTTCACCTTGCAGAAGGACAATGAGCCCAAACACACTGTGAAAGTAGTCAAGGAGTTTTTCAGGGTCAAAAAGTAGGAAGGAATTTTATTGACTGGCTAAGTCAAACCCCCAACCTGAATCCCACTGAACATATGTTGATATTCTGACAACAAAACTGAATGAAAAAATCCCCTGAAACAAACAGGAATTGAAGATGGCGGCAGTACAGGCCTGGCAGAGCATCACCAGGGAAGATAGTCAATATCTGGTGATGTCTACAGGTTGCAGACTTCAGACCATCATCTAATGCAAATGATTTGCAACCAAGTACTAAATATGATGACTTTATTTAAGATTATGTTTGTTTGTCTAATTACTTTTAGTCCCCCAAAATTAGGGATTAGGTATAAAGAAATACTGTAATTCCTACACAGATGAAAATCTAAATACTTATAGATCACACTGTATATATTTGAGATTCATATTTGTACAGTTCATAAAGTATCCATATGACAGTACTGTAGTCATAGTCCCTGTTTATAAGCAAGGGTCTCAGCAAACACTGACCACCAGTGTCATGGACATTTACAAGGCACCAAGTGTAGAGTAGTGACTCTAACAGGAACATATGTATAGTGCCTTGTTGGATCCTGTAGGTACAGTACTGCTGTGTTCATGACACATTAGCACACCCCCCGGCTCACCAAATATTGACCATGAAGTTTACTGTGATCCAGTTCCACTCTATTTAGATCTCACTTTGTTGATGTGAATGTTGTTTTTCGCTTCTGTTGTAGCACAATTTACATTTAGAGACTGAGGCCTGGATTCAGTTAAGATCCTTCTTTAATTTTGACTCACACTTCAAAGCAAATGTTAATTCTTTCCTATGAAACAGCCAAATTGACTTTCCACTTTGTTCGTGCAGAAAAAGAAATGGTTTTTATTTATTTGTCAGTTTTGGACAAATGAATAGAATACGGAACTGAGAGACGTGAGCAGCAAACATACTGAAGCCTATTTTAGTTTGTTGATTAATCCTCTTATTCACAGGCCAATCATCTGATTCCCATTTTCATTTATTTTATTATATTTTACGATTTCTTATTTTCTTTTTGTTGAAATATTAGTCTTGTATTATTTTGGTAGTTTTTAGCAGTGTAATGATATTCAGGAATGGCTGATCAGTCCCACACTGATCAACATATGACTAAGATCTCACCTAAAAGTGCAATATCAGTCCAATGCCTCATGGTTTCAAACAATGTGAGCATCATGCCTTTCCTTACACCCCAGTGGTTTAGTGCAGTAAGGAAGACAGTGACTGTAACGTGTCTGAAGTTTGGGTTTCCTGCTTTCCCTCAGAGTGTCCTGTGGACTTGTTCTTCGTCCTGGACACCTCTGAGAGTGTTGCCCTTCGGGGGAAGCCCCCAGAGTTCTTCATCAACCAGATCAAAGACTTCACCAAGACCTTCATCGATGAGCTGAAAGACATGTACGTACTGAATCGTGACCAGAAAGCTCTAACACCTGTAAGAGCAAGGAAGTGGTGTCAGCTCCAGGCCCTGAGGGTTTCATTTTTATAGATGCCTGTCGGCCATTGTTATGTCACAATCACTTCATCAAATGAACATGAAGTTCACCTTGAAAATCTTTCCTACATTTTGTGACACTCTTCAGAAGATATTCTGGGTTGAGGGTTGGGTCCATTTGTGGTGGGATAATGTATTGCAACAAGTTAAAGTATTTAATTGGCCCCAGAATAAAAGGCATACTGTTGATAGTTTGATTGCACTGCCTTTTCATTTACCAGACCTACAACCAGTCATCCAGTTCAGTCCCATCTCTGTTCTAAAAGGCTCATGTTAGATTAGCACTCTTGACCACACACAAAGCCTTCAATGAAATGATTGACTTGATAAACCTGGGGACCTTTAGAAGGTACTACAACAGATGATGCAGGGCAGGGCAATGCACTGAAATGGAAGAACACCTGTTAAATCTCATTCAGCTTTTTTATTCAGTATATAATGAAATAATCGCTTTGAAAGTGAAAATAATCTAATGAGCATGTTCTACTGTTTTGTGTCATTCTCTGCATTTTCCAGGCGTCAACCGTGTGACCGATACTTGACCTGGAACTCAGGAGCACTGCACTACAGTGATGACATCGTGATGGTCCATGAACTCAGTGACTTGAACGCTGAGCGTGACACACTGAAGCAGAACATCGACATGATCACCTACATCGGGAAGGGCACCTACACTGACTGTGCCATCAAAAGGGGCGTGGCAGAACTGCTGGGAGGGTGAGTTTCCGCAGGCTGAAGTTTGTGTTCTGGGCATTGTTTTCCGCCGCACAGCCATTTACACATATTCACATACTAAGTATATATGTGTGTGTGTGTGTGTGTGCGTGTGTGTGTGTGTGTGTGTGTATGTAAATGTATGTGTATACATACACAGCAATGCATGCACATATGAATACATGCACATTCATACACACACACACACACACACACAGAATACAGTGTGCATATACAGATTAGGATACAATATATGCATACACAAATGCTCACATACTCATGCACATGAACACACATGAGAAAATACACACACACACACACACACACACACACACACACACACACACACACACACAAGCTTACCTATATGCCATTAAAAATATTGATTCAAGAAGGCCTGTAGTGCTTTAACACTGGCCACATACTTGGTTGAACACGGAAAAAGTAAGTGAGTCATCAGTCATCAGCTCAGAACATAAATATCTGAAAATATCTGGAACGGTCTTTCAGGAAAGTAGGAGGCAAACCAATTTTTAATGAGGTGCAGGTCCAACGGATGTAACGCAAAAACAAAACCAAAACAGTAACAGACAAAGACACGCATACATGAATGCATGCAGACACAAAGAGCACCAGTATTTCACACAGACACACACACTTACATGCACAAAGACACATATGTCTGCAGCATGCAACAGCGCTCAGCTCTGGGTGAATTTGAATCTGAGGTACTCAAAGGTGTCTGTGAAATCTTTCACTCCAGTCTGTGTTTGGTAAGACAGAGGGCCAGAATTGATGCTGATGTGCCAGTGAAATCTTTCACTCCGTCTTAGTTGAAGACAAGCCAGACATGATGCTGATGTGTCGTGAACCTTCACTCCGGTCTGTTGTAAACAGAGGCCAACTTGATGTGAGGTCATGAACTTTCACCAGCTGTGTTTGTAAGACAGAGGGCCAGACTTGATGCTGTGTGTCAGTGAAATCTTCACTCCGGCTGTGTTGGCAATCGGAGGAAAGACTTGATGCTGATGTATCAGTGAAATCTTCACTCGGTCTTTTTGGAGACGAGGCCAGAATTGATGCGATTGTCTTTTTTGCTTAGAGGCACATTAGCATCAGAACAAGTAATGGCTGGTGACGGATAGGACAGCCCTATCATCAGGTACAAGAGCCCTGTTGGGTTGCAGGATATTTTGCCAATAAGCCAACACCTTTGTAAGTCAAAAGCTTTTCAGCAATGTTGCGTCTCACAGACCAGGAACACTTGGGATGGAAAGACATGTGTGAGCCGCAACAGATTGGATGGGAGAGTTTACATATAAGGAACGCATTGAAGATAAATTATGACTTAACGAAAGGCAGGTTCGTCTATTAGTGTAGCAAGAACCCTGTTTATGTTATGGATATTTTTTTTCGAAGTATAACACGTTATTCAAACACTTCAAAATGTTCAAAATGGAATAATCTTCGTTGATGCAATGTTAACATATTTTACTAAATATTTCCATCACTGTACAATTTAACTGAACAATTACTTTATTGTAGATTCCTGAGTTTGTATGTAGAGCAAACAGTTAATATTTTGTGCCTAATTTTGTATGGAGATTTTTTTGTGCAGATAACAACATACAATGGAAATTAGACAAACTAGAACATCAACAGGGTGGGAACAGTTGTAAGAGCTTCTCAAGGTGATGCTGAGGGGTAGGACAGAAGAGTCCCCACAGTCTTCTGGCACAGAGTTAGTACATCACATACACAATGTAAATACTGTACAAGTGATTGTGACAATCAAAATTTGAAAGAACTTTAGATAAATGAATAAAGACTAAATGTATCACAGAGTCTAATATTGTGAGGGAACAGCAGGGATTCCATCTTTAAAAATGTGTTATATAGCAATTTAGTTTCACATGGCAATTTAGATATATAATGGTGGAAAAAGCATTCTGCAAACATTGTGAATAAAATTACATAGTGAGCTCTATAACATTTGGGACAAAGACATTTTTTTCTCTTGATTTGGCTCTGTACTCTGTAATTTCAGATCTGTAATCAACCAATTCATATGACGTTAAAGTGCAGATTCTTAGCTTTTATTAAAGGGTATTTATACATTTTTGGTTCACCATGTAGAAATTACAGCACGTTTTATACATGACCCCCATTTCAGGGTACCATAATGTTTGGGACCAATGGCTTCACAGGTGTTTCTGCTCAGTCAGATATGTTCAGTTGCTTCTTTAGTGCAGGTACAGGAGATCTTTCAGTATCTAGTCTTGATTCTTGGCTTTTGGTTGCCTTTGGAGTCTGTTAATGGCATTTGTCAACATGGGGTTCCAAGTTCAGGGGGATTTTTAGCATTTTAAACATTTTTTGTCAGTTATTTGGGTTACAGAACCTATTCATATTGAGTTACTATAATCGATCATAGGAAGTCATTGAGTTACCTTTGCAGAACAATGGGGCATGGTGTAAATGAGTTAAAGGTTAATTTCACCCCTGATACTGAAAGCTAATAACATACTTGGAGGATTAGCATAGAATGATCTGGATTAGCAGCCAAGGTCCTTGAGGTGGATGGTAGGATCTCTGTTTGAAAGGAAAATTTTAAAATTAAAGGTGATCAAAGCTTTTGTATTTTACTCTGTCGACAGGATGCCAGGCTGTCTGTAATAGCCACAGACCAGAACTACAGACAGAATTTCACAGCTGCAGACAAGGACATGTCCTCCCCGCTCAGAACCATCCGTACCATTGTAAACTTGATTGTAAGTACGGCTTAACTCTAGCATCCATCTGTTCTTATCTGCCATTTAGCCTTTAGCCTCAGTTTTCAGCATATCTCAGTGATATTATGTTCCCTGCGATTTGAACTGTGCGTTTTGTAGTTTAGGGAATACTGTACAGATAAAGCTGACCTGGCTCTCTTCTTTCTTGATTTCAGATCAATGAGACAAAAGACGTGGTATGTATGCTTCCTTCATTTGTTCTGTACAGTTTTTATCATTGTCCTTACATATCACTGTCCTAATTGTCACCTCTTGCTTGTCTTTACAGTGTTGTTCCTTTGATTGCGCAGTAAGTGACTCTATTGGTTATCCTAGCAGGATATCCTGTTTCATAAATGAGAACAGAAAATAATTTATTGTTGTATTGTAATTTCTGGTATTTCTATATATATATATATATATATATTCAAAATAATAAATATATATATATTTATTTTTTTATTTTTTGTTTTTACATTGAATTGAATACCTCTAAATTTTTCCTGTAACTGATGATGTATATTACATGTCTTGCATTATGTTATCACTTATCAGTTTCATGTGTTTTCAGGCCAAAACTGGGCCAAGAGGGCCTGATGGGGATCCTGGATCCAGGGTAATTCAGACCACACATATACTAGACATCTATTTAAATTAAAGAAATGCTACAGGTATAATTTTAATTTAGAGACATGCAGCATATACTTCTACATTTCAGTAAATTCCACACATATTTATACTGCTTCTATGCTTCAATTATAGACAGACGGCATGCAGAGGTGCGCACATGTTACATAACATTACATTACATGGCACACTGGGTCTAACTCACTAACTCACTGAAGAATGTTTTCTCATCAGGGTGAGTCTGGCAGGCCAGGGATGCCAGGAGAAAAGGGTGATTTCGGAGAAGACGTGAGTACCAGCTGCCAGAACTGTGCCCCACATCCAATCACACAGCTCCCCGTGCACTAGACATGTAACAAACAGTGCAGTAAGCAAGGGCTATGCGATATGCAACTCATTTTTTAATTCATTCATTTTTTACAACTGTTTTCACGAAAGGTTGCCAAAAATCTGCTAGAATGTCAGGTTTACTATTAACCTACATTCCCCTTGCACATTTCCTGTGGCATTCCTGTGCTTGTACAGAAAAGAAGGAGGAAGACCAGCACAATATATTTCACTGAAAGGCTTTTGTGATTGTGCTCGCCCACTTAATTGTCTGATATTTCAGATATCTGAT
Source organism: Anguilla rostrata (assembly GCF_018555375.3). Classification (NCBI taxonomy): domain Eukaryota; kingdom Metazoa; phylum Chordata; class Actinopteri; order Anguilliformes; family Anguillidae; genus Anguilla; species Anguilla rostrata. The sequence goes on from NC_057935.1 coordinate 39,608,404, forward strand.
ATTTCAGATGACTTCTCAGAAATTTCGGATAACTTTGTTATCGTAATGGAAGTGCTGCGCACGTCAATCTTAAATATTCTGGCAACCACAGCACCCACACTTGAATAGTTTTTTTAAAAATTCAGCCTCATTACACCATAGAATGGATAAATAAAGGTGTAAAGGTTCATTTTTAAATGCTTGTTTATATGTAGAACAACAGTCATTGAAAATGACATAGTTTTATTCATAGCCAAAAATGTGCCAGGTTAATCAATCGGAACAAAAGTGTTCACAAATACTTATCCAGGTTAATCATTGGGAAGTAGGGGGATGGCAATGATTTCCAAGCAGCTTATTTCTCTGGCAAGTTTTCTGAGAAGTGTTCCTGAAACAAAATTGATATTTATTTATTAACTATTTAATTTATTTTTTGCAAAACACTGTTACAATGGAAATGGAAAGTTGCCATAGCTTGTATTTATTAGCTTGCACACTGTTTTTCACGAAAGCAGCCCTAGTCTTCTGTACTGCTGACAGATGGTAAACAGCAGCCAGCTTCTTAAAATGGTGCTTAACCAAAACAGCACTGTTCTGTTCAGTCTTTGTACCATGAGGGGTGGGGGGTCACTGTAAGAAACGCCACCACAAATGGCACTGTAATATAGCTATGTAAAAGTGTCGCTGAAAACATCCCCATAACTTGTCTGTCTTTAGATAGCTGGGGTGAGCTCCAGTGCTTGTAAACTGTGCCACGGCCTTTACATTATTGTAGTAATATAACTGTCACCTGTGTACCCCAAGCCAGCAATCACATTTATGAGTATTTAACAACATGGAGAAAATGGGATTGCCTTGCAACATGCACCATCTCTAGACCCAGAAGGGGATACTTTTCTAAACGTAAGATTCGTCTGGGAATACAAGCAGAATGACGTCATAGAAACTTTCTGATTAAAAGGAGTTGCATGGACCTGTGGTTGACTAATATCCAAGCTATTATCCCGGCTATACTGTCACTGAAAGCCTTCTCTGTCTTACAGGGAAGACCAGGTGACGCAGGACCTGTCGGCTACCAGGGCATGAAGGTACGATCCTCCTGTCATTTTATTTTTTGCTTTCACTCATGCATCTCTATTATTATTATTATTATTATTATTGCATCATAAGCTAAAGATCTTTTAAACAAACTGTTCTTCTTTTCCACAGGGAGACAAAGGAATTAGAGGTGACAAGGTATGCTTAATTTGCATTCTTATTATTGTTCTGTACCTGTGAAAATTGTGGTTAAAGTCATGTATGTGGTGTCAAATAGTTGGCCTTGTGCTGAGCTGAATATGCAGCATGCTCTTGAGTTTATTATGTACTGAATGGGATTGACATGCTCATGACACATACATAGATTTAACTACAGTGCAGTGTGTTTTAATAGCATTGTCAGGAATAATGCTCCTGTTCTGTCCATTTGCTGTATTCTTTCAACTGAAGTTTGTCCTATCTTTGCCTAGGGAGAGAGAGGTCACAGAGGATTCAAGGTGAGACCACATATCATCCCTGATTGGCCTGTGTAACCTTCTATCAATTCTCTGTCCTATTCTACATTCTCTGTCCAACAAATGTGTGCTCCATGTTCCTGAAAACCCCTCCTCTTTCTCCTTCCACAGGGAGACAAAGGACAGAACGGGATTGATGGAATAGATGGACGCAAGGTGAGTTCTACAGACTGTGTGGTGAAATAGTTTGCAATATATGCAGGCCTGAGAATGCCTAGTGTACTAAAACGTATACCAGGCAGGGGCATGCGGACAATAAAAAAATCAGCCTCTCATGGGTGTGGCAGCATACCAAAAAAAAGAGATCACAATCACAGAGCCGGGGAGACACATAGCTGTGAGCAGGGGAACTGTGATCGCACGTAGTGGAGGGAGACTGGTTTTGATTGTGAGGCTGCAAGAAAACAGAATGATTTGTGATATATCCTGGTCCTTGGTGTGCTGCTGAATTCAGTGTCCCTGTTTCCCCTGCATATTCCCCTGGTACTGCGCTTGTACTTATTTCTAACAAAATTGTGTTGCTCTCTCTTTTGCTATGCATTCTTGACTTTCATGGTTATTGCACGATAACGTCTGCATTTCGAAAAAATAAATACATTTTAAATAATTAAACAGATCTGGTAACATTACAGTAAAGAATGTAAATTGGTGAATAATGATGCAAGGATGGTTACTTGAAGGGGAACAGTATTTTTATCGCTGTATCATTCAGAACTTCATGTTGTATTTCTAATTCTCTCTAAGCCTCTTGTTACTATTGATTTATTATTAATAGTATTATTTCTGATCAGATTCTGTTAATTTTACAGAGAAAACAGGGACGCTGAATTTACTAGAACACCTTTCTAGAAGTCTAGGTGATAAGGATATTGGACTAAGTGAAAAACAATTATGATCAATCTCAATGAAAGCAAACTTTCCACTAAAAAAGTCAAATGTTACTGTTATCGACATGGCAACTTCGTGTAGGTTATGTGCCAAGACAGACATATTGAAATATGAATTTGACGAAAGCAAATATACTGTATTTGTATTGGCATATTTAAGTGGTTATTTAGAGACAATTTAATGTTTGTATATTATATTTTAGATTAGATATGAAATACCCTGCTCCCCACGACAATGTCCACACACCCCTGGTACTGTTATAGGCAAGATTTCACACATTCACATCTGAGTAATGCTGACATTGGCACAGGGCTTAACTGTCCCTGATTTTGAGCAGAGTCAGCACCAACTTTGCAGGAATTGGCCCAGAACTCTCTGGCTCTCTGAATATTCAGAGTTAACACCCTCCCTTCCTTCCTTCATCCTTTAAGTGATCTGACTGAGGTTGAGGTTTCTGCCATATTGTTTTGATCTATCCACCCCCTATAGCTCCAGAGAAGAAAGAAATAAGGATGTGACTGTAGAATTTTTTTACACATATCCAGTGACAAAATTGCCATTGTGACAGGTTGTTTGCTCATTATATCACCAGCAGGTCTTCAAGTGAATTATTCCCAGCAAGTTTAGCTTCCCTGTCTGCAGTTGCTTATTAGCTTGTCAAAGGTATATCAAAATGTATAAACAGTATGTTCATTTTCTCTGGGAATGGTTTACTGATTTATTGTCAGTAATCCACTTTAACTGAAGTCTCAGACTATTGCAAGCTGGCATTTGGCAACTCATTAACAGGACATTGAATGTAAACAAACTGCGAGCTCTATATTCTTTGAAACAAAGATATTTTTTCTTTATTTGGCTCTGAGCTCCACAATTTTAGATTTGTAATCAAACAGTTGACATGGTTAAAGTGCAGATTCTCAGCTTTTGTTTTAAATAAACCATTTTTTTTATTTAAGGGTATATTTATACATTTTGGTTCCACCATGTAGAAATTACAGCACTTTTTGGAATACATAGTTCCCCAATTCAGGACACCATAATTTTTGGGATCAACAGATGCTTCTTATTAGTGAAGTGTGTTCACTTGCTTCCTTAATGCAGATATGAGAGCTTTAAGTATCTAGTCTTCATTCTATGCTTTTGGTTGCCTTTGGAGTCTGTTATTGGTTTCGTCAACATGAGGACCAATGACAGTCAAAGAAGCCAATATGAGGCTGAGAACAGTCAGAGACATAGTGTGAAACCTTTCGGCTTATCAACTGTTTGGAACAAAGACAAATGGCAAATAGAAGAAAGAAGAAAGAAAGAGGTTGTGAAATCGCAAGGGGCCTGATAGGGCAAGGAAGGCTTCTACAGTTTGTGGATGAAGAATTCTCACCATAATGAAGAAAAAACCCACAAACACCTGCCTAATAGATCAAAAACACTTTTCAGGAGGCAGGTGTGGATGTGTCAGTGATGACTGCCCACAGAAGACTTCACAAACAAAACTACAGAGGCTACACTGCAAGATGCAAACCACTACTTACTGTAGCTGCAAAAACAGCCTATTGGATGGTGCTTCATTCTACAGCAAGACAATGACCCCAAACATACTGATAAAGCAACAAACAAGTTTTTCAAAGCCAAAAACAAGAAAATTATTCTGATTCCAACTGAACATGCATTTCATATGCTGAAGAGAAAACGTAGCCAATTAGCCCCAAAAGTACAGACTTCAAACAGTCATTGCATGAAAAAGGTATATGTGGCAGGGTACTAAATACGACTACTTTCATTTACATATCATTAATATGTCCTGAATGGGGGCTTGTATAAAAAATGCAGCAATACCTACATGAAGAAACCAAAATATAAAAATATCCTTTAATAAAAGCTGAGAATCTGAACTTGTGAATTGTTTGATTAAAAATTGTGGAGTAGGGTCAATTTTTTTTTTTTTTTAATTCTTTGTCCCAAACATCATGTAGCTCACTGTATGTTTTGCGTTCTTGAATCCTAAAACGTCAGCCCTGGTTAACAAGTACATGTGGGAAAAGGATACAACAGCAGAGCTCTCACTTAGAGCCAAGGACAATACACATATTTTACTACATGGTGCTAGTCTGGGACAGAGACTAGCCAAAAACTATGGACCGCAAATTTATTAACAGTTTGTGACTGCTGCGGTAAAGAAAAATATAGATGGTTTTTGTACTGGCAACAGAACACAGAAGATCATTTGTTCTAAGAATAATAAAATGGCTTTTCTTAATGAGATTATGCATAGGCTTATGATATCTAATATCATGTTAAATACAAATAATATTGGAAATAATATTATAAACTTTCTCTGTTGTATGTGAATCAGTGGAAGTTTCCAAAAGCCATATTTTTCTGAAAAGTCAGAATTTGGAATGGAGGTACACAGAAATGATAGTTTCATGATGTTTATCATGGTAAAGCCAGAAACCCGGAGAGAATGAAAGGGTATATTCAAGACAATCTGGTATCGTCAGAATGCAATACCGGAGCAAAGCTAAGTTCGGCATCAGTTAAATGACCCTGCTTAGTAAGAAAGCCTCTTCCACAGTGAGGACCTGCAAAACAGCAGTACGGATTTGTCATCTGCTTTAATGGCACATGTTTTCTGAGAAGATAAAAAATGGCCTTGGAGATATTCTCATCAGCTGTGTGTTTGGTGCCGGAAAGATGAAGGCCATGTTAAGAAGAACACCATGCCCTATTTGAAGTATGGAGTTGGATCTGTTTTGCTTTGGGGTTGTTCTGCTGGTCCTGGAGCTCAGAATAAAGGGAGAGAGGGATTCTGAGGATATTTAGGGTCAAACACCCTAGATCCTCCTGTTAGGGTATTCCAGTTAGTTGAAAAATCACATTCAGCATTTTTAATGATCAAAAAAATTTAATAATGTCTACAGGAGAAGGCAATCCCTACAGAAACTGAATATACTGAAAATATATTGAACTAAATTATGTTATCAAGTTATTTCTACATGTTCCAATATATGGGCAAATATACTGCAAATATATTAATACTGCATTCAGAGATTGCAATATATTACACTGGTGTAAGATATATTTATGATTTTATTTCCACATAATCACAATACATTGCGGTATATTCCATTTTTTAAGGAAAAATAAATGTTCTTCAGTGGCTTTTAGTAAATCCCAAACCTGGTTTGAATAAAATTCCTGAGCTCTGAAATGGAACTGGAAAGCTGGAGTAATTAGACCAGGACAAGCAGCCAAGATCCCTTCTTGAGGCATGGAAAATGACACTATTGAGTGACTATCGACTATTGATAATAGTGTCTGCTCAAAAAAAAATAGTACTAGTATTATTTTAAACATTAATTGAAAGCATTACTCTGGATAGTATTGTTTGTCATCATGTCACTTTAATGTAATTTTTTGAGAAAAATAATTTCTATATTATTTTTTGCTTAATTCATTTGCTTAATTAATCTTACATTTTATTGATGGCCTGAACATATCTGAAGGTGTTATAAGAGCTGTGTGTTAGAAGACAGAAACCAAAAATAACCAAGAATATAGCAGAAATCCAGCACTGAAAAGGCTATGGAATAAAATTGTAATTGTGAAAGTGTGTTATGTACAAGATAAAGTTCAAAGGCATTCTTCAGGAAGTAAAAAACTGTATCTTTTTTTTTTTTTTACTGTTTTACCATATAGTAAAAAACCTTTGTTCAATTGACAAATTGGAAAAGGAATTCAAACCAAAAATATGGGGGCCCTATGTTCAAGGACTATAAAAAAAGATACTGCCCATATGTAGTGGGACAACAGCCTTAATATTTTCATATAGACGGTAGTAAACTCACTTTTAATTCAGTAATTTCTAAAATATTGCAGTGAATTTAACTTCCCTTTGACAAAATATATTATATCCAGCAGTGCAATAAACTTCCATATGATACAGCATACTGTATTTCTCTACAGTCCATAAAACATCTGTGTAATGTAGCACATTTGCTTCCAGTGCAGTATATTTCACTGTTATAAAGTGTATTTCCACGCTGTAAATTAAACATTTCTGTTATAATGTATAATTGCAGTGTATTAATCTTTCCCCTTATTCAGTATATTTCCCCCACCATACATTAAACCTCCCTGTTATACAGTGTGCTATTTTCCTGCAGTGCAGTATATTTTTCAGAGTGTACCAGACCCCGAGGGTCCCCAAGGGGTAAAGATAAAGAGCTTAGCATTACTTGACCATTTTATCTATTGAAAGCATACTGATCTATGGTATATTTAAATGCTCTTCTTCTTGTCCTCAGGGTGACCCTGGTTTCCCAGGCATGGCTGGCTGTAAAGGATCCCCTGGGCCAGATGTAAGTGGGTTTTGTTTAAAGTGTCTCCTAGGTGACTGCTTATTTTACTTGCGTGTGTTTTTATGAACACTCAGCGACATGTTGCCAGCCGTCTCTTCTCTGTTGCCATGCTTCAGGGTACACAGAACAGATGTTAATATCACCTGTCTGGCTGGTGGTTTTTCTAAACATAGCTTCGGATGGAGGACTGCCCATCACTCTCCTTTCCTAATAATTTGTCCTTTTGGCAGGGTAATGCAGTACAGTACTTTATACTTTCAGCAGCTTATTCTTTACTGTACCAAGCCTACAACCTTGGAGGTATAAACCTTGTTCCCTGACCATTATGTGCTAAACTTTTAATTAAATATGTTGTGTTTATTGATGCCCTTAAACTGAAATAGGTGGGCTATAGTACAGTCATTGTCAGCTCTCATACGAAAAAGGCTGGTGTAATATGCAGGGGAAAAAAAGAATAATAATTATGTCCACCTGTTTTTTATAGTGCGTGTCAACTAAGGATTTAAAATTTTCCTTACAATCCATATACTCCTGGAGTCCTCATAAGCCCTGGATTGGCACAATTACCTCACTAGTCCTGCAGTTAGTGGGTAATTATGACCTTCATAAAAGAAATGTGTTTTCCTAGCATAATGAGAGAGAGGAAAGTATGGACGGAATGTCAAACAAAATAACCTTATGAGTACACCAGTATCCACCTGAGACACTACAGATTTCATGCTTCATATTCCGCGCAGTTGTCAGGTGCCTAAAACAATGTATCTGCGATTACAATAAAAGAACATCAACTATGGATTTGTTGCATGGTGACAAATAACAAGGATGAATCATCTCTCAGCGGGTCACAAAAGAGCTTTGAGCTGTTGATAGATGTCACCCACAATCTGACCAATGAATTTCTGAAGGCAGATATTTCACTAGAATAACTGGATACATGCTAAATTACATGCATTTTCCAATAAGCATGTAATCAATCCTGCAAAACGACATGTATGTGGTCACCGACAAGTCAATAGATGGTGCCGACAAATATGTTTCACATGTTTTAATTTAATTTATTTGTATTTTTATCATCATTATTTATTTATTTTTTGTTGACAAACTTTTATGAATTGTTCAAGCAGAAAGTTCCACTATACAGGGTTTCTAACGAACAAAATAGCAGAGCAAGGTTCAGAACTACAGTACCAATAAAATGGGGCTGGTACAAAAAAAAGAATGCTTTGAAAAAGTAATTCTTTTAAAATTCATCATTCGAATGATTCACAAAGAGAAGAGGCAGCCCAATTGAATTCCAGCCATAGCTGTTGGACTGGGACTGAGGAGCATCCCTCATAGCTTCCTCACAGAAGTAGGAAAGAATCAGTCTGGGTCCAGTCAAACAGCATCTGGCCACCAGCTCAAGGGAAGTGCCCTTCCCTATCAGACAAACATTATTAAATCTGATTTTCAAAAGTCCAAGTGTTTGTATGCTTTAATTACTTCCTCTCATTTTATAACATCACAGACACATGGAGGATATGTCCTTCAAGACATTCTATTTTAATTTAAATATCTTATAAAATCTTCTGTTGACTCGCAGGGATTTCAGGGGGAACCAGGTCCAAAAGGAGACCCAGGGTCATATGGCACCAAAGGAGAAAAAGTAAGTATGAAGCACGATTGAGTTGTGCTAATGTTGTCAATTTTTTTAGCATGTTGGTGCGGACGAGACAAAGTGTTAGACTGAGCATTAGCTTACATAAGACAGTATGTGGCACAATACTTCTGTTGCACCATAAATGCATGACGGAAACAGGTTAACATTTGGTCCTTTGAAGTTTATATATTTATTTAGGGGAGATCATAAAACAATTTGAGTGCCTGGGTTAACTGGCTGCTTTACAAACCAGGGAATATAAATATAACCTCTGTGTTTTGTCTTTCAGGGAGATCTTGGGAAAGACGGTGAACCAGGAAGACCTGGAAATGATGGTCCACTCGGACCAATGGTAAATAATAAATGTCATATGTGGCCTCTTGGACCAAGAGGATTCTCTCTGTGTGAGGAAGGAAGCTAGAAGAATCATTGCCATTTGCTTGTAAAATGGTTTGCTAATTATCAGTGGCAACACATTAGGCAAGGACGGTTATGCAGATTAAATTATAATTGCTGTGTAGCACTAATGCTATGTCATTAGGTGGCTGTTTTTACAAGTAATTGCAGATAAGAGCTTGATAAGTCTTTATAGTTTCTCTAGTCCAAAATGTGTTTGGCTCACTCAGCCAAATAAAAACCTGAAGTTTGGAGTTCAGCGTAGTGTGTGTAAGTTTGAGATCAAGCGGTTTCATGTTTTGTGTCTTTGTAGGGAGACAGAGGACCACCGGGTGCAAATGGAGACAAAGGAGAGAGGGGTGATGATGTAAGGTTTTTCATTATTCTTCATTTCTTAATTCCGTTTTGTGGCATCATTTTAATGGCACTAACCATGAGTTTTCTATTGGATAAATGTGAGATTCTCCGTCTATGTGCAGTGTCCTGAGTGAAAATGCTCCTTATTTTTCAGGGTACACCAGGCCCAGATGGACCCAGAGGGGAAAGGGTAACCTGGACATGGTCTTCTAAGCTGCTTAGCATTACTTTACTACAGAAAATGAAACTATTGAAAATGTACTAATCAACCCTAGGTCCATCTTAAATTTGTAAATGAGTTTGTATTTGTATGTATGCATTGATTTCTATTATCAATGTGATTGAATGGTTTCTGTGCGTGTTTGTTCTTAGGGAACACTCGGGGAGAAGGGGGAGCAAGGTTCCCGTGGAAACCGAGGAACCAGAGGAGAAGCTGTGAGTATGCTGACTCTAAGTGGATGAGTGGGTCCTCTCTGAATCAAAGTCGGTGGCTCCGCTGATTCTCAGTGCAAGGGTCAGCCTAGATGTCACTGCATGTATGTGTCTATTAATAGCTCTAAATGGCATATCGGAGGTCTACAGATTTGCAGAATTTTGTAAAACACGTTTTGTCGGTCTTATTGTATTTTTAAGTGCTCGCGATTTAAATTAAATGTGTGAAATATTAAATGGTCTGCCAAAAATCTATCTGAGACCCGCCTCCAGGTTAATAAACCCTCGCATTAATAAAAATGATACTTTGCTTTCTGCAGGGTGAGCCAGGACCCAGAGGTGAACAGGGTCGGGAAGGGTCATCAGGGCCCAATGGAGAGCCGGTAAGTGAAGACCCTACTGTGTGTAGGCCCTGAGGAATCCCTCAGGATTGAGTAATAGCTGGCTCAGCCTCAGGGCATGGAACCAGAGTGGAGCCTTTTACAAGTCCCATTATACATGTTCTGAAATCATCCATTTTCCTGTATAGAAAATCAAGGACAGGTCGTGAAATACAATAAATGTTCACCGGAGAGAATGTGGATCCCTGAGTAACTTCAGATGAAACTAAACAAAAAAAGAAAGCCTTTGTATTAACAAAGGTCAAAGGACTTCTGAGAAAGGTCAGGAGGCTAAGAAATACAAAGAATGTTTTCTTGAGAGTTGAAGTCATCTGTCTCCTTTGGATTTACTGCAGAAATGAAAGAAGAGAAGGATGAGTGGATTTATGAGTCCGTTTGGCTGGTGAGAGGACCCAGATGGAACCTATTAGATATATCTGGCCTCGGATTGGCTCTCGTGTCAGGGATTGGCCAAAAATGTACCATGCCAAAGGGCCTGTCCTCCATCTTAGAACAGTGGTCCAGGAACACCTCAGCTGATTTCACATTCAAAATGTGCCTGTGCACTAAGACAGACAGACAGGCAGACAGAAAGACAGCAGCTGGAGTTGGTGAGACTCCCTTCACCACCATTTTGTCTCATTCTTAGCTACTGCACATGGCCCCTTTAGGCCCTACCACTTTATTTTGTGCTCTGACCAAGATAGCACCAGACCCTGTTTCAGACTGCAGATCAGAACTCAAAAATTCACCTGAAAGATACATCTACTTGACAATGTAAGAATGCATTTGAATCCAATACTAGATACTACAGTACTACACCAAATCTGCATTTTGTAGAGATGCTGTAGAGTACAATAACACATCTGTATTTTGTAGAGATGATGGAGAGTACTACTAGTACCCGCCTGCATTTTGTAGTGTGCTCTGTGGGGATTTCTCAGGTAGGGTGCCCCGTGTGGTGATCTGAAGGTGCTCCCAGGTAACTAATCCCATGCAGTGTTCATGACAATCTGCAGCTGTCGCAGGTTCCCAGGGCTCTACTCAGATTGCTTTCCTGCAGTTTAGTCCTACACGTCTTCAAAGGCATATGCCAGATGACTGATGGCAAACTCATGATCTCAGTTCCCTCCTCCTCAAACCTTGCCTTCACTCCTCTCACAGTGACAGCTGGCTTCAATTGTGCTGTCCTGCCCCTCAGAAATGTTCCCAAGAAAGGCTTAAAGTCGATCGTACCACAGGCAAGAGGCATACTTCAGAATTTCTATTTATAGAGGGCATTAGCTTTTTGACTGCCAATCTCTAAGACCAAATATTAAAAAGCCGGTTATTCGTTGTACAGTTGCTGTTCAGACTCTGATGTCTCAGTATGAATGGAAGACTTGTCCTGGTATTTAGTGTTTTCAGTTGAATGTGTAGTTAATTTGGAGTTATTTCATTTGAACTTGGAAAGAAACTTCTATGCATTGGGAGTCCTTTTTTCCAGTACAATTGCCCTGCCAGGAGATAAATCCAAATAAATGGAGTGCTTGGAAACTGCATATGTTATGAACACCTGACCTTATGAACAAGCCAGTATTATGGAAAGACCTTGGTTACTTGTTGATTTCTCAGACCAAAATCAAAGTTGATTGTGCCAGGATTTGGCTGGCTGTACTGTTGCCGGTTAGTACATTCACGGTCAGGAAATGAAAATTTGAGAAGCAGTTCTTAAAAAATTAGTATAATATTTGGTTAAGCTACTCAACAACAAGCATTTGGAAGTTTGAATTACAGTACATCCTGAAAGCCTGTATTATTCTTCACTTTACAGTACGGTGGTTCACTCTAGTCTTGTTTTTTATAGAGTTCATCAACACAATTGTGGAATTTTTTAATAACATTTAATTAGACTGTGTGTACACATTAGAATTTAAAAAAAATATTCACCTCTGTCTCCAAAATGGAAATGACAACAGAACGCCTTTTGCCACCCACAGCCATGCAAAGAGTACAGCACCTGAAGTGTGTGCACTCCTCTAGATTCACTATCCACTGGCTATTTGACACACAACAGGCCGCACATTACAACGGGAGTGAGCGACGCCAATCAAAGGGGAGACAGAGCACTCGCTGATAGCAAATGTTAGCCTGTGGGTGGGGCTAGCTGCACAGCCAAGGCCTGGATGTGCGATCGTAGAGCCCAGTCTGCACTCACACTGGGCACCCTCACCAGCAGAGCTTCTCAGTATTAGAGTTAGAATTAGGAAAGTCTTGGCTGAATTTTTACACTTCCTTGGGGGGATCTTGGTTGTGTTGTGTGTGTGTGTGTGTACACGCGCATGTGTGTGTGTATGTGTGTATGTGCATGTCTGTACACACGTGTGTGTGTGCGTGTCTGTACACACGCATGTGTGTGTGTGTGTGTGTATGTGTGCAGGTGTGTGCATGCGCATGTGTGTTTGTGCGCTCGTAACTGAGTTTTGTACCGTTCCTGTGACAGGGTGCGGCTGGCCGGCCGGGGGCGATAGGATACCGGGGGGACGAGGGAGCCACAGGACCAGAGGTGAGAGTTACTGTGCAGCATCACAGGCAAGCCTGCATTCACTCACATAGCCTCAGTCACCCTGTTGTGTGCTGAGTCATTCCCCAATGCTCCACCCTCACATGTGACCTTGCTGACTCAAATAAAAGGTGATTAGTGACCATAGGGTTGGAGGTAGAGGTTGTCAACTCAACCTCTCCACCTATAAGTACACAGGTTTCTCTTTAATTGAAGCTCAGCCAACATGTCTGTATCTGAGGTGAATGTGTATTTCTTGGCTAATCTCAGAAGAGTCATACACTTACACATATATATGTTTTTCAACTACTCACTCTTTCTGCTTCAGGGAGCCAAAGGACCAAGGGGAATAAAAGGCGCACCAGGAGACAGGGGTGTGATTGGTGAGAGGGTGAGTCATATCCTACCTTTGCCCATATAGGACAAGAGGGATGCCACTCAATAGGAATAATTGGCATAGTCTCAGCTAATATCTGGCTGTTCACGACATTCTTGAGAACTTTTAATCAACTCCATCATAAAACAGGGCCCGCAGATACAGATACCGGTCATCTCAGTGTGCTGATTGTCCTGGTTTGGGAGCAGTGCTTTTGATACATTGGATAATTCTGTGGAAAATATTACTACAACGACTAAAAAACAGAGTAGGATAAGTTGAAACAGTCTTTCGATGGTTTGAATTGGGGGGCTGAGGAGTGGCTCATACATGGATGAGCCCCAGTGTCTCGGATGAAATCCCTGCCAGTGCTGGTAGTTCTCCATACCAATGAATCTACAGACGGGCATAGTCGGTTTGGGGTCCATGTTTCATCATGCTGCAGTGACCCCCTGCTTGTCGATTAGGTGCTTGTGGACTGAAAACCAAAGCCCCATATGACAGGTGTTTCTCCACCCCCACTCTATGCGAGCTTGGGTGTGGTCTGCGGTGTGAAAAGTGTTCTGGAGGAGAAATGCGGACGTCTACACTCTACCGAATTGGCAGTGGATTGCAATTGGACATGATCAGCCCCACGTTGGGCGCCAATATTTTTTTTTTGATTTTTTTATTTATTTGCATCTTACAAACAGAAAAACGTTTTGTTCTATTGGTGATTTCATGTTATTAGAACTAACAAAGCAAGATCAAACAGGGCTCAGATGTTGTCACTGTAAAAAAAGATAAAGCAATTTTATTCTTTTATTTTCTTTTTTTTTTTTGGTATTCCGTGCTCCTATCTTGGATTTGTGGAAATAGTATGTCTTTCCATAGCTATGCTGAGAATATTCAACTTTGTGCAACTGTGGGAAAAGCTGTTCAAGTGAGGCCTTAATTAAATGTCTGTATTTTTTTCATTGATCCCAAGAGGCAAAGAGCGTTGTTGGCTCTTTGCCTCTTGGGATTCTTTATTTCTTTATTTCCGAAGTTGAAGTCTGAGTTTTGAAATCTGGAGGCCATCTTAGACTGATTTTAATTCATCTGCACATTTAATGTCAGCAATCTACAACAGAGTTGTCATTTTCATATAATTTTAGTACCTTATTGTTTTGATTGTATATTCAAATGCTTACACAGCATTTTCACGCTCAACATATTTCAGAATACCTTCTATCTTTATGTTAAAGAGCAAAAAAATGTAACATTGACAGGTTTGTGGTAACACTGTATATTTACTGTAATTACAGTCATTGCTAAGCCATTTTAGCCATGTTAGCTACACTCCCAAATAATTGTTTTTTAAAGAAATTTCAGTGGCAGAGAGTAGTGATTGCATATAGTACTATAACAGATACATATGGAAAATAATATTTGATTTGGGGTTAAATTATGAACTAGCTTTAAAATGTAATTAATCAGTTTAACACATGCGCTGAAATATACAGCAGAGTTAGGTGATATACCAGTTAGCGCTGCCAGCTGTAGTTTCTCCTGTACACAGTCTTGAACAGCACTTGACCAGTGGAAGAGTGCTGCAGTTTGGAAAACCAAACAAAATGTGAGGTAATCGTTCAAACTCTTATGTCTCATCCAAACAGGGGGGAGATGGTGTTCCAGGAAATGGAACTGAAGGATGTCATGGCTTCCAGGTACATTCAAATTCCAACATGAAAGCATTTGAATGCATGGAAACAACATCAGAATAAAGACTGCATTCATTAATTCTGTGATGGTGAAAAACATTATAATAATATCACATTTTCTTGGCAGGGTTATCCAGGTCCAAGAGGAGACCCAGGAGAGCCGGTTTGTTTTTAATTTCATAATTAGACATTTTATTATCCAGATATGAATGTAGCAGCACATGGGGTCTTCTAAAGAGGTGTTTGTAAACATGGCCAGATCAGGATGAACTAGTAGATTTTTGTGAATCGGCAGACTCAAAGCCATGTTTCTGATGGAGAGGAATGGTATCAGGAATGTAAGGGCCTCCTGTGGGCTGCAGAGGATGGCTGAGTTGGCTTGTGGCCAACAGATGTAAACAATTTAGACTCAAAAGATGTAACAAAGTTCTAGGGGAGAATTATTCCCAGTCACGGACAGTGTATATGATCTTGACTGTATGATGTATGATATATACACTGAAAGCACCTCATATCTTCACAGGGAGGAAAGGGCAGCCCTGGACCCAAGGGAGATGACGGAGACCCAGGTGACCCTGGGCTGGATGTGAGTGAACCCAGAATGGTTTTATCTGTCACTATGTCATCTGGAATAATGAATCAGACCAGTCTCTGCTAATTCCTTGCTAAAATTTTCAGTCATCAGCACAGCTGCATATTTAACAACTGAAAACAAGCTACAGATCTTGTTAAAATTGCTTTAATATTCTGTTTCAGAAAAGTCATTAGCCATCAGTATGGTGGAGTTATTCCAGCTGTGTATGTTTAGTTGTCATGGAAGCATTGGATATGGGGCTTTTTATAACAAGCCCCCCACAAATACAGAGTCATGCACATGAACAACCCGAAAAGATGCTGAAAGAGGTTTGAATATATTGCTGTTAACAGACAAGGGAACACAGCTTGTGAAAGCAGCCATCTGCTGAGTTCATGAACTTGTGGACGTTTTTAGAGTAAAAATACAGAGATGTACCTTATCCCTCTTAGACAGACCTATATGTTTGCTTTACTTTGACACTTTATTATAACATTGCACCAGAGCAGGACTTTGGCCAGCTTGGCCAAAATAATCTAAAGTTATTGTAAAGTGGCTGAAAATAGTTGAAATAACCATAAATTATCACAGAGAGATGTATCCACTACACATCCGCCAAATATCTGTACTAAGTAATATCAATAACAATAATTAGATACAATAATTAAATCAGGAAAAAAAACTGTATTGCAAAAAACCTCAGGATTGTACAGATGTGGTCAGGATTTGTATAGGAACAGATGTCCACATTATTTGTGATACCTAAGTTGAGTGCTGCATATTGCAATCAAATAATAGATTCATGGAGTTAAAGTTTAAAGGCACATTTCTGATTGAGGTGCTACTGGGGCCAGGCTGGGGTTGGAATTGGACAGGAATTCCCTCTAAAATGGTGCAAATGGAGCTGTAAACTGCCTGTGTGGTCTCCTGATTCCCTCAGTCAAATTTCTGGAAGGATACTGTCCAGGTTGCAGGTGTGCATGCTGTCCTATGAGCTATCCCATGAGACATGCCTGCCAGTCTTCAAAGGACAGCAAAATCAGAAACTTTATGCTAATTGTCATTCCTCGGTCACACAGTCCTTCGTGACAGTTGCAATTTATTGGACCCTTTAAGTGAGCAAATAAGTCATCGTGAACGACACAAGATATTTACAGTATCATCTGGGAGTGATTTGAAAGTGCTTAATACCCCTGGGGTGATTGAATAATCATCAAAGAGTCTGTTCAAATTTCAGTTCAAAACTTGAAATGCACCCCAGGAGCAAGGGCAGGAAACAGCGACTTCTAAGAGTTACAGTACATTCAGACCCAGCTCACAGGGGGTTTCCACAAAGATTGTGGACATTTAAAAAGAGATCAACACATAAAAAGAGAGTGGCACATTTTCGAATACAGTTTAGTGGCATTTGGTGCTGGTAGATCTTTATTTGGCTTGTTGAAAAGTGTTTTTTATAAGTAGCTAATGTAGTTTTAAGCAAGTTTCTCTTGGTAATGAAAGGCAATCAAAAACTAAGCGCCTAGTATGACTGCATTTGTGGAAACAAGAGTCTGAACCTCATTATCATTTCAGTAATTGTCCAACCTCACGATTGCACCAGTGTTTGGCTGTTTAATCAGAATTCAAAGGACAGAACCTCCCTGGTTCCAAATGACTTCATGGATACAGGAAATATATGTTTTTGGAAAAATATACACACAAAAGAAAAGTGTTTAAATATGAACTTCTATAAAATCTTTCACTTGGTGTTCCCTCAGTTATATAGACCATTAAATACTACTTTGGGTTTGCTAAAGGGAAAGCATAATAGAGCATTGTTCAGCTTAGATCAGAATGTAGCCTATAAAACATGAATGATTGTTTTTAACTGGTTTCCATGGTTTGCCATTTTGTATGTGTGTGTTAAGTGTTTGCAGATTAAATGCACTCTAAACATTTCTTGTCATTGAGCATTATAGACAAGCATGGCATTTTTCTGTACTTTCTTTAAATGTTTACACTACAGTGTAATGTAAATTAATCTTTCTCCCTTACTCACATCTATCTCTCTCTTGAATCCATCCCCTTCATCAATACAGGTTGTGCCATTGATTCTGCAGGAAAGAGGATAAAGTGCATGTCTGTTGAGTCAAATGAGTCTAATTTTATATTTCTCTAACATAGATTGCAGAGAGTAGCTGTTTTATATGAAAGTATTTGCTGATTCTATCTGAGGTCTCTGTGAAGTGACTGCTCTGCGACTGCCACAGATGACTGCTCTTGCGGACATCTGTGGCAGATGTTTTGTTTTAGTGGGGCTCTTACTCTCGAACTGTTGTGGAAGCATTCAGAAGAAATCCATAGCGATTGCATTTCAAGCAAAGACTCCAAAGGCTTTGTTTCAATGCTTGAACAAAACTAGTGTGAGTTCAATATATGTTTGACTTGGATCACAGCATTTGTCTAGATTTACATACAGGACTCGGTTCCAATCACTGGCCAGTTTTGCTATAATGTAAAGATTGCCACATACTCTTGATGCCAATGGTGTTATGAATAAGGATTGCTCAAATCAGTAGCGAACATGTTGTTCATGGCTATTTGTGGTGTAATTAGTGTGAGGCCACTGGCACCAAACACTTACAACTCACTTGACTTTAGTCACACTTGTAGATTCCCTCGTAAAGTGACCCCTTAAATCTTGGTTTCTCTCTCAACTGGATATATTTGCATTAATTGGGCTCCCAAGCTGACTCCCAAAATTTAGAAGCGCGTCCAAAGTTAGTTCATTACAGTTATATGTGCTGATCGGTGTAATGCTGTTTTAATGACAATGTCAAAGTTCATTGGCAAACAGTAAATTATGTCATTGTGCCCAAGATTCCTCATCTTTCATGAGTGGAAAGGTTTTATTTAATCCATGGCAGAACACTTCTTTGAACTGAAGAATTTTCAGGTTAATTGAAACAGCATGTGTGATTTCACAGTCTGCAGACTTGTGCTTTGAAGTGAGCAGGTGGTCTGAATTATTGTGTGAGGACATATATTGTTATTGTGGGAGGTGCTTGTGCACTTTCTTTCAGGATTCAAACTCTGGTCAGTTGTTTGGTCAGTTGTTTGGCACTATCAGTAGTTGCAACCAGGTTTGGGTGTTTTCTGATTATTGAGTTTTCAAAGTGCAACAGGCCCAACTGAAATTTCTGAAAAGTATATATACTGTTAGCCAATCTTAAGCTTAGACAGCTGCAGTATCTTCCACTTACTGTGTAAACTAAATCTTTACCATGTCTGCTGAATGATAATCCAGATGAATCCAGACATTATTTTCAGTCACATATTTTTAATGGCGGTCCTACTGTACCTTACATTGTATCTGGAATAGTGTTTTGTTGTGACGTACTCTGTGTCTTTTCTGCAGAATGACCAGCCCGGAAATTTAGGTCCTAAGGGGGCCAAGGGCCACAGGGGACCAGAGGGCAGGCCGGTGAGTGTTATGGGGTTTATGGGGTCCGAGATGGAGCACTTTGTTCAAAAAAACATGTCAAGACACAACAATAGGCTGTGCAGTAGACAAAACCCCAAAAAACAAACAACAATATTTACAAACCAACAAGCTTCTTCCCAAATCTAAATAATGTAATTTTTTGTGTGCACTTCTGTGTTATGTTGTTTTTATGAAAAACAACACAATGGGCAACATGTTATGCATTTCTGGTCTGTAGCATCTACAGAGAACAACAGCTTCCTCAACACATTCAGGATTCAGGAGAAATGTGGTTATTTTAATTTAGAAAATTGAATTAAATGGCTTTCTCCATAATTTGCTGAAAGTGATGTGACATGTTCTCTCATCTTGTTCTGTAAACACATATAAATATTTGTGACACTGTTTTTGGGGGCAAGAGGAGGGTAAATGTATTATTTGAGAAATGTGTTATTTTGAATTAATTGAATCATAATGAAAGTAAAATATTTAATATTTTACAAATATCTAGTTCAATATTATTACTAATTATAGTGTAGTTAATGTGTAGTTGTTCAGTTCATCTTTATCAATGATGTGAATAATTGTGAAGGACACTGTATATATGTTTGTGAAAACAAAATGCACTCCATGCCATAGTTGTGTATAAAATTCAATAATAAGGCCATGACTTCACCCATAAACATGCATCATCACTAGTCATGGCTCTCATAATTCCCAAAGGCCTCTAAATGTGTTGACTTTTATTTTCAGGGACTACCTGGCCCACCTGGCCCTGCCGGTGCTGATGTGAGTATGATGAGGACTGCATGAAGTCAAGCCCACCAGCCTGTAACAGCAAATCGACTGTGTAGAGACAGACTGCCATACCAATTACACTTGGCGCCATTGTACTGTAATGTTTTTGAATTTACCTCAAAGTAACAAATGTACGAATTTAGTTACGCTCTAACAGTTGAACTTGAAATATTTTAAATGAAAACAATACTCTTGCTTTAATGGTTAGGTACAAAGAAATGAGGGTAAAAGTTTTCTTTTACAGTCCCTAAAGTATTAGGTATATACCAGGTAAATGCAAGGTAAACAACTGCACATAATTGGGTTATTACAATTACCACTGAAAAGAATTAGGTAAATACTAAGAAACTAAAACTGAGATACTCAGAAACACCTTCTCTATTACGTATCAATTCAAGTCACTACCTTGTAGGTATCATACTGTAGGTTTAGGTTGGTTGTAGCCTTCCTATATTTCATAGCCTTCCTAGGATACTTCCTTGCAATATAAATGATACTTTCTTGGAATCACCTCTATTAGAAATTAAGTAGTGCCTACTTTCCTAGAAAGTACACGATTACAGCCAGGCTATAACCAAGATAGACTGTTGATAACTACAAGACAGTGACTTGAATTGAGAGGCAATAGAGGGTTTGAGTATTTAAGTTTTAATTTCTCGGTTTTACCAATTTTTTAGTCTGTGGTAATTACCAAATCATGTGCGCTATTTTTACCACATATTCACCTGGTAAACATCCAGTGCTCGGTGGACAGTAAAAGTAAGTGAAAGTGTCAAAGTAAATTTTCTAAAGGATTAAATATTGCCCATCGACGTAATATGGCATGTATTTTGGAAAATGATAATGTGCAGTATAACAACTCAAAATGGTATCCACAGGATTAAACAGAAACCTTTCAACTTAGACCCAAAGGAGAATGCTGAATTTTATATTATTTCACAATGGGCTGTTATGAAACTACGGATAGTAATGGAAACCACATGAACTAATATGCCACAGTCTTGATTTCTACAGCACTTGTGGACCACTGAAATATCATTTTAAATTGAAACAGGGTCTCTGTGAACTGAATAATATCACTCTGTGCTGCAACTTATTATAATTTGTCTTTATCTTCAGGAATGTGAGATACTCGACATTATCATGAGAATGTGCTGTGAGTACTTTGTTTTTGACTCTCTTTGCTTAGCCTGCATGCTTCTTCTCCCAGTACATGTCATCCAACCACTACATCTGGCTACAATAGAGTGGGGAAAGCAAGAGACACGAAGAAGCAGGGAACATGTTTTTTTTTTTTAGATGGCTGGAAAACATGAGAAATTTTTATTTTGCTTGAATTAAACTTACATCCAAAGCTGAACCAACACTGTGAAATAGAGCAAAGGCATTACCATTTGGCTGATTACAGTTAACTCCAATGAAATAAAATACCTGGGTGTATCTGAAAAATGATTACAAAGTACCCAGTACCCCACATGCAATCAGATATTCAGGACAAATCCAGACATTGTCTGGGATTCAATCAACATTTGTTTAACTTTTCTTTTCTTGACGTTTTTCACTTTACAAGCACAGTTTGGTGAGTTCGACAGTTGCTAAAACCAGCCCACCCAACTCAGTTTATTTACAAGTACTATTTACATTACCTCTGAGACAAAGTAAAGGACAAACGTTGATCAAATAAAAGCCATTACATTACCTGATATATAGAAATTAACAAAACTTTCTGTAAAAATATTTTTAAAAGTTTTAATTAAAAACATTGACTGCTGAGACTGCACATACACTGTAAATGAAAGTGTTGTGAAGGTTGGAAACCATTTGATTTTGGTTATTTGTTTATGGTAGTTCATTTTCAGTTCATTTTCATTTGATCCTTGATCCAAGCATGTGCACACCATATTTGTCAAGTTATGAGCTGTTACACAGATTTTACATGTAAAAAGGAGGAAGGTGTTGAAAAAAATCATGACATTAATAAAAACATATTGAGATCTTTTTCAAGTCTATCCAAACCAGAGGCAAACTGGAACTGAACTCACAGAATAAACATTAGTTACAAAGTTACAATAATAAGATATATAACAATGTTGAGAAGCAGGGAATAACCAAATAATATTGAACTATCCCAGAATATGTATTTTGTTTTATACTGCGGTTAGTGCATTTGTTTGAAAGAAAAAAAATAATATTTCATTCAGCAGTACTGAGACATTCAACATGTAATTCTTCATAAACTCACCATCAATGCATTCTCTTTCTTATTTTCCCAGCTTGTTGTGGTGAGTAAAAACTTTTTAACTCAATGTTGAAAAAACTGAATTCTTGTACAGGACAGTTTCCCTGATTGGTAACCTGCCTCTCTGTAGTTGATTGGGCAGTACTGGTAACCAATGCTCTTTCTGTGTTGTTTTTTTTCAGAGTGCAAATGTGGTCCGCTGGACATTGCATTTATTGTTGACAGCTCTGAGAGTATTGGAGCATCCAACTTCGCCCTAGCCAAGGACTTCATCATAACTGTGATTGACAGACTGGTGAAGGACCAGCAAGTGAAGGTTAGGTCTTTATCTGAATTAAGCTTGTTTGTGAATATATTGTTTACTCTCTCACTGCAGTGGATGGGGCATTGGTAGCAGTCACATTCATTGTGCCTTGAGAAATCAGAAATAGCAAGATCTTCAGAGGGGAAGTGGGGGGAAATTTTTTAATTTCAGCGACACTGTTTTCTGCATTCTGGCTAATATTTAAGTATGTAAAAAAAAAAGCTAGCAAACTAGTTTAGCAATAACGGTACACTATAAAAACTGGAAGCTTTGCTTTGTGCCAACAGCTGGCAAAAGTATGGCTATGCTACTATTTTTAAACTTCCAGGTTGGAAGCACCTACATGAGGAAGCATCTGGGTGGAAGGAGTAGAACTTTTGAGTCGTAGGGCCTACACGCTATACGGAGAGGTTGTGATAACAAAAAGAAAAGTCAAATATGTGACAGTTTGTCCTGAAACGAGAGAAATGTGGGAGAATTGTGACCCTGGGAGGACACTGGGTGAGGTCAATGAATTTTGGGAGTCTCTTGGGAAAATTTGGATGGTTGGCAAGTATGGGCACACAGCAGGTTACAAGAGTGGTTGGGACATTTCTAGCAGACAGACAGCATGTTACGAGAAGGAGTGAGGCATTGGCAGTATTGAGACAGCAGGTTTTTATAGAGTGAAGGGCAATGGCAACAGTTAAATAGCAGGTCATGGCGGTGGTGGCGTATTGGCAGCAGTAAGACAATAGGTTCTGACTCTGTCTTCTGTCTTTTCCACAGTTTGGGTTCAACGAGTCACGGGTAGGTGTGGTGCAGTACAGTGGAGAGAAGGCCCAGGAAGTGGTCCAGCTTGGAGACAGCAACATAAATACCCTCACAGAACTCAAACAGTATGGTGCTTCATCACAACATCAAAAAAAGTGTGAGAGTAATGGTGAAATGTTCTCAGACTAAAAATCAATGCTCCAGAGTAAGCGTATATGCATGTATGTGTTTCCAGAGCTGTGAAGGACTTCAAGTGGCTTGCTGAGGCCACCTACACAGGAGAAGCTCTGCAGTTTTCCCTGACCAACATGATCGACCGTCTCAAGAAAGAAACCAGTGTGGTGCTGGTCATAACAGACGGTCGATCAGACATCACCAGAGACGATGTGCCGCTCAACGTGCTGTGCAACAAAGGCGTCAGGGTAGGGGAATCAACCAATGACACCTACCATCTCACTGCTTGTCTCCCAGACCCAAGCTTGATTGATTCATTTTCTGTTGAATCTGCAGGTCGGGGGCCTGGGCATTAAAGATTATAGTGGTAGAGTCCCCAATGAGGAGCAGCTTGGGGACATTGTTTGCAAGAATGACCCCAAACCAGGGTTCAGCTTCATCCTGGACAACTTTGCTGAACTTCTTGAAGAGTCCTTCCTGCAAAACCTGACAACGAGCATTTGTCAAGGTACATTTCCCTGCTCTTGATATATATATTACTCTGATCAACAAGGAACACTGTCAAAAATGATATTGTTGAACTTCACGTTGTTTACTATAGCTGTAATTTTGTCATTTTCTGTATTGGACAAATATTTGATTTACACTTACACTGAGTACTGTAGAATAATCTGCATTTTGCATAACATTGCACAAAAATAAACTAACAATTTACAGTGCTATACCCCCACATGGGCAGCACGGTGGTGCAGTGAGTAGCACTGTCACCTCGCAGCAAGAAGGTTCTGGGTTCTGGGCCTTTCTGTGTGGAGTTTGCATGTTCTCCCTGTGTCCGCTTCCTGTTTCCTCCTACAGTCCAAAGACATGCATGAGTGTGGGAGTGAATGCTGTGTGTGCCCTGCGGCAGATTGGCAACCTGTCCAGGTTGTGTTCCTGCCTATCACCCAATGAATGCTGGGATAGGCTCCAGCACCTCCTGTGACCCTGACCAGTAATATAATGGATGGATACCACCACCATTATCCCACCTTTGCCTACTGCCAGCAGTTCCTTGTGTACAGATGTCCACCATAGAAAGCCATTGTATTTCTATAGCACGCTTCTGTCCACCATCTGCTAAACAAATGTAGATGCATAGAAAAAAAAGCCCATCAAGAAGGGTCAAATGGAGACTCACAAAGGCACACAACCATTATTGGGAGAAAATTACCAAAAGAATAGAATTCTCAGAATTAGCACAATGTGCAGAAATGAATTTGGGTGTCATTGCAGCCAAGGTGGAAAATTGCACTTTATTGAACCATTGACAAGCTATGTCATCAGAAATGGAAAATTGCTTGAATTCTCCAATATTGACACTTTAGTTTTTAGTATCTGTGTATGTGGTTGAATGGAGCCAAATATAATTTCCTTTTGTGTGTTTTTGTTTCATAGACAAGAAGTGCCCCAATTACAAATGTCCAAGTAAGTTTCACAAATATCCTGCTAATGCACCGAACATTGACCATTACTATCTCCCATTAATCTTCCGTGTCCCTTTGAGCCTTATAGCAACTTCTCTGTTTTCTCGGCAGTTTCATTCAGCACAAATTCTGACATCACCATTATGATGGACAGCTCAGCTAGCGTTGGCAGCAAAAACTTTGAAATGACCCGCAAATTCGTCAAGCGGGTGGCCGAGCGCTTCCTGACGGCCAAGAAGGTGGGCCCCACGGCGGTCCGTGTCGCTGTGGGTCAGTACAGCAAAGAGGCCAACTTGGAGGCAGACTTCACCGACGACTATGCCGCGCTGGCCAAGCAGATAGACAGCATCGCCTTCCAGAACTCCGCCACAGACGTCACCGGCGCCCTCAGCTTCGTCATGGAGAAGTTCAAGCGCAGCGGCAACAGGAAGAAGAAGCTGCTTCTCTTCTCGGACGGCCGCTCCCAGGGCGTGACGGAGAGCCTCATCGAGAAGAGGGTGCAGGAGGTCCAGGCCGCCGACATCGAGCTGTACGTACTGGCCGTGGGCAGCCAGGTGAATGAGTCCAACCTGGGTTACCTGGTCAGCCGGGGGCGCCCGTACGACGTCACATACGCACAGCGTCACCTCTTCAGGGCTGCCGACTACCCCTCCTTGCTCAGGGGTGTCTTTCACCAAACTGTGTCCAGGAAGGTCTCTCTGGTCTGACAGGTGGGGAGCCAATTGGCCTGAACGAGGGAGGGGTGGTCAGGGACTAGGGCAAAAAGGTCAGCGGAAAACAGGCTTATTTCTGATGCGTATGTTAATTTAGGATCCTAGAACGTTTGTTTAATACTCACATTTTCTTTGAATGACCGGATTCGATTGTTTTTGGAGTAAAAAAAGGACGCCTGCAATTCATATTGTCTGTGGGTCATGAAATGAGTGAAAAAAAAATGTGTTTAGTGCTGAAATAAGCAATGGTGCTACATTACCGTCAGCCTAGTTTAATGGTGTTTTATTCCCATACTGCAGCTTGTAGGACCTGTGCAGTCTTGTTTATAGAGTGTAGTGATTGAGCTTCTCTTGGTGTGGAAACATGCAGTCGCTCCTAATGTGAATGCAGAGTCGCTGCTGTTTAGAAAGACCATGGGAAGGATCAGAGGTCAGAAATCTGCCCTTTCTATTTGCTTACTGTTCATTGCTGGCCAGGGATGAGACGGTTCACAGGCATGAAGCCAAACACTAACATCTGAACCATAAAAGGGCATGTCCTTAAAGTCTTTATTAAACCTTTTTTTTCCTCTCATCTCAGTCCACAGTGTTAGCTGACTTAAGAGTCATATCACTCACACCAAATGTTTTTGCCACTAAAGATTTCCCATTTTCTCCCCATTTACTGCTGTAAATTTCACAATGTCAAAACAGCAAAAAACTAAAAATCCTACATCACTTTGTGTTACAGACATTCAACGACATTTCTATATATCAGTGCTCCTATAAGTCTCAGGCTTTCCTGATATATTTTTGATAAATGTAAAATACATTGTTTGAAACTGTCTCTCCAAAACTGGAGCTACCGGAAAATCTGTGTAGTTTTACATCTCAGCAATGTATTGGAATCAAATGCAGCCTTTCAGCTGCTGTAAGGGTACGTTCCATAAAATAAAGAATAAAGATTGCTTCACCAACCACAACCTGCCTTGTGCTTCCTGTTCTCTCTTGATATTCCATGGGAATCCTCTCTCTCTCTCTCTCTCTCTCTCTCTTTCTCTCTCCCCCTCTCTCTCTCTCTCTCTCTCTCTCCCCCTCTCTCCCTCCCTCCCTTCTCTGCATAATATAGTTCACAGTCACATGTATTTGTCCATAGTCACGACAGTCCAAAAATATTCCAAATAAGGCCTTGTTGTTTCTGGGCTGAAGGTGAATCTGGAGGGTCCATTTAAACACACCCAAGTGTACACAGCACTGTACTACTGCAAACAGGTTATAGCTTTAAATACACTTTAAATACAGTATGTCTCTGTATATTGTGTTACAGCAGACGTTCACTGGATCCAGCTCAGTTGACAGGTGCATTCGGTAAGTTTGTTAAAATGTCACACTTTACAAAGACTTACTAAATGGGAGAACTTATAACGCAACATTGTGTTTTGGAAATGGTGGCTTATAGACACCAGAGCATCTGACAACCGAGCATAAGATCTACATCACCAGGAATAAGAAGGGAAAAACACAGTAGATAGGGCAGCTGAGCATCCTGTCACTCTTTCCTGAATGTTCACAAGCCGTAAGTTTCTATCCTGGAAAGATTCATCTTGACAATGATTGAGGAAACCAGGAGTCATGAGGCCTCATTGAGAGCTGACCGTTGTCACACTCTGCTCTCCTTTACTGCAGTTTCATCACGGCAGAAATGACAGATTGGATCAGGACACATAAGGGATTAAGCTGGCATGGCTGTAGCTATCATTTTCTAGCCAAAAAAAGACTGTGCCTAGTGCTTACCAGAAATTCACACCCTGCAGTATGGATAATAAGTATATTAATACAACAATAATATCAGTAATGTAGTAACATTGATCCCCCCTGTCATCTCCAGATATGATTAACTGATTACTAAAATGATATTATGAAATGGGCCATTATTGCAGTGTTTCCAGATGGTCCTTGTGGTCTGGAATATAATGCGTGGTCTGGAATATAATGCTGACCACGTCAGTTCTAACTGTGGCCAGACGTCCCGGAGGGACACTCAAAATTGCTTTGCTCAGGGACTAAGGGGTTTATTCTGGAACATTACCAATTACCAATTTTTTTTGTTTCAGTCATCTAGTGTTCACAATTAACAAGACCTTGTAAACACAGCACATGCACAATGTTATCCCCAAAGCAGAACAATGAATACTATTACTTTCTTGTTTTGCAAATTCAATTTGCAAATATTTTCTGAATTATGTTTTAAATAATGTTCATATATTTATGTTTTGTTTTTGAGACATTAAAGCAATAGAAAATGTGAAGCAGTATGTTTAAAATAGCAGCCTGTAATTTCTAACGAGCATTTAAAATAAGAA
This sequence comes from Anguilla rostrata, assembly GCF_018555375.3. Lineage (NCBI taxonomy): Eukaryota > Metazoa > Chordata > Actinopteri > Anguilliformes > Anguillidae > Anguilla > Anguilla rostrata. Next base: position 39,635,809 of record NC_057935.1, read on the forward strand.
TTTTTTTCAACAAAAAAAGATTATCCAACATAATTATGTTACAATGTAAATTTAATAGTAATTTGAATCAAGTGGCCAAATTCCTTCCTTTTCTCTGCAGATATATACACTGGCAATGCATCATAGGCAGGAAGGGCTGGAAGTAGGCAGAGAAAGCCAGGCAGAAAGCAATCGCGTGTCTGTCACTGTGGTCTGTCACTGGTGTGAATAAGGACCCATTGTAGATCATGCTAGGTCTCATTGCTAATTCTTTCAGTGACTGTGGCTTCAAATTGCCATGTAACATCTCTCTCTCCCCATTTGGCAATAAATAAAAGCACAAATACTGGGTTTTTTAGTTTTTTGCCCTGCAGTAAGCCAAACAGCAGCTTTTTGGATATTGTTTTAAATATATTATTAGATTTTTAGATTAAAGACCTATAATTGACCACTTCTACAATGCTTTCTTATGGAAAAAGTTTTCCCTCTCGGGGTTGGGACAGGAGGGGGTATGATGTTTTTGTGGGCATGTTCTCTCTCACCAACTGTATCCCCACTGCATCCTTCCAGTTTTGGAGCTGAGTAGCCCTCTGAGTTTTATATGAAATGTAGACAATACTTAAGCATCATTTGAAATATTAAATCAGGAATTTTTTTTGTCAAATATAGTCTGTTTTGTACTAACAACTAGTGAAATGAAATAAGACTGCATTCAGCAGACAGTGGTTTGCTACATTCTTATGGCTGCACTAGAACCTTGGTTCATCTTCCTGTAGAGCTCCAGAAGTGGAGAAGGAACAAATGCACATGTGCTGGCCTTTCTAACATGGGGCAGCACTCCAATAAACGAACACAGGCCAAATCCTCGCCTATAAAAAGAGCATTTCAATGGAACATGATTCAAAAATGTAAACTTAGAAGTACTAGATTAGGTTTTTTTCACCTCATAAATGTCCCATAAAAATAATGAAACTTATAAATATAGAACATTACAATCTTTTTTCCCCTCTACCAGTGCCAGCAGTAGAAGGGCATACAAGGCCATTAACCCCTTAATTTGCACCGGCCCATATTCAGACTGGGGTGGGTTTATTTATATTCATTCTGTTTTCTTTTTTTTATAGTGAAATTTTCCATCAAGTTGGTCATACAGTGCACCATTTCAAAGTGTTAAAACTCATGGTTTTATATATATTAAATATTTAATAATAGTTTTATAAACTATTTTATGATGCCAGTGTATTAGCAACAACAGTTCCTTATGTTACAAACTAAGGAACTGTTGTTGGCAAAACAAACTTGGGAGGTCCTCACCTACTTTGCGTTTTGGAAATCAACAGTCAACACACATCACAATAAAGTTGGTATGCTTGTCATGGCAAGAGTCCAGTGAACAAAATCCATAGTCATTTTAATCCCAAGAACGTGTAAACTTGGAGAAACCTTGATAGAAAGTGCATTGTTTACTTATACATTTTCTGGAGGAATTATCATGTCAATTTCACTGTGACATACACACCAAAATATTGTGTACTAAAGGATATTGTTATTTCTGATTTGTATAGATTCTCTGAAACAAAATGAGCCCACCCATTAGCTTCTCTGACCAGTACTGGCCAAGCAGTCCCTCAATACAGCCAATGGGACCTGCAACAACTCAACATTGACAGTATACTGTAATTCTTACTAGGAAACTGCCAGCAAGGGCCAGTGATGACTGGGAAACATTTTAGATAATGAAATTACGTTTCTAACAGTGTATCGGTTGTTGGGCTTGTATTAAACGACATGCGTTGTTTCCCCTGCGAAACAAACCATATCTTTTTCAGTGTGCATGCTGAAAACATTACCCATGAGTTTCAACATTCTTGAGACTTTATGTCTACAAAGGTTGTTTTACAACAAAAATTTATTTTGCAATGCCTAAGTCAAAACAGAAGACTTGGCATTTGGATGTCTTGGAAGAAATCACTTGCCTGAGTGAATTTCTCTATATAAAAAAGGGGGTGATACATACAGTAAGGGGTTAATACAAGGGATTGTGACTACAGTTCTTTTGGACTGGGTATTTACCCCCCTCTACGGTATTTAGTAATAATGTTCTGTGGTTGCCAGCAGCAAAATAGGCTGAAGTTAACCTTAAATCTGAAAGCTGGAATTAACAACACATTTTGAAATTATCTACAGTAAGAAAAATTCCCCATTGGAAGTTTCTGCAGTTGAATATCACTATTTATTATAATATTACAAACAATTACGTTAAACGGAAAAAATTGTACATACGTGTACCATGACAGTACAATGCATTTACATTACCAACAACAAAAAAATTGCATTTTAGCAGGATGTTATGGTCAGACTACGATTTCGACGTTTGCCCATTTCTCTTTCATTTTTTTCATTGTAACAAGAATGTTAGTACCTTCAGGCTAAAAATTCAAAGAGGAAGGATGTAATTGCATGCCAACCTAGCAGTGAGATTGTGTAGAAGAGAATTTTCAATTCTGCAAGATAGGTCCAGTATTCATTGATCTTGTGCTGAGACTGAGAGATAAACCTGCTCATCCCTTTCATATTGAAATACCATTTTATGAGTTTTTGCATTTAACTCCAAGTCAGGATTCCCCCCGTACATCAAATGTTACATCACAATAATGTTTTTTAACATTAAAAAACTCAATATTCAACTTAATTTTTTTTTTTTTTTTTTTAGTTGGTTCAACTTAATTTTATTTTTTATTTTTTTGAGTTGGTTTAACTTAATTTATTTGGGTTGGTTCAACTTAATTTACTTGTGTTGGTTCAACTTAATTTATTTGGGTTGGTTCAACTTGAATTTTTTTTTTTTTTCTTTGAATTGGTTCAACGTAATTTATTTGGGTTGGTTCAACTAAAAAAATTTTTTTTTCTTTGAGTTGGTTCAACTTATTTTTATTGTGTTTTTTTTAGTTGGTTCAGCTTAGTTTATTTTGGTTGGTTCAACTTAATTATTATTATTATTTTTTTTTTTTTTGGTTGGTTCAGCTTAATTTTCTTGGGTTGGTTCAACTTAATTTATTTGGGTTGGTTCAACTTAATTTTCTTGGGTTGGTTCAACTTAATTTACTAGAGTTGGTTCAACTTTATTGGGGTTGGTTCAACTTAATTTACTTGGGTTGGTTCATTAAACATTGGCAATTTAAATTAATGGTGGAATGTTCACCCTTGTGATGTCACAATGCTCTGTCTTCAGGGGCATTGTGATGTCACAAGGGTCAACATTACACCATTCATTCTCTATGGGGCAAAACTGCCCAAAAAAGTTGCATTTTTCAGAAACTGTGCACCGAAACTTTCCACAAAGTAATAGCACACCATTGCCGATGAAGCTGCTCGATTTGACATTGCACGTGTATGTGGTGCGACAACTCTGGGAGGAGTAGCAGTCCAAAAAATGGGTGGAATAAAGAAGAATAATATGTGAGATAATAGTAGTGTGATTGCCAAAGGCAACCACACTAATTACTGTTTTATACAATATACATACCTGTACAATCACATGCCATGGTTTGTCATAAAATATTGAATATATTCAATTATTTAAATATTTTCCATCAATATATTGATATTGAAAACATTACAATATTGCTGGACCTTCATTCAGACACTGAAATATATGCATATATAAAACACAGACATTTTGCAAAGGTAACAGTTGGTCACAGTATAGCTACCAATTACCCAGGCTCTTTGAAAGCAACTTAATTTGTCATAGTGGTCTTGATTTTGACAGACCCGCCCAAAACATCTCTTCCAGAGCCCAATGAGGATTTTGTCCTTTCTTTAGAGGCAGCCATTGCATCTATGCCGTCTGTTTGTAATTTCAACAGGAATCCTTTATAGAAATGCGCCACTGAGCATGCGCCTCTGCTGGGGAGATTGCAGTGGGGTGCTGTGACAGGGCAGGGAGCCACCACAGAATAACCGTATCACTGCAGAAAACCTTGGCTTGAAAAGCTTGGCTTTTCTTGCCTTTCAATGACTCTTGAGAGCCCTATGTCCTGAACAAAAATCATTCACTGCATGCGGACCTCATTCACAGTCAGAGGTCAGAATCTATCATTGGGCCAGATACAGTCACTTCAAAAACATCAGATCACACAGAGAATTTTGAACGTCCAGTAGGATTATTATTTGCTCACAGATATGAAGATATGATCAAGTAGTCATAGCACCACTTGAACTGAAACAGGTTTAATGGTTTGATCCTCAAATTCAGGATGGGTGGAGAATTGAATCCAATGCACGCAGAAGCGCCACAGCAGCATTAGTCCAAATATGGTCACATGTGTACATACAGTATGTGAACTGCACCTCTGAATAAGCAAACTGACATTCAGATCCAGATTGTTAAATCTGGGATGGGCACTCAAAATGTTGGATAATATGATCTACTGTTCTATATAAAGATCAGAAATCAGTGGCCCAAGGCATTTTTAGGGACCATGAGCTCATGTATTTATTAGCTCTATAAATACGCAGCTACATCGTTTTACAAAACCTGGAGCGCTGCCTTTTGTAAACTTTCCAAGGGAGGTAACCCGGGCTCTTCAATATGAGAATATTATACTGAGAGGGCCAATAAAGGGTCGCACAATGGGCCTCATTCACAATATATGCGTATGATCTTGTTTGATCCTAAACTGTGTATAAGAACATTTCCACAAACAATTCTGGGTTCATAATTTTGTTTGTTCATGGCTGTTTCCTTATGCTTATCACATGAATGGGATTGTGCATTAAATTTACAAACAGTCAGCATTCATCATCTCATGCACCTGGGATATGCACAAAAACAAGGGCATGGTTTGGATCATACCTATGTGACAGGAAACAGTTTGTCAAATTAAAAGAAGAAGAGTCCAGCTCCTCAATAATGAAATACGGTATTCGACAAGGATCAGTACTAGGACCAGTACTCTTCTCGCTATATATGCTACCACTTGGCAATATTATCCGGGCACATGGTGTAGAGTTCCACTGTTATGCGGATGATACTCAGATTTATATTTCAATGAAACCTGGCGAAGCACTGCCGCTTTCACGGTTAGAGGCCTGTATTGTAGATATCAAGGTTTGGATGCTTTCAAATTTTCTGCTCCTAAATTCAGATAAGACTGAAATGTTGGTTTTAGGTCCCAAAATATTAAGGGAGAAATTGTCTACTCTCACCTTAAACTGTGATGGTTGTTTGCCTGAACCTAATATGGTCGTTAAAGACCTTGGTGTCACCATTGATCCTGATCTATCTTTTGACACCCATATAAAAAACATATCCAGAATTGCCTTCTTTCAGCTACGCAACATAGCTAAAATTAGACATTTCCTGACAGTTGGGGATGCTGAAAAATTGATCCATGCGTTTGTTACGTCTAGGTTAGATTACTGTAACGCCCTGCTTTCTGGCTGCCCTAATAACTCGTTAAAGAGTCTCCAGCTTGTGCAGAATGCAGCTGCTTGTACCTTGACCAGAACTAAGAAGTATGAGCACATTACACCAGTACTAGCGTCGCTTCACTGGCTACCCATTAAGCATAGGATAGATTTCAAGGTTTTGCTCATGACTTTTAAAGCTCTGCATGGACGTGCACCTGTGTACATATCTAACCTGCTCCTACCTTATAAGCCCACAAAATCACTCCGATCCCAAGATGCAGGCTACTTGGTAGTCCCAAGAATTTCCAAAAACCTAAAAGGTGGTAGGGCTTTCTCCTACAGGGCCCCACTACTGTGGAACCAGCTTCCAAAATTTATAAAGGAGTCAGACTCAGTCTCAATATTTAAATCTAGATTAAAAACGCACCTCTGTGCTCAGGCTTATAATCAGTTGTAGTCCGGAGACAGTGTGCGAGAAGCCTGCAGTCATAGAGCTTTGTAGGTGGCAATCCTTTCCTTACTGTCACTTGTCAATCAGCTGTGACCCGACTTTACATGGGCTGGCTCTTGATAGGCGGATATGGTTGTCTACCCCTCATGACTGCATGGGCTCTCCATCCCTATCCTAGTAGCTGTGCAGCCATATACTACTCCTGGCGGGGTCCCCCCAATACATACTACTGCCACTTTACCCACTGTCTGCTATATTGCAAATTCCCTAATTGCTGTTTCTACCCTCTTCCCCACGCTGCCGGCGGGGCTCTTGCCCCAACCCATTTAAGAAATGTTTTGTGAATGAAACCCAATGTCTATGAACTCTGGATGTGAATGAGACCCAATGTCTATGAACTCTGAATGTAATCCATTTTGTCCTTTATCTCTTAGATACCTTATCATATATTTCTATAAAAAGCACTTCTTACAGATTCCTGATATGGAATACAAGGTGAATTAAGCAGTGAAGTTTGGAAGGGCAGCTAAATTTCAAATCTATGCACCAAAAAAGCATGACGTTCTGTCCAGCCATAAGATCCATTTTCCGACCACCTCAGGACATATATTGTATGTGTCCAGAACTTCTCATGAAAATAATAGTGAGTGACAGTTAACCAAAGCCAAAATAGAATTACTAGTAGCATTCACCCAATCAGCATGGTCTATTCCCCATTGAACTAGAAATATTATTGACAGCCTTCATTTAAGTTACATTTAGGCATTCAGTTGGCTCTCTTTTCGAAAGCTTTTATCATCACAATGAATAGCAGCAATCAATGCATCCTTTCACAAACTTAAGGTTAGATGCTGTAGAAGGCACAGTACAAGAGAAAAATAGACAATGCAGTACCAGTAAGTAGCACATGCTTTAGGGGATATAGTTTTGATTTAACATTGGTTTGTAGATCCATGTGAAATGCTCAGAGATCAGTATTAAGTGAGAGCCAAAGTGCAGTTTAAATAGGTGTGTTTCAGCCTGCAGTGGAAGATGGGCAGTGACTCTGCTGTCCTGAATGTAGTGGGGAGCTCATTCCACCACTGCTGGGCCAGAGTACAGACAATACATGACCGAGAGGTGGGCCCCTATAGGGAGGGCATAAAGCAGCCAGTGGATGTGGAGAGAAGTGGCCTAGCACAAGTGTATGGTTTAATAATAGATTGCAGGTTAGAGGGTGTTGTTCCTCTTGCTGCATCATAGTCAGCAGCTGGCTGTAGATGAGGCAAGACACAGCAATTTGAATGAGTTGGAAGGGCCTGAAAATACTGAGCCAAGAGATTTCCTTTGTAAATCCCAGATGAACTCTTGTGAAAAGGCATTGGAAATTTGAGATAGAGCCCTGTCAGTGTAACTTATTGGAGAATTTAGCTCAACTTGCCCTATTCCCCTTTGCACAGAATTAGGGAACTAAAAGAGTTTCTCAGTGCATTCCCCTACCACCCCACCCTTTTCCTCTTTGTATTCTATTTTGGAACTAGAATTACTGGAAGTCTCCCACAAACACCTACTGAAAAGAACCAGGAAAAAACTTGAGCTTAATTAGGATGTCCACACTATTGGCTGCGATTGTTCAATCTGAGAATCTACAAACTATAAATATTGACCAGATTCCAGAAAAGTCTGCTATTCCAGACAAAGTTTCTCATGATGACTGATATCTGTGCCAATCTAAGTAAATTCCACGAGGCAGTTCAGTTATCAGTCGCTGCACAATTCCACCTGTTGCAATCTTGAAATCATATAATGGTTCAGGTAATCATGTGACACTGATAATCATTGCAAACGGGTAAAGTCCCCTTAATTGTAGCTTGTTCCTCATTCATGGTGCTGGAGGCATTTCCCCCAGAATACTGGCCCATGAGGAGGCTGCTGTTGGCCAGGTGGAAGGTCCTGGCATCGGGCTAAACAATCCCAGCTGCAGGGTTCAGTGTCTGGAATGCTGACATCTGGAGCGGATCTCTCCTTAAGCCACTTTCACATGACGAAGAATCAAAAGCTGCCTTCAATGCCAAGAGAGATGGTAACTGCACGAGAAGAATCGAGTGCCGCCAGCTGTTGTAATTTGATGTCATCCACCCAGGAAAGCTGTTGATTCGGAAAACTGTAACTAGTAGGCCAAGAAAGTTGTCTGCGGTGTAAGGTTAAATTGTGAATTTGCTTTGTGAAACTGAAAATCCCTCTTCCGTGTTTACATCTGTCTGCTTCATACAAAGCTGTGACATGATTGGATGCGCTAAGAAGGGACAGCCTTGAACAAAGTCAATGCTCAAACGATTTGAATTTTGTGGGTCGCAACTCGGCATTAATTCTGAGCTTTGCGCTCTGTCAGGCTTAGCATTGCTGCCAAGTCAGGTGTCAACGGTCCCTCCATAGGAACTTGAATGGTGTTGAGTATTTGGATGCTGATCATGTGCCAGCAGTTTTAGGACTGGGAAGCTCTTATGAACTGAATCCTATTGGAAGTAAGTTAGAGAAAGAAGGGCAAAGTCTTTGGCAGTGTAGTGCATAATTTTGTGTATTGATCCTGCATGAGACTAAATGGTAAATGGTAAATGGACTGCATTTATATAGCGCTTTTATCCAAAGCGCTTTACAACTGATGCTTCTCATTTGCCAGAGCAGTTAGGGGGTAGGTGTCTTGCTCAAGGACACTTCGACATGCCCAGGGCGGGGTTTGAACCGGCAACCCTCCGACTGCCAGACAATCGGTCTTACCTCCTGAGCTATGTCTATGACTAATTGCCCTCGCTGCTCAGAAGACCAGCTGGGAAATATGAACACTGCCTTAGGATATAGCATGCGTAGCAAAGCTAATTTGCTATGTTTCTGCTCGAAATGCAAACAGAATGTTTATACTATTACATGCTTTGGAAGCCCAGGAAGCAGTTTTAGGATAAATGATAAATATATTTCGGATAACGCTCTATATATGGACTAACAATCAAAGTTGAGGTAGAAACCACAAATTATTTCAGCATTGATCAGCAGGGCTTAATACAGGACTTAATGATGCAGTCAATATTGCTTCTGATATATAGCATTTTCTGTTTAATATTAAAGCCTTCCTCATGGGACCTCTGTCCACTAAATCTGCTATAGGTGAAAAACAGCAACATTTTAATAACCTATGGCAGCTCTCAGTGGCTGCCATCTTCAAAGAGTAACAGTACAACTCAAAGATGCCATAGGTTGTAAATGCAACATTATCTTAATATTTAAAACTCAGGCTTCATTAGGTTATTTGATAAGTAATTATATGGAACCACAGGCCAACAGAATTCATTATTATTACGTATTATTATTTACACCGGAGGTGTCCAATCTTATCAAAAAAGGGCCGATATGGGTCCATGTTTTTATTTTAGCCCTGCACTGCTGCTTATAAAGGTCTTCACTGAAGACCATGATTAGTTATTTAGTTGAATCGGGTGTCTTCGTGCTGGGCTGAAACAAGAACCTGTACCCACACCGGCCCTTTTCAAAGAAGATTGGATAACCCTGACTTATACGCAATCCATGGGTTCCATGTTCGATCGAAAGGAAAAGGTCCAAAAGGGCCAGCGTGGGTGCAAGTTTTTTTGAACAAATAAATTTGCAATCGCTACTCCATGCACATCAGTTACACATATATTTGAACACATTTTATATCAGTTTTGCTTCTTTGCATAAGTAATAAAGTGTGAGAGCACACTTGTTCCCACATGTTATAACTTAGCGCTAACTTCAGGTGCCAGCTTTTATTATATTGTTTAAAGGTTTCCATGCCGAGGCAGCAGTGCTAAAGAGGGAACCAGAAGGCATTCCTGATTATATGAGTCACCTAGCAGGTCCTGAGAAACACCAGATGGAGGTGTCCCAAGCAGCTCTTTCTATACACCGCCCTTAACAAGAGGCGTGAAACTATGCGTTACTACCGTTCATTAGCCTCTCTCAGTCTCTGCCAACCGCTCATCTTTAACTTCAGTAACAGCGATGCTCACTCTTGTTGTTTGTTGAAGAGGAAGGCTGAGCACTGTCATCACTGTGGGGGGTAACAGTACTACCATGGGTGGCCTTTGCTATCCTTCATGCGTATCACCTGAAATGGGTCTCACAACTTGCCTCAATCAAAAATAAAATAAATTTAAAAAAACATTTTCTACAAAAATCCCCACAGTGAATGAAGCAACTGCCTACCAGTAGTAGTTTCCACATTCAGCCTCTGTTGGCGCTGTTCCTAACTTAAGCTATTTTAGTGATGACTATGTTTTAAGTGCTTGAAGGGGGGCGTTTCGAGGAATGTCAGGCAGGACATTCCATCAACAGGCTATGTGCTTATGCCAAAAGAGAACATTGCGCTCGATGCAGCATTTTTTTGTGTTACAGCCCAAACATTGTTATTTTCGAAAGCTAAAGGTTTCAGTGGTCCCATTAGCTTGGGATTCTGCACTTTTTATGCAGAAAAAATAAGCCAAAACGAGGGGGGAAACACACAGTGTCTGATAAACGCAGGTCTTTTTAAAGATTACAATGAGTGATGACCCAGTCTTGAACCACAACTAAATATTTGTGCCAATTATTTTTTGGTTTCTGACATTTGCATTGTTTATTGATCATAATACTTACACACCTGTTGGTGAGCATTGAGATTCAGAGGAAAAGCACTGAATTTGAATGAAGTTATGTAGCTGATGATGTTCTGCCTGTGAGAGCGCATATTGTAGGATGCTTGATAGATTTGGTTACGTTTGGTGGTCTAGTTCTTCCCTCAACTTTTTTGTATACATCTCAGTCCTCCAACTTGAATTCAGTTTCTCCCTCTTAATCAGGGTTAATAAATTGTACCTGTCACAAGCAGATGTAAGCTTTATGGTGAGGGTGTTGTATTGTTGGTTTGGGTTTATGGGAAGCCTGTGCTCTCCTTGTTATGCACATAGTCTTGTTGTAATATTGATTTTCAAAAGAAAAATGTACATAATTATGTTTTTTGTACCACTATAAGGCAGTGGAGTTGGAATAGTTTGGACGATGACTGAATAGCCGTTAGGATTACATGTTATAGGACTGCATCCAAGGAGCACTGGAGTGGGGCATAGCAAATGTGGAAAATACGTTCTGAAAAAACCTACCTAGTCAGCATACCCACTTTTACACAGGCCTGCCCAAACATTTATTTCTGCCTATATGCCACTGTAGCTTGCTCAACATGAGTAAATTGAAACAGAAATCACTCATGGTTTTTTTTTATAACCTGTGTGGCAAAAATTCATTTCGATCAGAATGGTAAAACATTGTAGCTTATTTTATTGCAAGTGTCATAATAAAATTATGAATGACATACATTTGTATTAATATCTTAAGTTGGCTTATTATGGCAAAAATTGTTATTTTTATCAGAATGCAAGTAAATTATTGTAAAATGGAGATTTTGAAATGTCCTGCATTCCAAAGAATGAAAATCTAAATGGGAAACTGCTATTAAAGTGAGTAGGCACATTTTCGAGGTTCATGAGAGTCTCCCATCATTAAGTATGAGCACCAGTGATGTCCTGGTTCACCGATGTTTTCATTTGTTAACAATGCAGCTCAGATGAAGATGCCTCGGGTTGTGAAAAGATGATCGCACATCCAGTCTGAGGTGTCCTTCAGCTATTTAAGTGTGCTTCAAGGCACCATTTTTGAAAGCTGTATCAAAGGCTGACCACATGTTATCTTTTACTTGCAGACAAAAATATATAAATAGTGACAGCTGTTTTAGGTTGTGACCTGGTTGTAGTTGATTGCTAAGAATTTCACTGCACCTCTCTAGAGAACATGAGAACACCAGTTCCTAACTACATACATCAAGGAGATGCCTTCACCTTCAGTCACTACCTTCTGTGACTGTAGCTTGTAGCCAGGAGATGATGTCTGATGTCATCAGACGGCACTCCTGTCCTTCCATCTCTGAAAATTGATCTTTTTGAACAAATTTAATTTCCTGGCCCTTTCCAATATGTTATATAACGGAAGGATTTCACTGTAACAAATCCCAGAAAACCTTGAGGGCTGTTTTCCATTTTCCTCAGTTTACTGTTTCCAAAAAAGAAAGGTTATCCAAAGCTCACATATTGGTGGTGTTCAAGATGTGGTTCAGTTATGTGGGGTTTTTTGCCACTAAGACATAGCAGACACTTTATAAATGACAGCTAATAATTAAATATATAATCTTAACCATTGTATCAGACCAAACTTGCACTTGTGTACTCTTGCAAGGCAATCTGTTCCCCTGAATAATATCATACGAGAAGCAGAAGGCAATTGCTGGCCTAGTGCTGGCCCTTGCTTACCACTTCACTTGGCCCACATACCAACATGGAATGATGGCGATGAACCATCAAATCCAAATATGTTTGCCAGAACGCAACCACAACTCAACCATAATGAGACCATGTCTCAGGCACAACAGGCATGTGGTCCATGTTTGGCCCAGAATCCAAATGCCATGATAAACCTTATATGTGTCTGTAACAGTCGGGCCACTTTTGGCCCAAAATTGATAAGCTGCACAAACCTTACATGTGGTTGGCTGGAATTTGGCCACTTTTGGCCCACAATACACTTGCCATTGCCCTAACTGACCCTTAAGTGCCTAAATTTGGCCTGGAATCATCTGCTTTCACGGTCCAGAATCGAATCCCAACTGTATCAGTGCCATCTCCAGTTCTGTGAAAAAGTATTTGCCCCCAACCTGATTTCCTCTAATATTGCATGTTTGTTATGCTGAATGGTTTCAGATCTTAGGACAAAATGTAATATTATATAAAGGGAAAATGAGTAAACACATGGTTGGTAGCCCTGTAGAGTGGCAGTTAGTTGGCTGTTGGCAGCAGTATTGTCAAGGGTTAAGGGGGTTTCCGTTTTTACAAAAAATGATGTCTTTGGATTCTCAAAGTGGCAGTCTAGCTAGCGAGGTGGCTACCTAACAATGTTCCGTCAGCACAAGATGTCATACATATGACATAGCTACAGCTGTGCTTGGCTTACAAGCATTAGGTGTACAGTATTACCGAAAACAAATTTAATTTTTTTCCTAGTGAGACAGGAGTTCATATTATGATCACTGAACCACCAAATCAGGCTGAAAATGTCCTGCAAAGCTCCTGAGAGGAGGTGGGTTAAAGTGTATTGTATTGTGGTTCCACCTTGCTAATGAAGTGCTGATGTTAGTTTCCTTTTCTTTCACAGTGTTAGTAATGAGGAAAGTCTTGCTCATTTGGATTCAATCTAAAGTCAGTCCCATATGGCTAAGCTTCCTGTGGTGTATTGGCTTACAGTAGTACAAAGTTCTCTCCGTTCTGCATTGCCCTCAATATTATTTTCAAATAAGTCTCAAACACAAGAGTTTGCATTTGCTCGTGGAGTTTGGTAAGATTCAGTATTCACACCTTGTTTCTTCAAACCTTTGCTCAGCACTAGAGGTAATTTGCCTTAATTTCCCCAAAGTTAAACAGGTAAGGGTGAGACACATTAATGTGGCACATTTATAAAAACATTTGAGACCAGTTGTAAAATGTTCAGAGGGTCCATGGACCATAATCATTGGCATCGTTCACTCCTTGAGTGTGCATTGTAAACAATCGCAAGCCAACAACCAAAAGGAGGGAGTGATTTGAGATTTAAGAGTTGGCACATTGGCACCCCTAAACCCCACCCCCACCCCCTCCTTTTTTTTAAATGAATGTAGCTGTGTGTGCACACAGAGCTGGTCTTATAAGGATGTACCAGGGCATAAACTATAAACATGTGATTATACAAAACAGCAACATAACACTCACCTCTCGCACCATCTTACAACGTGACTTCCTGATGTGAACTGGCACAAAGGTCAAATGTCAAAGGTCAAGCAACCAGAGATACAACTCTAGAATCAGAATTGCAGAGCTGCAGAGAGGACTTTGATATACTGCTGGAAATTAATTTACACACCACCTCATATACATTACTCTAAAACCTTCACCTGCATACATAAAACTTTTTTGTGAGTGTTTGCGAGCATTTCATATGTGTGTGTGAGATAGGATGTGACTTCTGGAATCACTGAAAGACTTCCAGCTTTCCATATAAATGCTTTCCAGGCAAAGTGAAATGTGACATTAAAAGAATGCATGTGTGCATGTGTGTTGGGGGGTGGGGCTACTGTTGCTTTGAGGTTGGGGGCAGGCTGGCATGCAATGGGCTTTGTTGCTCAGAAAGTAGGATGATAGACTGATTTTCCCTTTCAAAAAGGTGAGGGGGACATATGCCCCACATAAACAATGTATGTCTGTGATCTTCACAGAAAGGGAAGAACAGTTGCCTTCACTGAAAGAGGGGTGGAGTGCAGTATGAAGAGGCCTGTTATTCATTTGACGAAGTGTGTGTTTGCCAGATGAGAAGCATATTCAGAAGTGCATTTTTTGATGTTGGGTTTTTGGCCTTTCCAATGACAACAAATACTCTTCTGTCAGTTCTCTCAGGTTTCAGATCATTTTTTGAAGTACCAAATGCTTTGTCTATTTATATGTTAGCAAAAACAAATATGTTAAACGACGTCCAGTGAAACAATTCTAGTATTGAAAATTGCGGGTTTCCGTGTCTGCGAAGAGCATGCCCAAATTTAGGCATAACAATACAACTTCCTCTGATAATATTTGAGCTCACGTTCCTGAATAGTGATAATAAGAGAATCTGCACTCAAAAAAGACCAGAAGATGTGGACCAACAGCACCTCCTTGTGGATAGCAAGGATAGAATTTCAAACTACCGTCACAATTAAGAATCTGCAGGCTGCGAAAGGCGGGACTACTCTGTAACGGAGTTGAATTTACGGAGACAGGCAGAGGCTGCGGACGCCTCAGTGCTCGGTCTCAGGTTTTTGGAGGTTATTCAATATCTCGTCTTTTAGCGCGATGTGTTTAATGAGCGCATCTGAGTAGTGTCCAGGAGTCTTATTTTGAAGACACCCGTATTCCTTTTCAGCGGAAGGTAAGTGCATGCAATTTAAGCCACAAAGTTTTACACAGCGTTAATTGTCTATCATGTTTTGTTGAACTTGAGTATTTATGAGCTTATTTCCATCTAAAAGTATTTTGCAGTTTAATCGATCTGTAATCATAAACAGCCTAATTGTGGAGGAGGGCATCAGTTAGCTGATGCAACTTTTATTTCGTCCTTTCACTAGATTAAAATTCCTGTGTTAAGTTGTTTTTGAAAGTGGATTCAAGAAACAGTCGCGTTTCGATTTTATTCATTTCGTATAATTATGTTTGCATGACTTATTGGTTTTAATATGTGCTAAACAGGCCACACACTTTTTGGAATGTCTGTTAAATCGAAGTTATAGATCTGTCCCGGGTGACTGCATTTATTTGCATTTGTTCAAACGTTTCGTTCTGTCGAATAATTGAGAGGCAGTTATTGTATATTTTCCCACGTTTGTGCAACCTCGATATAAAGTTGGGAGTTGTAAATGGTTTTAACTCCAATAATGTCTCCCTTATGCGATGAGGTAAGAAGTTCTTGGCACAATGATTGCTTGAATTCATATTTTGATGTGGAGACGACCCCCCCCCTCCCCCCCGCCCATCCTATCCTGCTCTCTCCCCCTCCTCCCCCCACCACAACCCTCTCTTCCCACCATCACCACCCCCCTACCCCAAACCATTTACAACTACAGGCCCTTACACACAGCTGTTACTTGATATCCATGTTGTGATGGATGCTTGCTTGCAAGTTGCAACTTTATCAGTCGAAAAAGCTGAAAAACTTTAAGTATGCATTAAATCAGCATCACACACTGATAGGAGTGTTCCTGGACAGGAGAGATCTGACTCATTTGCTCTGCTTCCAGCTCTCCATTTTGTGTCAGCATGTGACTGAACTGAGTGAATGCTTGAAAAACAAATCTGTCTCATACAGTGGACTAATGCCAAGCGGAAAGAAAATGGAAGTCAGGGAGGGAGGCACAGGTTGAAAAACATCAAATCTAGTTTTTAAAGTCTCTGCGTATTCATGATCCAGAGAAGGAATTTCCATTGCCTTTGCCTGAAAAGCGTAAGAGCTACATTTATGCTTTAATGGTGTTTGCTGCTAATGTGCTGATAATTGCTTTGAATTTGGGAGGAGGGGCATTCTGTTATGAACAACTCAATGCAGCCGTCAGCAGTACAACAGCCTGACCTCAAATACTACATTGAATGACTGGCTGATTTAGTTATTTTTTATTATTTGATAAGATGTCAGCCATTTGTTCTTATATTTTTCTGAAACCCTGTAAATCTCTCTGAAGAAGTGTTTCTGGTGGGTGTTTATTTCCAGTTATTTCTGTGAAATGTGTCTTCAGGTGGATGGATTATGCCATATTACATCATCCCAATGTAGCCTAGAAAATGAACAGCTGTCAAACTAGAGCACAGGAAATGGAGGAATCCCACCTAAGCTGACTAACCTGATCGATGAACAGGGCGAATAAGAAGATATAATGATATAAAGATAATAGATAAGATATAATAAGATATAAATGGTTGCACAAGAGGGAAGACTAAAATAATAATGAGCGAAAGTATCAGGTGTGACAATGGAAAGCATGAACACGCCTGGATAAGGATGATCTAGATATTATGCAAATTAAGATATGTGGAATGTATGGATGAAATGAATGGGAAACAACGATGAATCCCCATATTTATTATATTAAATCATTTTTCTCATCATCATGCCATATTAATGGGGGGGTGTTATTTGGCCTGTTTTGTAATATTGGGGCAGTTGTAAAACCCCTATCCCACCATAGATTACACCCTTGAACGTGGTTCTGTGAATTAGATACACATCACTCAGGATGTAAAAATGTATGAATCACAGGAAAAGGAATGTTAAACACTTCAATTAGTGGTTTAACTGAGCTGTTTACTCAATACTCCGAAACTTTAACTTCATTTGACGTTACAACCATAACTTTATTTGACATTTCATATTCTGTAAACCCTGTATGATTGAAATTTGTGGTTTAAGGTATATTTGAGCTTTTGTAAAGTATATTTTTTATATCTAGCCCTGGAACCAGATCAGGCCAGCTGCATTGATTAGTCTTAATTGTTTGTTTAATTATGTATCCTAGGCCCAGTTGAACATTGAATTACTCTTAAGTAATAAAGCAGACAAACTTTGTTATTAATATTTAAATTATTTGAGTGACTAAATAAATAAGACCCATCTTTGGGCTACCCGTGTAATCTTTAGCAACGAGTGTTGGTGACAAAGACAAAGTGACAGCTGCCAGAGTGATGGTGTGGTTGGAAGTTCATTATGCAGTCAGCAGCTGGAATGGAAGCCAGTGCATAGTAGGCCCATGGTAGAGACCCTGCGGTATTGAAGATGGAGTGTATACTTTACCCAGCATCCTCTCCTTATTTACCCCCACACCAGTACCTAACAATACTGTTCTGATTGATGATTGCATACATCAAATAATGCCACCTGTAATCCATGTTGTTGTACCGAAGCAGGTAACTGTAAAACATTGTCAGGGTTTTGGAGGGTTGGACCCAAGCGCAGAGTAAAAAAGAAGAGACTCAAAAGGTATATAAAACAAAGACTTTACTACTTATAACAATAAACAAAACAGGGAACCAAAGAGAGGCCACGACGGGCAAAACCAAAAAACTCAAACACTAGAAAAAACTTGGAACAAGAAAACAAATGACAAGGACAGAAACAGTGAACAGAAACAGGCAGGCAGAATACAAGCAGGTCAGAACACAGGCAGGCAGAAACACAAGCAGAACACACAGGCAGAAACAAAGTCAGAAACACAAGGAATCAGCACCTGATTTAGGGAGACAAAGGACTTAAATAGACTCAAATCCAACAAGACACAGGAGGGCACAATTAACAATCAAACCAGGACAGGGTGGGAACAACGAGACACAATCAGAAACAATAATAAAATAATTTAAAGCAATAATACAGTTAACAGGGGAACGAGCAGGACACAAAACAGAAGTGCCGCCATCTGGCGGCCCAACAAGGAAAAACTGAGACAGAAACACAGAACCATGACAAATATAATTCGTTTTTCAAAACAAGCGTTTTTATTTTTGCCCCCAATTTTGGTGCTTGTGTTTGTAAGTGCATGTTTTATTCAGATGGACATTATGTACAGTGAGGTGACCTAACATACAGGAACGTAACAAAACATATCATAACATAATGAGAAGAACAGGCCATTCAGCCCAAAAATGCTTGCCATTTTCTTACCTCTATAGTGTACGAGGTGCTCGTACAGTAGATAGTACAGTATCTAGTACCCTATCAAGCCTGGTTTTAAAAACCCCTAGAGCTTCTGCCTCTACAACATGATCTGGCAAGTGATTCCACTCTGTGACTACTCTCTGTGAAAAAATACTTCCTAACGTCTGTGCAGAATTAACCTTTTGCTAATTTCAATTTACGCCCCCTCAATCTACGAACAGAACTCAACCTGAAGAATCTTTTAGTTAACTTTGGTAAACCCTTTTATGACTTTAAAACCCTCAATCAAATCGCTCATAAGTCTTGAAGAGTAAGCATCTTAAGTCTTTCCTCATACCTTTTATCTTTCACACCAATTCTTTGAACCTTTTCCAGAGCCTCTATATCTTTTTTTGTAGTTCGGTCCCCAGAACTGCATGCAATACTCCAAGTGTGGTCTGGCAAAGGTACTGTATAAGATAATTGGATTTATACTCAATACCTCTGGCTATATATCCCATCATCCTGTTGTTCTGCCTTATATTTTTATTATATATTTAGCTATATTTATGGATTCTGTTTAAATCAAACCTACTTTAGCAGATTCTGACTGCTAGCTGAACCTCCCAGTTTTGTATCATCCACAAATTTCAGTCATGTACTTTCAATGTACCTCTGTATGACTTCTAAGATTATTTTGAGAAAGTAATCAATTTTTCTCAATTATTAATTTCATTATTTTAAATAGGATTTTTTTTTAAATTATGCCTTTGGTGTTAGGGCTGTGCAAGTGTAATGCAATGGATTGACATGCATTATGTCAATCTTTGTCAGAGGCATTTAGCTAAAAACATTATTTGAAGGCTTTTTTGTGATTTAGCTTTGCATAACAAAATATTTCATGTCTTATTTGTACTAGTTCAAATGTATTTATCTTTTTTGCTAATCACCTATAAAGCAGGCATGTTTCAAACTTAGGTTTGTATTTTTTATTAAACATTGTAAACATATTTACACTTTGACAGTTCTCAATTGGATTTCCAATAATTACTGTTTGCGTTTGGGTGTGAAATCACCTCTGCATTGTAGTTGCTTCTCGGATATTCTTGTCTGATATAGCTATACAGGGCTATATACAGATCATTCCTGTGTTGGCACGTTTCTACTGATGACATTACATTTATGGCTTTTATAATAACCATTTATCACAGAATTCTTTATTTGCTGTTGCTTTTCTGGCAACTGTATGAATTCACTGTGCTGGGATCGCTATAGTGTATTTGGATTGGCCAGCAGCTGTACCCTCATGTAGCCTGCCCCTGCCGAATAGTTGAAGCTAAGCGGTTGTGAACTTAGTAGTACTTGATTGGGAGATCGAATGGGAAAACTAATGTGCTGCTGGAAGTGTGAGGTCGCTAGAGGGAAACACTTTGTTGTGAATATAATTTTTTGCTGAAATGGTGATGCTGTCTTCTGGTTGAGACATTTAACTGAAATCCTGACTCACTAGTCATGCCAGTGACATCACAAAGAATAAGACATTCCCTGGGGTCCAACTTTAATTCTATGACCCCTAATTTTCTCCCACTTTAATTGGCTAAATAATTCCTTCCCTCTTCTCCTCATTTGATGTATGGGGAGCGGTTGGCACAAAATGGCTGCTGTGAATCAGGTGGTCACATTGGTGGTTGAGGTGAGTTTCCAACCTTCACTGTGAACTTCATTCATATTGAGGTGAAGTAGTATGTAACTTCAACCCATTATTGTAAGCAGCTGTACAGACTATTGCATAAGCAAAATTTAATGGAATTGGCATATTGTTGTCCAGGGATACAAAGATCCGAATTTATTGGGATGCTTGTATAGTCAAGCTATTGTCTTTCTTCAGGCCCAGGGAGGAGTCAGCAATGCTGTGGAAGGTGCTGTTTCTGTGCCTCCTGCAGGGGGCGCTTATTTATGGCCAAGCCCATGGACCTCGACCCTACCCATGCAGAAGTGAGTACATGCAAGTTTGTGCTCCAGTTCACAACAATGAGCTCATTTTAACCAAGTGGACAGAAAATATATGTAACATTACATCACAGGTTTGATCAGTATTTATGGGAATAAATCAGGAAACATTATTGTACCACAGGGCACAGATCAGTCTACATTAATAAGCCAGGGAAATTAATATACCACAGGCCTCAGGTCAGTCTAAGTGAATAAACCCAGGGCATTGTTATATCACAGGCCTGAGATGAGTCTAGCTGAATAAACCTGGGGCATTATTATACAACAGGCCTCACACCAGTCAAAGTGAATAAACCTGGGGCATTATTATACAACAGGCCTCACACCAGTCAAAGTGAATAAACCTGGGGCATTATTATACAACAGGCCTCACACCAGTCAAAGTGAATAAACCTGGGGCATTATTATACAACAGGCCTCAGACCAGTCAAAGTGAATAAACCTGGGGCATTGTTATATCACAGGCCTCAGATCAGTCAAAGTGAATAAACCTGGGGCATTGTTATATCACAGGCCTCAGATCAGTCTAAGTGAATAAACTTGGGGAATTATCATACCACAGGCCTCAGGCTTACATTTGAGAGAATGGAACCCTCTGCTCAGGCAGTTACAAGCCCGTTTGAAAGAGAGAAGAGCTGACAATTTGCTCTTTTGCTTTTGTCTTTGCTTCCAGAAACGCCAGAGTGTCCAATTGACTTGTATTTTGTCATTGACACATCTGAGACCATTGCACTTCAGGAGCCCCCTCCTGGCAGCCTGGTGGAGAGCATTAAGCAGTTCACAGAGCAGTTTGCCCTTAAGCTGAGCGACGGGGATTTTAGGGGCAAAATCACCTGGTCCCTGGGCGGTCTGCACTTCTCCCAGCGGCAGGAGATCTTCAGCAGAATCACCTCCAGGGATGAGTTTATCACGGGCCTGAAAAGCATCCGCTACCTGGGCAAGGGCACCTACATCGACTGTGCCCTCACCAACATGACCCAGGAGATCAGGCGCTACGCCACCAATCCAAACAGCATCCGCTTCGCTGTTGTAATTACCGACGGCCACGTGACTGGGAACCCCTGTGGGGGAATCAAGGTGTCGGCTGAGCGGGCGAGGGACGAGAATATAAAGGTGTTCGTGGTGGCAGCGACCAAGAATGTGGACGAGACGGGGCTGAGGGAGATCGCCAACTCCCCTGCTGACCTCTACCGCAACGCCTTCATGGCTGTGGACATCGCTGGAACATCACCAGTGATTATGACCTCAACCATTGAGCGCATCATCAAAACCATGGTGAGAGTCCTTAGGGTTATAAGTTTGCATGTGATGATCTGTTGGTGTTATGGGTCTGTGAGAGTCTGTGTATTAGATTCCCTCGATGGCATGGGTCTGTAGGAGTTTGTGTATTAGGTTTCCTCCGGGCTATGAGTCTGTATGAGCCTGTATGTGAGAGTCCTTCAGGGTTATGAGTCTGTTTGAGTCTGTATGTGAGAGTCCTTCAGGGTTATGAGTCTGTTTGAGTCTGTATGTGAGAGTCCTTCAGGGTTATGAGTCTGTTTGAGTCTGTATGTGAGAGTGCCTCAGGGTTATGAGTCTGGATGTGAGTCTCTCAGGGTTATGAGTGTGAGTCTCTCAGGGTCATCAGTCTGGATGTGAGTCTCTCAGGGTTATGAGTCTGGATGTGAGTCTCTCAGGGTTATGAGTGTGAGTCTTTCAGGGTCATCAGTCTGGATGTGAGTTTCTCAGGGTTATGAGCGAGGTGATACATATTACATTGGCTCAGGGTGGAGGATATACAGAAGTGGATTACACAATGATTTTGTTTTTATGACAGTTGTAAAGAATATAATAAAAGTGTCAGAACACCGGCAATATAGCATAAAAAGGTTCTTACAGGCTGCAATAAGATGATACAAAAATTAAACCAACAAACAGAAAAATGTAAAACAGATATACCTGTTATGTCTCATTTATAAAACTTATGCTAGAATTAATTTATAACATTATATGGTATTGTTTGTTTGTATTTAATAATAATATAACATCTGTGAATACATTGTGGGCATACTTTTCAATGAAACTAGGTTCTTAAAATCTGTGCTCATCAGGGGCATATGTAGCTACTCTTAAAATGAGGCATGCGATATTAGTTTACCACTCAGACTGCTCTGACATTTGAAAGGCATATGAATGATTTCTAATAATGCAGGTCTCCATCGACACTTGATGAAAGTTTTTAAGCTGTCTTTCACCACCTCACTTCACCAGCCAGAATAATCTCACCACATCTTGGATGGATCACAACTGTGATCCATTCTGATTATGGCCCTTTGAAATTCTGTAGAAAGGTAAAAAGAATAAAGGTAGGCTATAGAATAAATATAGCATGGCTATTTATTTAGATGCAATTGATTTAAATATGATATTGCTACAGATGTAGCATCTACGTGTGTAGGCCCAACCCAGCTCCACCGACCCAGGGAAAGTTCTAAAAAATCAGGAAAAACTAACCAAGACACAAATGTTCTTGCCCAGCCCTATGTCACTGTGCCCTTTGTAACAGCTGTGCTTGAACTAGTCAGAGACTATTTTTGAATCCTCTAACTCCTGTCTCTCTTTCTGTTTGGTTTTTGCTATATGTACAAAATACTAACTTGTCAATGACGGTTTCTCTCCACAGACTCATCTAGCCTATCAAGAGGTGAGATGCTGGTTTCCATGGATATGTAGATGAGAGGGAGGGGGAGGGGTATGAGTGAGTGCATCTTTGCTAAAGTGATGCTTGTATTGTTTTGGAGGGTCTTGGTGCCCGTTGAATTATGTGCAAGGTCCACAGCATCGAACAGATGGACTAGACTCAATAAAATGTCAATATGTTTTTCAAGCTTTGAAATTATGCTGAAACATTTATGATAGTTGATTATTCTTACCTGTCTGACACTAATTAACTTTTATATTCTCGCCAATTGACTGCAGTGCTACAAGCTGAAGTGTTTAGAAACAGTTGGTCCAACTGGCCCAAAAGGCCACAGGGGACACAAGGTGAGTGAGGGCTTTGAGAAGTAGAGCTTCTTCTCAAATATGCTGTATGTAGCTGCAAGTGCTAGTGTTCATTTTGTATGGATTTGACTTCCAGGGAGCAAAAGGTGACAATGGAATTCCGGGCCCCAAAGGTGAAAGAGGACGGCAGGTAAGCCAAGAGCTAAACACTCTTTGCTAAAACGCAAACATTGTGCTCCGTCACACACAGACAAGAGGATTGGTTCTTGTTTTTACCTCATTATTTAGTTACTTCTCACATTGTATTCCTATTGAAAGCATCAAATTTTTAAAAATCACAATGTTAATTTTAAAAAATCACAATGTTATTGTTTCGTGCATTTGAGACATTATAGCTGAGGACAGCATATGTAACCTGTTCAATAATTTTATGGATTTTCCAATAATTATTGCTCTCGACTTGCTTTACAGGGAGATCCTGGAATTGAAGGTCCCATTGGACATCCTGGTACAAAAGTAAGCTTAATTTTCATGTGTACCAAGCCCTCTGAATGCTGGTTCATCGTTTCCTCTGTTTTGACATTTCATGTTTTCTGGTTCATTGTTTCTCTGCTTCTGTTGAACTGTTAATCTATTTCATTGTTTCTGTTTCGCTCTTTCAGTGTTTGTGTGTTTTTCAGTTTTATGATTTCATTGTTTCTGTGAGAGGTCTCAAAATGATTGCTTGTTTCTGTCTTCATTTAGGGTGAACCAGGCCTTAAAGGTGAAAAGGTAAGCAATAGGTTTAACAACTTGGAAAAAGAAACTGTAAATTGTGTACTTCCAAGTGTGTTTTGACTCATTTCCCTTTTTGTTTATAGGGTGAAATTGGATCTGAAGGGAAAAAGGTAATTATTTTTACAGTTGATTTGTTTGTAAATCAGTGCAGAATTTGTTTACATATGTGGTTGTTATCGTTTTGAATAACTGGCTGGTATATACACTTTTACTTTATCATTAGGGTGTGGCTGGGATGGCAGGACGAAATGGAACTGACGGGCAAAAGGTAATCCCACTGTACATTCAGACATAACTCATTATATTTTTGTCAAATACAGATATACAGTGTGACTACATTTTTCTTTACATTTCAGGGAAAAATTGGGCGTATCGGGGCTCCAGGCTGCAAAGGAGATCCAGGTGACAAGGTACGTGAAATGTCCAACAATAGTGTAATCTTATGCTACATTAGTACATCAATTAATGTAACTATTACACCTGATAAGGCAAATGTATGTAGCTACCTATAATGAAAATGGTAGGGGATAAGGATCAGGAGTATGATTCTCTTTCAATATGGCTTTTCCCATTCAAAAGGGACCTGATGGCTATCCTGGAAATGTGGGTGAAGGAGGACCGTTTGGAAAACCTGGAGAGAAGGTCATTACCCAAAATACATTATGTTTCCCCAATATATCTAGGCATGTTTTCGGTATTTTTAAATGTGTCTTCCTGTTGCGATTTATTAATTTACTTATTCATGCAATAAAGACACTAATAAAAAAAAGTTTTCCACTGATTGATGTTACATTTGACCCAATTCAGGGTGATCCTGGTCGCCCTGGGAGATCTGGCCCCCCAGGCCCACCTGGAGAACCTGGACCTAAGGTATCCTAACAAGTGATATCACAGGAACAAATGATATAATATCATTCTCTCTCGTCATGTGAGCAAGACGCTTTGTTAATAACTGAAGAAACAGATTCTGTGTTGATCTCACGCAGCCACAGAGAAAACCTTAAATATTTGTGCAGTATTGGAATAGATTCAAAAAGGGTTGGATTTATCAGAGGAAAATTACGTTGGACTGAAGTTTAATCCCGCTGGATCCTAGAGAGGAATTTTCCTAATTCACAGTTCATGCCGAAGCCATCTGGGCAGTACCGTAGTGCAGTTGCAGGTTCCAGGTTCTTATCATTGCAAGATTTAATCTGCTAATCTCCATCGGTTTTCCAATATCCAGTTGTAATGAAACATATCCATTTATTTTATTTAACCTTAATTTAAATCTATTTTTTAAAGGCAGAACTAGTGAAGATGGCAGCAACAAAATACAAGTTTAAACAAAAATACAACTACACAGTAATACACAGAAAATACCTGTGTTAAGTCAATTATAGAAGTCTACAGAACACAATTTCCTACAATGTAAAACAATGACAAATTCCTGCATTTTAGGGTGAAAGAGGAAGTGCTGGGTCACCTGGAATACCTGGACAAAAGGGACCCCCAGTAAGGAAGCATGTTATATTTATTGTTTTTTGTGAATCTAACTTTACTTATACACAATAGTAAGAAATAATACAGAAGAACCTTAGAGATGTGAATACATTGGGAAAGGAGTTCATTCAGAGCTCCAAGTTGTTTATTGCTTTGAAAATGATGTCAGAATTCACAAATTTTAAGACTGGGATCCTTTGGAAGCATATATGTATATTACTGTAGCCTTATTTCTTTAATTCGCATCTAGCACCATGGTTTTTATCCATAGAAAGTCTGACTCGTTTCCGCTTAATGTTTGCATTTTTTGCATCAACATTTATAAGGAGCTTAATACTTCAGTTTCATATGCCGTTCAGTTTACCAGTCCATAACTTCATATTTCTGAGGTTCTACCGTAATAAGAAATATTATACATTACTTCAATCTACTTCTGAAATTATATTACTCATATTCTAAATGTTTAAATTACTCCAATGATTGTTTGTTTCTTCATATTCCTAAGTGTCTTCACTGCTTTCTTACAGGGAAGAAATGGAGGACCTGGACCAAAAGGCGAACCAGTATGGCTATATGTGCACATAAACTGCACTTGACTTTCATGAAAAGTTATTGGAGCTTGTTGATTTGTGTCAATATGATGATCTTATGGAAAGGCCTTTGTTGTCTTAGGGGAGAAGAGGAGACTTTGGACCAAAGGGAAAACAGGGACCAAATGGCCCAAGCGGAGACAAGGTAAACCCTGCATGGGGTCACAGATGCATTTAAATAGAATTTTATCTTTAAAGATTATCCAACATCAATGGAATTAAATTAATCTTTAAAACTAATCTGGAAAGATTATCACATATTACCTACATGAATTTAATATCATAAAATGAGATTAATGGTATTCTTTGAATTTAATCTGCACACACTGAAATGTTGGTGTGCTGTACAGGAATATAGGTGTAATGTGGAGCAACTGCACAGGTTGGCAAAAAATTGAAGCGTACAGGTAAACAGGAATGACACACGGGCACATACTTTTACGTAATTTACACAACGTACAGGGTTGCAGAGATGTACAGGGATAAAGGAAAGATGCATAAGTGCCAGTCCAAGAGACATATACTGGTCACCCTGATGGATGTGTTTTATAGGGTGAATCAGGACCTGAGGGCCAGAGAGGACTTGCTGGTGAAGTAGGAGGTAAAGGGGCCAAGGTGAGCAGTATACCAAGAACCATATTTTCCTCTATGCTGAAATCTACATTACAAGTGACATTCAATAAAAATAAAATGAACAATATTTGTGAAAATATTTTAACTGGAACATGTTTTTGTCATCCAGTACAATTGTACTATGTCAGAAAATTCAAATAGTTAAACTTTTTTACTGCTGGGGCTCAGGATGATACTCAGGATGAAAGAATGGACAAGCCAAACCGTAGTAATAATTGTGTTAATGATTGCAAGATAATTTTTTGCCGTCATGCTTTAATGGGAAATTTTGCCGATTGCCACAGCCACATTTTACCAACAGCTGCTATTTTTTATGCAAAGGAAAGGACAAAGAATATTTTTTGTTCTATTTCTGAGCGACACAGTTTTATTGGAAATTAACGACTTTGTGACAATGCAAAATCAATTTTTAAGCCTTTTATTATGCATTGAAAAGAGCTTTGAGGTTTCTTTATAACAGCTTGAGTGTTTTCAGGGGTTTAATTGAGTCAATATGTGGAATTTGCTACTTTGTTGCGTGCTGTTTGCAGGGAGACAATGGACTGCCAGGACCGCGGGGTCCTCCAGGCGGAGCAGGGGAGCCAGGGAGAAATGTAAGTCCGAATTCACCTCTCACCACCTAACATTCTGGAGCTTGATTAACCCAAAACTAATATACAGTGGATACATCCACCAAATATTACTAATATTACAAAGCGCATTTTTGATATGACTAATATTTGGTGGATGTATCCACTGTATATTACATATTATTTTGTGCTAAAATGTGTGATTTCGTTCCATCTGTGACTGGTAACCCCATGAGTCAATGCATAATTAGTGGAAACTTCACTCAGGATGGGTGAGGATTTGGTCACAATGTCATCGCTTGCTAGTCGATTGGGCAACCGTAGATTGCCTGGTAAAGCTTCACATAAAGTGTCTTCCTCCAGCTCATGTCTGCACAAGCTTGGCTTGTGGGCTGTCAGTCGAAAACAAGAAGCATCTGGCGATCACCTGCTTCGGGGGAAAGCACATTCTTGTCTATGGCTGTGGAGTTTGTAGCATGATCACAAACACATATGTTTTCCCATTCCATATTGGGGAGAAAATTGTGGTAAAATACAATGTCAAGGAAGTGCAGTTATTTCAGGGCATGTGCATTTCAATCAAACCCTCTGGATTAATCCAGTGCAGTATCTCAATACAGAGTACCTTTCTGCCTTTGTTGAGATACAGCAAATAAAAGTAAGTGGTGCTTGTGAATGAAAATGCATTTTCATCAAATAATTGACAGTCCTCTTTTGATTCATCAGTCAAACCACTTTTAAATACATGTTCTGCTCAGTAGCACAGGAGGTAGCAGTTCAAAGTGGCTACCATCATAATCTAATAAAAAATTATTAAAATACTATAGTTTAACTAATGTTGTTTCACTGGTTTCATTTGATTACATTTCCAGGACAGGGTCAACTCCGCTTGTGTACATTACAGATCTAGCCTGATATTTTATAGTCTACCACAGCTTTAATTCACATAGGCTTGCACTGTCTTTGGATCTCATTGCTTACCAATTGGAAACAGAGGGAGAGCATGCTGTTTTGCTGGCTGCTGCAGCTACGCTGAAGTCTAGGACATCTCCTCACTTTGCCTTCCATAACGCTGGTCAGACTTTGTGGGCCAAAAGCCATTCAGCCAGCAAGCTAGCCACAAACATTGTTGAACATGCTGTTCTTGTAACTAGCTTGTAATTGAAACAACAGCAATCATATCTATATAATGACATGTTAGCTAGCTAGTTAGTTTGCACCAAGAGTGTATAGTAAAGCTCCCTTTATTGGCCTATAAAAATAATTCACAATTGGTGTGTGACCAGTTCTGAAATTTGAGAGATTTGTTCATATAATAAAATTCAAAGTTCACTTTGGGAATTTGATTCAAACAGGGAGTATAGCCAAAAATAGTTATACACGAGTCTCTCTGGTATAGCTGTTTTACAGTGTTAATGATGTGTTTGCTAGATAAATAGTTTTTATGCATTATGGTAGCTATAATGTATAACTTTTGCTTGGCAAGCTAAATACCTAGCTTGCTTGTCTACCTAACTAGCAGGCTTGCAGCAGGCATTAGCCTAAATAACATCAATAAGATAGCACCTAGATAGCAACCTTGTTTAGCAAACTAGCCACTGAGCCAGCCATGCAGGCCTATAGCTGATCCACAACTGCAAATTACAAACAACCCTCAAAATTATACTGTTTACAAATTGCACATAATGTTGCAGCATAGCAAAAAACCTTTTCCACCTGAAATGTTAATACACTGGACATTCATTTTCAGTCTCAACTACCGTGAAATGCTGAGCAGAAGTAGGTCATGGTGTGTCCACATTAGGTGGAAGTCCATACTGCAAGTAGTTCATTGCAATCCTGAAAATAAATTTGTGCCATGGGGGATAATAAATAAGGGTGAAGAAGAAGTACAAGTCAGGAGGAGGGATGGGCACAAATTCTCTAGGGTGCATGTTTGATATGATAAACTGCCCCAGCTAACCAATCAAGTGGCAGAGATTACTTCCATCAGTTAGACTATGGCATACCTATACCACAAACATCAACTCAGTTTTCCTTTACTCTTACAGGGTTCTCGTGGAGACCCTGGTGATGCTGGACCAAGGGGGGAACCTGGTCCACCAGGGCTCAAGGTAAGATGAGCCAAGTGACCCTTAAACCTGATCCTTGCAGTAGGGATGGGCGATATGGACAAAATCAAATATCACAATATTTTTTACCAAATACCTCGATATCGATATTGTGATGATATTGTGGGGATGACTATTGGTACTTTCACAAAATTATACAATGAGATTTCTGATAAATAATCATCAGTTATGCCTATGTAATAACTAAGTGGGTAAAGGCAAATAATAGAACAGTTAGGTAAGTTCAGAAAATTACACCACTTTACTGTAATGCTGCCTTTAAAACCAGGAAAAGACAACACTTATGCCATATCACGATATTACGATATACAAAATCCCAGACGATATGTAGTCTCATATCACAATATCGATATAATATTGATATATTGCCCAGCCCTACCTTGCAGGCGAATGAGTTAAAGTGAAAGGTTATTCAGAATAATCAGGGGAAAAGTGCTATTTGAAACAATTAAATGTTAGTCTGCCAGTTATGCCTGGACTGTCAGTTAAACCTGTAATATACCAATGGTTCAGAAATTCTAAAATTCAGAAATGTTGTATTTCCTTAAGGGTGACCAAGGAAGAGCTGGATTCAGCTATCCAGGACCAAGAGGACCCACGGTACAGTAATATGCCTCACTGCCATTTCAAATTAAGTCAGGGTCTTGGTATGCCAGTTATCTGAAACATGTAGCAGAAGAGTTATATCTAGGTCTTTATCAAAATAAGAGATAGCCAGGTCTGTGTATCTGTGCAGATTAGTCAGAACCCTGTGTCTGGATTTCTGATTCCTGTTTCTGTCCCTATAGGGAGACCGGGGGGGGAAAGGGAGCCCCGGACCACGGGGAAGCAGGGGTGACTGTGGACAGAAGGGAGATCCTGGTCTCAAAGGAGGTCCCGGTGAGCCGGTGAGCAACTACACCACACTCAGCGCAACCTGCATGAAGATCGCAGGTCAGAGAATCAATGAGTGATTTTGAGAGTAGATATGAGTCTGCCCTGTTCCTGTGTTTCAGGGTGAGCCGGGACCTAATGGTGAGCCAGGACAAAGAGGCCCCAGAGGAGATCCAGCGGGGGATGTGAGTACCACAGACAAACCAAAGAACAGGAACTAAAAATCTAATCTACATTTCAGACACATTCAAATGGCTGAAGAATACACTACAGCAAAACATTTCCTGCTTCTGTACCATGTATTTCATATAAAGTCCCCTGTAGAGCAGGTTGAAAACACATGTTCCACTCTTTTATTAGTGCCTGGTCTTTTTCAGGGTGGTCCTGGACCAGAAGGGGACCCTGGCCTCACTGTAAGTTGTCACTAAGTGTAGAAACCATAGTAACCTCAAAGTTTTTAAACATGTCATAGTAATGAGATGCAAATTACCTTTAGGAATGTGACGTGATGAACTACATCAGAGAAACATGTGGTTGCTGTGGTGAGTGCCAAATTTTGTTCAACAAAATGTTTACAAAGAGTAGGCATTAAGATATTTTACGGCCTGCTCTGTCTCAGCTTCTATGCGATGCTCTCAAGCTGATTAATGTTACTGTCTTTCCTGTCAGACTGTGAGAAGCTCTGTGGCGCTTTGGACATCGTCTTTGTGATTGACAGCTCTGAGAGTGTGGGCCTGACAAACTTTACTCTGGAGAAGAACTTCATCATCAGCACCATCAACCGCATGGGCTCCATTGCGAAGGACCCCATCTCTGAAACAGGTTAAGACACATGTATACTATTCAAACAGCCACACTCCAAAACAGGATAGAAGTCATGTACACTACTCAGACACCTCTGAGACAGGTAACAGTATGTATATTAGGGTTTATGTAACATCCAGTGTGTAAGGTAGAGTGTGTATCACATATAGTATGTATTAGGATGCCTATGAATTATATACTCTATACATGTGATTCTGTGCTCCTGGCAGGTACGCGTGTGGGCGTGGTGCAGTACAGTCACAGCGGAACCTTCCAGGCCATCAGGCTCAATGACTCAAGGATAGACTCTCTGACCGCCTTCAAAGATGCTGTTAAGAAACTGGAGTGGATCGCGGGAGGGACCTGGACCCCGTCCGCGCTCAAGTTCGCCTACGACAACCTCATCCGGGACAGCCGTCGCACCAAGGCTAAAGTGACCGTGGTGGTAATCACAGACGGTCGCTTCGACCCACGCGATGACGACTCCCTGCTCACGTACCTCTGCGACGACAACTCGGTCGACGTGAACGCGATCGGCATCGGCGACATGTTTGACCAGGTGGAGGAGAACGAGAGCCTCAAGTCCATCGCCTGCCAGAAGAGCGACCGCGTCATGCCCATGCGACGCTTCGCCGACTTGGTGGCCGAGGAGTTCATTGACAGGATCGAGCACGTGCTCTGCCCCGGTGAGCTGTTCTGTCTGAGGGGGAGGCCTTTGACCTGGGGCTAACAAAACTCTCTGCTCTCTGCCATTTTAGTGGGGGAAGGGTTTCACTCTATCAATTAATCAGTTGCACGCAGCACTTCTCTATGGATATTTTTAATACATTATTTCAGTTGAGCCAATTTGGGAAAGAATGGCTAATTATTCCCTTAACCTTAAATGTATTCTAATGATGAAAATAGTGGCAATGTAATAATGAAGGTTTTTTAGATATAAAGCTTATATTTTTCATTAGACTAATCTACTATACATTCTATTTCATTCAACAACATCTAGAGCTTGCTAGTCAGACTCAAGTCCAGTGGAGTCACTGAATATATTTACTTTGCTAGCTCACTACTTAACCAAAGGTCAAACAAAAACTGATATTGATTGCACCAGCAGCTTGTTTGTTCATTAACTCCTCGAGGATTTTAGGGATTAAAAAATGTCATGGAACAATAAGAGTAACTGCTGATTGAATTCCCTAAAATACTTGTTTTCTGTATTCTAGACCCTGTGACAGTGTGCCCTGACCTCCCTTGCAAAACTGGTAAGATTTAATGTACTGACAGAATTCATACTATTTGCAGCCATTCACACATTAATTTCACACAGAACCTGTAGAGCAATGAAGTTATATGACTCCCTATGCATTCTCATTGGAATGGGCAAACATGGTTACCATGGGTGAATAGCAGGTTAACTACTGTATGTTACCTATTCATATGTCTTGGTTAGGGTTCAGAAAACTTTTGTTATTTTCATCCACTTTAAAATGGATGGTGTTGATGACAGTAATAAAAGTTTCCCTGAAAAAAAAAATAGATTTCACTAAATCCAGATTTAAACAGTAATAACAGTAAATAAATTGAAAATATGATTTTGACAAAAACAGCAATTCCAGAAAGATACTTCTGTTTCACTCCATTCAATGAAATGATAGAATTTTGGTTCTTCTCTGTTTCCTGGCTTATACAAACAATACTGATTGCACAGCATCCTAGCTCAAGTTGGCTTCAGTATCTCAGTCATAACATTGCTGTCAGCGGCAAAATTGCAGATGGAGTTCCATAAATAATTTTAATCTGATTTCAGCATGCTTCACACAAAGCCAGAAACTGTTGCTGATGCCAACATAAGTAGTAGATCACTCTGGAATTGTCATGACATCAGCATTACATTCCTTTAACTTTCCATACTGAACCAAGCATCTGATTCACCTCTCCTTAAAGTATTCAAGTACATAATATGCAGTTAAAAATAAAAATATAACCCATGGTTGTGTCTGGTGGTAAGATAGTGGTGTGTTAAGTATTGAGAAAATAACATTATGTCGGACATCTAAATTAGATAAACTGCAGATTGTGACAATATTGTCGATAAATGGAGTCAAGTAATCGAAGACCATAGTGCTGTTTACCTTTTTGAGATACAATGAGTATGGTTGTGTTAGTGAATCAGGGAGAACCTGTGGCTTTCCATACAGGCAATTAGGCTTTCTTTGAGTCTAACTCACTAACAGTGGCGTTATTATTTGGTCAGTGTTACTAGTGTTACAAGTCATTCATAATCAACCAAATAATTTACTAACTCAGTAATTTCACAGAATATATTATCCATAGCATTTAGTCTGTTTTATGTCTGCAGGATCATGAAAGGGTTTTGGTTGCATGGTGTTTTGAATAAAGCTTATTAGTTTTAGAGCCATGAATCACTGATAGTACATAAACTTTCTATTGCAGTACATAAACTTTTCTTTGCAAAATTTCTATTTAAGGAAAAAACCTAAAAATATAATAAATAGATGTCGGTTTTAATGATCTTTAAAAATCTTTTCAAAGTATGTAAGTAAGTATTATTATTCACCGGATTTCACAAGAGTATAAGATTTTAGTAGATTTAAGCAATTTTTACAGGATTGCGTTTGTGGCATTGCTTCGAGTAAGCATTTCAGCATATTTTACTGCATCACAAGCACAAACATCTGGCTAAATAAGTGTACTGGTGAGCTGATCCACTCGGATGTGGCTCTGCTGAACAGAAGATCTATACCAGCATATATCAGAGAGGCAGTTTGCTGAGTAAAACCCAAAATGGCTTGGGCATAGAAAAAAGTTGTAATTTGTTATTTTATATTGCCATATACCAGTAATGACTTTAAGTGAAGTACTATATTACTAGTACTATAATAGTACTATAAACTGCACTGAAAGCAATTTATTAGTATTCTCTGAAATGTCAGAGATATTTCTCCCCATTCAAAAAATAATGCGTCAAGTTTTTGATTGAAGTGGCTTATGGCTGGCCAATGGCCACAGTTGGGCCTGAGCAATGTTAATCATCTTGTCATCCTCAAATGCTTTTAAAAGTAAAAGCAAATGCTTTTACTAAAAACATGATATCAGCACACTGTCCCTCAAACTGCTGTCTCATGTTTATAAGCTATCTGTTCCAGTAGTTACAGTACTTTTGGCTTGACGTCCTCTGCACGGATCTGCTGCTTGCTACAGCCCTAGGCTTACATATAGATAGTTTGCACTGAGCTCAGTGGGCAGAGCCAGTCGCTAGTAGACTTTAAACGACTGTTTTAACACTCGCTTGCAGATGTGGAAGGCCCTCGGAATGTGTGTGATACCCTGGCAGAGGAGGGCACCCCTGTCCGCAGCTCTATCCTAGACGTCACAATCTTGCTAAACAACCTGAAGGATGAGCAGCGCCTCGATACCTACAAAAAGGCCATAGCCATTCTGGCCTACACCGCGGAGAGAGCCAAGTTTTCTGTTGGACTGGAGAGGCAGCAGTGGACAAATCTGTTCATTGAATCCTTTCGAATTGTGTATGGCGACGTCATGGGGGATCCTAACAAGGCCCTGGGGTTGTGCTAGTCCGACAAACCCCTATTTACGAGTGAAAACGGCTGTTCTCTCAGTCCGCGGTAAAGAGTATCTCTGGAGATATTTCTGGAGCTCAACATTTACAATCGAGTGCTCAATATTTTTAATGTAACCAAGCAGGCTTAATCTCTCTAACTTTCAAAAAAAAGAGCAGTGTCTTTAAGAAGGAGCAATTATACTTCTCTTTGTAAGGCTTGCAGTACAGACAGTGGTTATTATAATAACCATATGCCTCATAATTCTCAGTGATTGTTGGGTTTTATAAATACTGTTTGCATTTATAACATTGGGAATGCCATATTTCCATACCTAAATTCTGTACGTCATTTCAGCTAAAACAGCTGTGAATCAAACTCTTTATACATGTATATTATGTTCTGCTATACATATGGTAAAAAGTTGTAAATGAACTTTTTCAAGCATAATATTGACAGTTTTGCTAAATTTAACTAAGTGGTGGCAGGAGTATGGAGCACTGGCTTGTCAATGCCACACAGGAAAGTTTTGCTGTTTGCACATACTTTTAATATCCCGAAAGGTCAAGTTTTTTATAGAATGGGGTAGAAAATTGTGGATTAATGAAGTGGATTTATTTGCATATTGCATCACGAGGTCAGTTTTATTATGCTATTCAGTGAGTAGCTGTGAGTAACAAAAGCTTTTTTATAAAATATTCAGGTAACACTTGAAAAATTACGAATGGCTTATTAGGTTTGTTGTAATACATTCCAGCTCATAAATGTCAGTTTCTGTCATATTTTGGGTCAAAAAGGAATTATTTCAATGTATGTATGAATAGTGTGTTACAAATATCAGCTTTGTTGTGTTGCACTTCAAGGAATTGTTTGATATATGAAAACCATCAATTCTGAGTAAACATATCATTGTAACAGATTGTGACAGATGATAATATACTGAAAGTGTGTTATTACTCTCAAATGAGTTTGTAATTACAGACGAAGGGTTAAGTTTAATGTGATATTTTTAATGTCCATGACTGCACTAAGTATTTAACCCGAGGGGATTTGTCAAATGTATGAGGGAGTATTTGTAGTGTTTTAATTGACTGTGTAAAATAAATGTTGGTGAACGATTAACCATTTTAGTCTTTAAATCTCTTGTATATTTAATGCCAGTACTTCTGTAAATGTTCACATACTAAATGGGGTGTAACATTATGTATGTGATTAGCTAAAGTCACGTTGTTTTAATGGCTAAGAGACTTAAAACATCCATGACTTACTTGGCTTACCTTGCTGAACAGATTTTGTTTGATATTGTTGTGAATGAAGGAACCCCCTTTCCTTGTGCCCCCAGAGCCAGCTGTGGCCAGCTGCGTCGATCGTCCTGTCGATTTGGTTTTCCTCCTGGACGGTTCCGAGCGGCTGGGCGGGGAGAACTTCCGTCGCGCTCGCGAGTTCGTGGAGCACGTGGCGGATCGCCTGATTCTGGCGCAGAGCAACAATGACGAGAAGCACGCCCGTGTGTCGCTGCTCCAGTACGGCAACGAGAAAGAGCAGCGTGTGGTCTTCCCCCTTTCCTTCAACATGACGGCCATCTCCAACAGCCTGGGGCGCATGTCCTACATGGACTCCGCCTCCAGCGTGGGCCCTGCCATCATCTACGCCGTCAACAACATTGTGACCAGCCGGGGCAACCGACTCGCCCGACGCAACGCCGAGCTCTCTTTCGTCTTCATCACAGACGGTGTCACCGGCAGCAATAGTCTAGAGGAGGGTATCAACTCCATGCGCAGGGCGGAGGGCGTTCCCACTGTGATCGCCATGGGAAGCGATGTGGACCAGGAGGTGCTGACAAAGATCGCATTGGGGGACCAGTCAGCCATATTTCGAGCGCCAGACTTCTCACACCTTTCTAAAGCTGGTTTCTTTGAGCGC
Organism: Anguilla rostrata; assembly: GCF_018555375.3. NCBI lineage: Eukaryota > Metazoa > Chordata > Actinopteri > Anguilliformes > Anguillidae > Anguilla > Anguilla rostrata. Next base: position 39,672,280 of record NC_057935.1, read on the forward strand.
TTCATCAGGTGGATATGTTAAAGGATATCAACCTGAGCACAAGGTGTGTGGTTTCATTTTCAAGAGACAAATATGGAAAGAAATAGTAGCACTCCTGTAGTATGTTTTGAAAGTCAGTTTCTTCTTACATAATGCACAGATTTTTTTTTGTTATAAGAGAAAGGCTCTCAGGCCATTAAAACCAACGACCTAATGTATTGTTTACAATACAGGTGCTAATGCAGAGGAGTGGAAGTTTTCTTGTGCAGCTTTCCAAGAACACCTAATATGTGCAAGCTTACTTAAGATCTCACCCAACTATTTTATCATTTTACATGTCTGAATTTTTCCAATGTAAAACACTTTCACTGCTCTTGATGGAACAATATTCAAATATAGATGCCTGCAACTGAGGCCAGTAATCAGACTCATAGCAAAGACACCTAGTAAAGACAGAATTTCTTTCCTAAATGGTCAAATATATTTTTCTTGCACTGGTAGATGAATCACAGCTCACAATTGTACATGCTGCGGAATAATATCTGCACATGTCATAGCGTGTAATGCAGCCCTGTAAACAATGTCAGAAACCAGTTTTTATTTAACAATTATTTTTGTTTACTAATAAATTTTTTCCTCTGCATATTTTTTTCCAAACACTTGTTTTCAAATCTGGCTTCAGTTGTAAGTTCAATAAAATGAGCTCCGAAAGTTCAATAAAATAAACTAATGAAAGTTTTACTTTGTCATATATTTGGTTAATTGTGTATCTTTTTATTTTTTGCTCTGAAATGTTACTGAAGGCTATTTTATACTGCTTTATACAGTTTACAGCCGGACTACTCACTGTTAATTAGTTAATGAACAGTTCAAGTGCTAAGCTTTTGGTAAACAAGATGACATATAAAACTTAACAATATTTCAAATGCAGAATTTAATGACTACTTAATTTAATGAAGCAAAAGCGTAACTAAAGCCCTGTTGTGTGTTTTAGTAATATACTCTATATTCACTTCTTGAACTTATCTAGTGACTAGCTTTATTTTGTATACGCACTACATTTATTTGTGAGATACATGGATGTTCAACCACAGGAGACTTGGCTAGTCATTGACCCACTGGCATAACAGCAATGAGAATGGGTTTATTGAGGGTAAGTTTGTTAACATATGTTTCTATCTTGTGCCGAGAAACTATTGCGATTACAGCAAGTGTCCTGACGAGTCAGTTGATATCTCACTTAAGGTCAGCAAGTGCAATGAGTCTGAGATTTTCCTGAGACCGGGGTGGGATTTGACCCTGCACCTTTCACTTGTCCAAACATTCCATAGGCAAAACGCATTACTTGTCAGCCAAAGGTGAATAAATTGTTGTCACAGTAACCTACTACAAGACTTCACCACACATTTGCTGTGATTCATTATGGAGGACCAAAAATGCCTAAATTTAAAATAAATAAATGACTCAAAAAATGAATGAATCAACAAATAAATATAAACGCAAAAATAAATTCTATAGGTTACCTGTATTACAATGGGCTGAGTCTCGGGAACTGAAACTCCACTGCTACCTTTATCTTACGTTTAAAACCTTTAAAGACTACATTTAAAAATTTGACATTAAGACATACAGATCATGAATACAAAGACATTTTTGAGTAAAATCATATAAAACCTGTACGAACCACTCTGTCATTGCCCATCTTCCATCGTGGTCCGAAGATGCATCTCTTCAGACTAGACCTGGACGATCACTCCTGCAAACCTGCAGAACACTCTCAATCTAGGATCGTTCCTATTACTTGAATCCTTCTAATTTGTTCCTGTAGCACTTACACTTGTATCTCCACCCAGCACTTATATTGCACTGCTATCATTATCTTGATGTTGTAGCTCATCATCATGCCTCCTAGTTTAACTTACCATAACTTTCTGACCTAGCCTATGTTAACTGTGTTTAGTGGAAGTATCGTACCTTATCAGACCTCTATTTTGCTCCAATGACCCATGCACTTGTGCAGCGTTGTGCGCACGCGCAGAAATGTAGGCTACTTGGAATCTGACCGTGGGGCTGTAGCCACTGAACTCCAGGAGCGTACCATAAATGTAAATGCATCTGATACGTTAAGATTTCGTGAATGTTTTCTGAAGGCATTATCCAGGTAAGAATTGGAGTGCACACTCTGAAACATTAATCTTAACGGCGTTTTCTGCACTAAACTGATACAACCATGCATTGTCCACAGTATTCTTGAATAATTAGGTCATTTTTAAGATAAACCGCGGATGTAAAAAAACGTTTTTTGTGATGCTTTTAAAATGCACTACGGGTGCTGTCCGATACAATATTTGGGGCAAAGTTGAGTGTACCTATGTGAAAACGAGTTGTAATGTAGCCGGAACCGGAAAAAAACGGTTTATTTAGGGTCCCACCCCCTCTCTCCGCAGTCCGTTCGCCTGCGGTCTACAGTTTTGTCTGGGGAGTATGGCAAGCCCTTTTAACTTTTATTAGCGTGACCGGATTCACATTTCAGATATCGGTAATTCATTTATGACTGGTCAAGACGCTAATTTAAGACATGTTTTATAATTTTGACCAGTACGACTGAAGTTACTTTATGTTGTGTGAAACTTCCAATTAAAGATACCTCGATACAATTCAGTTTTGACTATCCAAAACTTGAATTCCAGATATGTCCATTTAATTATGAGTAGTCATAACTCAAATACGATAACGCCACATTCGTTCTGACTTGCCATGATTTCAATTAAAGATATCTTTAATTCCGCATTTCCGCGATTAAATATATCTAAGTGATCTTTTTGATATCTGAAACTGAGATATTACTAGTCAATTATAATTGTGGATATCTTGAACTGGGGTTATTACTAGTCAAAACTAATGGGGAGATATCTTAAATTTGTTACGAGTTATTACTAGTCAAAAGTCATTTTAATACATCTACAAAGTTATGGATATCTTCAAAAGAGACGGTCACGGTATCATTTTGGAGATATTTTAAATGATCATTCTGACTAGTCAAAATGCAGTTGCTACGGCCCGTGCGCGAAGACAGCTATTAACTAAATACAGATGTGTGCAACACGACTCTTTCGCCGTTTCTTACATTTTTTTCGAGAATAACTTCCGCCGTTTCTTCAATCAAAATGGTTCACACCTGGTTTTTCAAAAGATTACATTTATGTTACATTTTATTTGGCAAATGCTTTATCAAAAGCAATCTGTAATAAGTGCATACCAAAGGTCGTTGGAACAAATACAAAACAGATAAGGTACAATTCACAAAGTAGCAATCAGCTATGCAGAGCCATGGTCGTCGAGTCTAGTTCAAGCATAAACCAATATCCATTGCGAAGCCTAGTATCAGGGTCACATCATGCACAGGATATTTGACTAGGAGTAATTCTAATTCAGATATCAGAAAATATCCTTTTGACTTACCAAAGCGGAATTGCAGATATCTTTAATTATCATGGTATGTGTGAAGAGTCTAATGACGAGGTTTGTGATGTCATTATAGACATCTTAAAAGGTATATTTACTAGTCAAAATGTATTTGTAGATATCTTGAATCATCGTTCTTACTAGTCAAAATATAATTGCAGATATCTTGAGTTATCATTCTGCCTGGTCACATTGTAATTACCACAAGTCAAAATATATTTGTAGATATCTAAAATGTAATGGATAGTCAAGCAAAGCTACTGAATGTTAAAAGGGCTTGCCATACTGGTTGTAAGTTGTAACCGTGGACAGTTTTGCTTTGGCACAATAAAAATCATATAAAGAGGGGTATCCCCCCCCCCCCCCCGAACTGGGTGATGATTTAAAATAATAATAATTATAGACAAAAGTCTAGAATTTGTATTCAAAATTTTCATCAAATGCATCTGTTAGTGTTGTTTACACACCACACAATATTCTATTTTAAATTACAATTGATGCCTGAGTGAATTATTGTAATGAACTGTGGTGCATGAGACATCACAGTAAAAGAGTTGAGGCATCCTTTATTTTTGAACCTAACTAAAGCAAGCAACCTTGTAGCTGTCTAACTGTAGCAAGTAATACTACATTGGACACTAAATGATTTAATTCACTTTATTATAAAATGTCTTTACATAAATAAGCACTCTACACATGCAGATAAGAAAAAACCATACTACAGCGATGCATTTCAACCAACGCTGTCTCCTTCAGACAGCCTTCTTTGCTTGTCTTTATCAAGGATATTTTATCATCTTTGGAGAGCACTGTATATCAATGTGTACAGGTGGATTGCATTGTAGGTTATTGTAAATATGAAAGTACCAGAAACAATCATTTCCGTGGCAAAAATGAAGGGCTAGGGATGGCAGCACTCACTAATGGTTAGGGAGCCTGCCTGGTTGTCGGTTTGACTCCAAGGTGGAGTGCTACTGTCAGTTAAAATGGATTGTATAAGAAGCAACACTGTAGGTTGCTCCAGATAAATCTGTCCACTATAAATGTCACAACAATCGTGATCTTCTGGCACTTTCATGTTGCACTTGTATCTTCAACTTGATGTCTTTGTTCTTTATCATATCTCTTATAATCATGTCTCGCTTCTAGCTTAAGACTTAGCCATGACTTTACTGACTTAACCCGTGCTGTACTGTGCTCTGAACTATGTTTGATGTTCATGGCTCCAGATAGCTACAACTTTATGAGAATTGTACTTTATCCGACCTGTGTTTTTATATTCATTCTGATGACCTTCTGTATGCACTTATTGTTGTCGCTTTGAATAAAATCGCCATATGTAATGTAATGTGATGGCTACATGGTGATAGTCAATAGGAACACACCATTTGATGTCAATTGATGTAATTTTGGTTTTGGATTTTAACAGTCTTCAATGGTGTGATTTCTGAATTATATTCCTTGCAGTTGCACAATGGCGGGTAAATCCATCCAAGACCTTTTGACTCCTGCTTTAACAGTTGACCTCCTTAAGGTAAAGAGAAATGCTCAAGTGATGTTGGAGCGGTTCCAGAAGCTTGGTGTACAGCTACGCCCTCACATGAAAACCCATAAAACTTTGTAAGCCTGCTAATGCCTCATTGACACATTTATTATACTGTCATATAATGTGGTAATTTCATTGGCTAGCAGCTATTCCCACCCTTTACCCTTCTGCTGTCGTAGTACTGAAGCCCACCAGGTGTGGATTTAGTTAGGACTTAGATGAGACATCTCCTGGGAAAACTAATGTGCTGCTGAAAGGTGCGTTGGCCTGTAAGGGCGCTGTTCCCTGTAGACCAAATAGAGAACCCAATGTCCCGGTACAGTGATGAGGACACTGTGCTGTAGAAGGTGACGTCCTTCAGAAGAGTTAAACCTAGGTCCTGGTCCTGACATCAACCCTGGTGTCCTGGCCAAATTCCCATAAAACTGTCTTTCTACATGGCTGCACAATCTCTCGCATTCTCTACCACATTGATTCTCCAGGTTGTCACCAGCTTGGTTAAATTTAAGATGACATTTTAAATAAATAAAATAACTGTAGTGATGGGAGGGAGGGAAACTGCTCATTTCGCTTGTTCCCCATTTTGTCTGTTATCATCCTGTTGCCAGAGAATGTGCGGACATCATGACCGCCGGCACCCGTCGGTGCATCGTGGTGTCCACTCTGGCCGAGGCATCCTTCTACGCCGACCACGGCTACGATGACATCCTGTACGCCTACCCCCTGCCGTTCGACAAGGTGGAGCGCTGTGCGGAACTCTCGGAGCGCCTCACGCTATTCCACGTGTTGGTGGACAACAGCGCCGCCCTGGAGGAGCTGAAGAAGCGACCTCTGAAGAGGGGCAAACTTTGGCACGTATGGCTGAAGCTGGACTGTGCAAACGGGAGAGGTGAGGGCAGGTGGGCATGGTGTCTCTGGGTTGTCCATGGTCAATAAAATTGCTCTTTATTCACTCTATAGGAAAATGAAGTGTTCTTTCATATTGGGAGGTTTTTCCTGCTGTGCTTTTTGGGTCACTGCAGTCCAATGACAAGCACATGAACATACATAGTTGAGTGTTTAAATTAAATAAAAATATATGAATATTCATGATTGTGCCTAAAGAATATTTAGGCCTTTAAGGCACCTTAGTTGATTGAAATAGTTTGTTAGGATGTACTTTTCCTAAGTGATATTCCTTCTGTTTGCTACAGTATTTCGTTTTTTTTTTTTTTTTTTTTTTTTTTACAATATGAAGTACACTTCCTAGCTCCAATTAAACATAGAGCGCATTATCTTGTTTTACATGGTAGTAATGGGGTAAAATGTCTGCCGGGAGCTAAGTTATCTGAAATTCTTTTCCAGCTGGAGTTCCCCACTCAGAGCCGGCTGCCTTGCAGCTCGCACAGGCCATATCTGAAAGTCCGGGCGTGGAGCTGACTGGGATCTACACCCACTGTGGAAACACCTACAGCTGCTCTGGAGAAGAAGAAATCAGGGCTGTTGCTCAAGACACTACAACCTTCACCCTGCAGTTCATGGAGAAGTAAGGTCCCTGTCTGTGCCTGGTATAGTAATCACTGAAGTTTAAATTTAAATTATAAATTAAAATTGCTGCACTATTTTGCTTCCAAACTGGCATGTCGAGTTCAGGCAGTTATGCACTGTGTACTGATGGGCCATACAGCTCAGATGGAATCCAGAGCATGCCAGTACCAACTGTGTCCAGGAGCCCTATAGGGCAACAGATTCTGAGCCATAGCCCCACCCAAGCATCTGGCTGCCCCAGATGTCTCTGTTGCAGTCTTCTGGTGCACTAACTGCAATTCAGCTGATGAATTGCTGAGTAAAGCTGAAATTGCAGCAAGGGTACAGTCCTCAATTATTCTTGTGAATTCCAAATTGAGGAGAAAACATTGGGAATAAAAATTTCTTATAAAAAGCAACACTGTTTAAATTGACAGAGAGATGTTCAAAATCTCAGATCAGAAATCTGCAGTGTCTAATACATGTTGGTCTCCTGACTCGGAATAAGTAGTCTAAATAAAATGGCAGCTTTCATTGATTGACATACTTGATATGTTTATTATCACATTATTACTTACCCATTATCCTGACTTTGCAGTTGTATGTCTATGTATGTACGCATATCTGTCTCTTTCTTTAAGACTGCAGGCAAATGGAATTCACTGCTCCAAGTCCAGCATTGGCTCCACCCCTTCCTGCAGCCAACCAGTCCCAGACATGGCAATGCTTAGTGAGGTGCATCCTGGGAACTATGTCTTCTATGGTGAGGAAAAAACTAAATTATGAGAATGTAGACCCTGACAAGTAACGTTACAAAGTGACCCTGTTGTGCATGGTTTCATAGAACACTACCCAGCACTGTGTATATCCATGCAAACTTTCAACCAAAGCACACCAGTATTCTGGGGGGGCAGTGTCAAAGCTGTTTTAAATCATTGTTTCAGTATTGTTTTAACAATATTGACACTGCACCCCAGAATACTGGCGGGCTGTGGTTGAGACTTGGCATGGTTATACGCAGTTGGTGTACTTCAGTATAAAGTAGCTTTCAGTGAAACAAGTCTGTGGATGTTCGTTAGTAACTGTGGCATTATATTTGGAAAGACTTTGCTGTTGCGTTTTTCGAATGTAAATTTTTGACACCATAAAAACTTGGTCCTGTAGAGGTCCATTCTATTATGGCAAGCTGCACTGAATCTCTAGAAAACTCATCAAATCTCAGAAAAATTACCTGGATGGATAGATAACACTCTAGGATGGATAAGAAACATAGCTTTATTTCATTTTTGGGTGAACTGCCTCTTTAACAGACATTTTAAAAACTGGTCAGACTGTTCTAGAATAGGATATTAAAGATGTTTGTTTGACTGTAGATGTCCAGCAGTTAATGATTGGCTCCTGTAAGCTGGAGGATGTGGCTGTCAGGGTGATTACCAGGGTCGTAGGCCACTACCCTCACAGGAACCAGATGTTGGTGGACTGTGGCTGGGCAGGGCTGAGTCTTGACAGCGGTGGCCGCCTACCGACTGGATATGCAGTCATCGAGGGTCACCCTGATCTGAAGTAAGTATTCACCCATCTTATTTGAGTTATTGAGATTTTATGAAAGCTTTCCCCATCTTGTTTTATCTTTTGTAATGTGGCCATGTTATCAACTATGTAGTCACCGCCAAACCTGTCTTTTAACTCTAGGCTGCTGTCTATGACTCAAGAGCATGGGAGGGTAGAGCCAATCTCTGGGAAACTAGATTATGAGAAATTTCCACTTGGTTCCCTCCTCTCCCTCATTCCATATCATGTGAGTAGCCAGGGATTCCTGACAGAGATTCCTGGCAGTGTGGTGTCTCTTCTCTCAAAAACAGTTTTGATGAGTACAGAAAATACTGCTGACAGGGTGATTTTGACAGACTAACATATATCTGACAGACTAACATATATCTGAGAAGGTATAAAGTGATATTTTTACATCTCACAAGCTAGCAAGGTGACATCCCAGTACAGGTAGTAAAAAATGAAAACCCCAAGGTAAATGAGGGGCAGGTATATTCAAACCAGTAGCTAGAGTATCGGTGTGCCTCGCTTAAAATAAAAAAAATAAATTTAGCAACTAGCAGTCGAACATGCATAAGATTGTGAATGAAAATGCTGGCCAGTCCTGTTTAGCTGTAATTATTGCTAGCAAGAGGTGACTTTTCATTGAATGAGAAATGATTGTTGAGACTGGTGGAAACATTAGTTTCCAACCAAGACAGCTCCACTTGTTAATGTTTCACAAGCAACACTGACAGCAAAAGGCGGCAGAGACGGGGAGCACATTCTCCTGGATCACAGTCTCCTTGCACTTATTCTAACAGTCAAGAAAGTGATTTTGTAAACTACAAATGGCAGCCTGTGGTGAGACTGGGATTGTTTAATTATATAATTCGAGTTTTTTGTTCATCACCTGTGTTTGACTGGCTAGCATGGTAATAGTCCTGTACTGTGTGACTGAAAGGCTGTTGGAGGGATTTTCCTGTGTGTTCAACAGGCTACATAGAGTAGTATACCAATATATTTAACCAGCTGCTATTCTTGTATGTCTTGAGAAGCTGAATGAGCGTTACTCCTCTGTGTCTGACAGGCATGTGCCACAGCTGTGATGCACCCTGTCTATTTCGTCCACTCGGACGGGGTGGTTGTGGACACATGGACACCCACTCGCGGCTGGTAAAAATAACCTGAACACAGACCATTCTACAACATCACCCCACTCTCCTACCCAAGTGTGCACTTATAGTAATCAGCTATGCATTCCGGGAAAATTACCCTTAAATGCAACATCTGATGTAATTTAGGAAGCATACAATGGATTTGTATTTGATTAGTAAGGTTTGCTCAGGCATGGTTAGAAACCTGTGTTCTTTATTGACATCAATGCTGTTCTGTAATGTATTTGTTGATTTTATTGTATTTGCTTTTGCTGTATTATGTTTTCTCATTTTTGTGTTCAATTAGAGATTTTACAGTTCATTGTAGGCCAGGAAAAAATTAACTCTGGGAAAGAGCTCATTTGGATGCACTGACCGTGTCATGTAAGAGGCCCTAAATGCTGATTTATGGATTTTTGATACAGACAACCACTTTCTTAATTTTTTTGATGGAGCCCTGGCTGCTTATTTAGGACTAATTAAGAAAATGGATATGTCATGGACAATCACATTGTTGATAGACACTGTCACAGCAGTGACTGAGCATATCAAAGCTGGCTTTGTAATTCTGGTGGTAGAAGAAATGTTCCATGGAATGCTTCACGGTTTTGTAAACCTGTCAAAAGATTTGTTCTTAATAAATAGTTGAATTTATCTCAGTTTTTATGTTTGTTGATTTTGCTCATTGTAGTTCAGTGCTGTCTAGTTTTTTGGTTAAAGTTAACATACCTATGATGTTTGAGATTTTACCCCTTCTTAAAAAGACATTTCCTTTTCCATTTATTTGGTATGTTTGACTTGAATCGATTCTTTAAATGATGTATATGCAGACATTTCATGCTAATTTCACTTGTGGGACATGCTGAAAATGATATTTTGAGTGGGAAGAGTGGTTTTGCTCATGTGATGGCTGAATGTTCTATTGCTTAAGCACTATAGAGCACTTAAGAGAGCACCTGAGCACTTTGGAGAGCACTATAGAGTGCACTATAGAGCATTTAAGCACTTAAGAATCTCACTGGATTTATATATTTTTTAAATGTATTCCAGCATTTTTTGCCTTAAGAAACCTTATGAAAACGTTGGGTAGTCTTTATGGAATAATATAAAATTGACAAAAAAAATAGTATAATAGCCCACGGGACCTTTAAATTCTTTTATACAATGTTCAGTCCTGACATACTGTAAAGACCAGAGGTGGGCATCAAGGCCTGTATCTGGTGTTCATGCCAACTTCTGGCCTTAATTACTTAATTAGCCCTAACGTTTACGCCATCTGACATTTTAGCTATGTTTCTTTATAAGCGCATGAATGACAGGTGTTCCTACGTGAAATGTTTTACAGTGATCTAATCTACAGGTGAACCTGTGTTGGTGTATACAGCCAATTAGCTCATTTAGCCTGGGGGTGGAAACAAAAACCTGCATACAGAGCAGCCCTCCAGACTGGATCTCCCCTCCCCTGGTATAGACTCGGTGGGAGAACTAGAGGATTCCACTGGCTGACGAATAAGCACGAAGCGATACTGCAGTAACCAGAGAAGACAAATTCACGCAAACTGATCATTTTTATTTCATTGTGTTTAATGATACATGAGCAGAATCTTAGAGAAGCGAAATAAATAAAACACCCATTAATTACAAATATGCACACTTCACAGAGATAAATCTATCTGAATTATAGCTCTGGGTTAAGACAACAGGGCATAGATAGTGATTATACGAGTAGCGTAAGGCTCAGTGACCTGGGTCTGAGAGAAAAATATAGTGTTTACTGTAGTCGGCCGAGGCCTTTTTAAAGAGAATTCTCCTTCATTCTTTGTGTGCGAATAGTACGAGTTCACTGAGTGCCATGGTTTGCACAGGAATTACTGAAAAGGCTCCAACATGCATGCGAGTTATGTCCCAACATTCAGAACTCTGATTAGAAATAAATGTATTTCTTAACCATAAAAGCCTCCGACGCAAATTCCACCAATCAGATGACCTAATTCCTGAAGAGAAACCTACCCATAGTGCACGCTACACACCACCATGCCCTAATTAGGCCAGTTAAAGTGAATTTGCAATTAAGTTATCTATGCATGTTAGCCTTCACATCAATAAGAGATGGCATTTTGCCCTACTTTGGTTCCCCCGTGGCCCAGCTACAGTGGGAACCCGGATGTTTTAAGATATTGCCTGGGAGGACATAGCTCTCACATGCTTCCAATTCAAATAAATTAAATAAATAGCTTAAATACAGCCCAATGGAAAACAAGTAAAATATCTGTCTGTCTATATTAAACAGATTATTAAAATAACACTCCCAGCACTTTGCAGTTAGAGGTGGGCTGTGCTTGAGTTCTAAATGCATAAATGAGGTTCTGTACCCTTTAGACCACCTGGAATGTCAGTATGTGTGCAAAAGCTGCAATGGGGCAGCCTGGCTTCAGACTCACAACACTGACCAAGTACAACAGATGATTAGTATAACCAATTAAAAAGAAGAGTCAGTTAAAGCCACTTTAGGAATTTAGAAATCCCTCCTGGATGGATATTTTGGTCCCGAAAATAAATGTCTGGAGAAGGCCTGGATTAAAAAGCAAAACAAAAACATTTCCTTGAATATTTTGTATAGTAGCCTAATATCTGCAGGTTGCAGATATTATTGTTGCATTTTGATTGATACTTATTTTTCTACAGTTACAGCACATTTCAGTTTACTTGTGTAATTTGTATTGAAAGCCAAATACCGTCAACAATATGAAAAACCTCATATTTTGGCCATTTCACCTAGCCCTATCATAGGGGTGTCCAAACGGATCCATGAAGAGCAGATATGGCTGCCAGCTCCAGTCCAGCACGACAACACCTGATCAAACTAACTAGTCAAGGTCCTCAATCAAGACCTTGCTGAACTAGGTAAACTGGGTAATTTACGCTAGACAGGAAAAATAAACTTGCATCAACACCAGCTAATTTTGGACAACTATAGCACCTTTAGTTTGGAGATCTGCACCATCTTGGCAAGCTCTTTAGTTGATCCTTAATTATATAATTGTGTTCCTTTGACTTAACACTGATTAGGGCAATTAGAGAGTGCCCACGATGATGTCACTAGGATAAGGATTTACACAGAGGTTAGGCCTACACAAACTAAAATGCATAAAACATACAGAAGCAGCATACCCATGCAATCCATGTTGACATGTGACCATGTAGGCTCAGAATATTTCAGATACTGAACGGATATGGATATGTGAATCCCAAATAAATATTTATAATGATGTTACATGCACCCAATGACTAATGTTTAACTCGAATTATAGCTTGCAAGTTATCCAGTGTAGGGAGTAAACTGCAAAGCAAATTGTACCAATGTAAAATACAATGATCCAATCCCATATCCACAAAAGGAAAGGAGAGAGCTCAAATGTAAGCATCTTGTATTCAATATTGCTGCCTCTATTAGCTTCTGAAAAAATACCAAGCTTTCAAAAAGTTCACAGTAAAATAAGTAGTAAGGTTAATCGAATATCACATCTCTCTTTATGAATAAGACTTATTCAAATGAATTTCTTCAGTATGTGCCATTTAAATAGTTCAATAATCCATTGAATGACTGAACAATGAGACAAATAATAGATTACGATGTTATGTTAAATATAGTCAGCAATACTCAGTAACTTAAAAAAAAAAAACACTGATGACATCCACTCATGAGCCTAAATAAATTACACAGAAAACCCTTCTCACATACCGAGTTTAAAAACACTACACCGACACCCTCACCCTGCCCTCCCTTCCCCAACACACACACACACAAATTGACTTGTATCCCATGAACTGACGCCCAAAACCCACAAGGAAAATTCTCTAAAACAATCTTGAATTGTGCTTGCTCTGTTAAGAGTTGTTACCAGTTACATTAAGAGGCCTGTTTAAAAAAATATAAATTTGCTGAGGATCTTAACAGTGTAGGGGCTAGCAGGATACATTGGAATTCCAAGAAGAAGAAAGAAACAAACTCCCATAGCTCTTCCCTCAGCGCTGTGGAGGGTGCCCGTCCGCTGGAGCGTCTGTGGTTCTGTGTGGGCGGGGTCAGTCACACAGAGGTGGTCTGCAGGCTCTCGTCGGTCGCCTTGCTCTGGAGGCTCCCGGAGATGGTGTTAGAGTCCAGCAGCTCCACTATGCTGTAGGGGGAGCAGTCCTCCAGCCCCAGCTTCCCGCAGGCCCAGCCGCAGAAGCCCTTCTCCAGGTCCCGCACAGCCAGCCACCACTCCCTGAAGCCCCAGGACACCTGCACCACCGCCGCGTACAGCGCCAGGGAGAGCGACACCGCCATGATCAGCACGGGGTAGAAGATGATGAGGAAGGGGCAGAGGGTGATCTTGTGCAGGAACGTCCGCTCCTCGTTGTACACCAGGAAGACGTTGTACCAGGTGAGCGTGCCATAGTAGAAGGAGGTGACGAAGGAGAGGAGGAAGACCACGGGGGCGCAGGAGAGGCTCCACAGCACCACGTGGGGGCCCTGGCCGAGGCCCAGGCCACAGCCGCGCTCGGCGTCCGCGTCGTGCTCGCACTCGGCGTCCAGGCGCTCCTTGGACCGGGTCAGCTCGCGCAGCTCCTTCTCGGTGAGGGTCACGTGGATGTCCACCACCTGACCCTTCTTCTTCCCCCGAGTGATGGTGCCCGTCAGAGTCACGTACCGGCTGTCCGCGGGCAAGCTCCAACCTGCCGACGCGGTCAAAGCGAAACACCGTCAGACAAACGACCCCAACCACAAGGGGCACGTTTATTAGGCCAAACCTCTAACAGACACACACACATCATTTTATGAAAACAAGGCTGCACATTGAAAACTATAAACCATTTCACAAAATAATTTCAGAAACAAAAAGCAGCTAACCGAGAGATACAGTAATGAATTTATTTAAATCTAAGGTTGTCACGATATCCGATAATATTGGACATGGAAGATATTGACAATATGATTGTCTATAGCTGCAACACTTACTAAAACCAAATATGATTATTATTATAAGGATAAAATGTGTATAAATGCTTTTAAATAATGATGTACATTAGAAATAAACAGGTGAGTTAATATTTCAAAATTTGTATCAGTCTTTCAGCATTACTGTGCCCACCTGCTCATTTGAAAGACAAATCTGAGTGGAGTGTTCTTTCCCTGCACCCTTTTCAATTTTGTTTGCATGCTTTGCTTTCAATATTTGGTTATTATTTGCTCTATTTCTAATATTTGGTTATTTGTATATTGGCTATTTAGTTCATTAATGGCAATTTATTCTTCTGTTCATGTTGTGGTTATCCCACTATATTATAAAAAACAATAATTTTGAATATCATGATATATCTTAAAGGCATACTGACTATATGGAAATGGGATATCGTGACAACCCTGTTTTAAGACCACCTGTGATGCAGTGCCATCTGTTCTCCTGGAGAGTGGGAGCAAATTATGAGACTGCAAAGACCGGAAGAATTCACCTTCCCCTGTGGGGGTAGAGAGGAACTTATCCCCCTCCTCCAAGCTCTTCTCTGCTGCCTCCTCTCCTCCCGGGTCCTCCTCTGCCACCCTGTCTGCCTCAGAGCGGTACACAATGATGGACTCTGGACGCGCTTCTCTCTTCCTCCTCTTCCGTCGTGCGGTCCTCCCAATGTCCTCCTCCTCCTCCACCTGGCAACCTGTTACTTCTGACCTTTGCAGAGAGGACTGCGTAGGGCTCTCAACACCCATGTGCTCCACCTGCTCCATGCTCAAGCTGGGCCTCCTCACACAAAGCTCCACTCCACTGTTTTTCTGAGCCAAATTGGAAGTTAGCTTTTAGAAATGTGCATACGTGTCTCCATTCTGCCAATACTTGCAGTCTGAGAGAAGAGAAATGTTCCATTACATTGTGGCATAGTTTGTCATGAAAACTCAATCCAATGAGGTGGAGTTACTCATAGGTTATCACTGACTTGAAAACATTCAAACAATAGATAAAAAAGACGACAGTAGAGAAGCAGCAGTTCAAATTATTTCAGCAGATCTTACAAGTATTAACATTTGACATTGGCTAATAGGTAGGCTACTGACGTAGACCGCAGCATAGCGGCATTCTGGAAAACGCAGTGGCGGGGTCGCAGATAGACACCTGGTGGGTTTCTGTTCCTGCTCGTTTCCGAGCCCTTCCGTATTGTATCAGTGTGCTTAGCTACATAGTTACACGACAGATTGTGGGAACGTTTTTCATAGAAAGCAATAGGCCTATCTAAATCATAGTAACCTACTATAAATAATTATGAAAGTATGCTTACGAATTGACTGTGAAACATACTTTAATATACGTAAATACTTTCCACATTAATAGTCCACATAGCCGGCGATTTTCTTTTTCAAACAAACCGATAGCGAACTACGTTTATATATATAACAAAAAGCAAAAGCGTTATAAAATACAGCGGGCGTTTCCTCCGCCTTTTCTTTATAAACATTAAGGCTTAACCAGCAACAGTTATGATAAATGAAGGCACACATGTGGATTTCTCATTTAACAGCTGATTATCAATCCCTTTAAATCCAACCAGATGCCCCTTTGTCTACAGGCTACTGTACAGCCAATGGGATCGGCGTAGAAATGGTACCCTTCACTTAAAACAAACAGCCTGCTTACCATTGAAGAGACGAAACCGCAAAAACGGTAACTCTGGCCGAGCACTGAGTTGCAATTATTTTCTTTTTTTTAAAAAGAACATGTAACAACGGCAGAGAAAGCGACAACGCTAGCTTCCACATCAAGGCCTCTTGTAGCCAAAGCTGCCGGAGCACCAGCTCCCAGGGTCTCTCTCATCCCGCCCTTCCGCTCTCCAGCCTCCCCTGCCCAATCGGAAGGGAATATTGCGGTGAAAAGGCATTTAATCCACAACGAGGCTGAGTGGATCTCTGTTCGGAGATGAGAGCGGAGTCTTTCGAGAAATAAACACTTCACAATCACGCGTCGTCTGGTAAAACAATAATTCAGTTTATTTTAGTAAGTCTGTTCCTTGACCTGGCATTAGAGCACACAGAGGCTCATACATATCTAATTGAAATACCCCCCGTCACCGGTGCAGCAGTATCACACAAAAAAACAGCTGTATGTGAATGCTCGCCCGTTACAGTAATAGCCTACTCTGTGAACAGAGAGCATTCAAATCTAAATCTATTTTACCTCCTTAAACACTCAAGACATCTTATCAAAGCCATAAACACACAAAATAATACCATTTAACCAATTCATCATAAAATATTCTTTGTTTACATTCAAATATGTTCAGGCTACATTCTATAAATCAAATAGTACCAATCCTGGCCCCAGAAATTTTTTTGTTGTTGTTATTTCATGTAAAGATTTCTACAACCCCATAACCACAAACACAGTGTAAGGCACAACATCTTGGGATGCGGTTGATATTTGTGACCAGTAGTTCTCAGCAGGCCTGGGTTCCACTCCTCACAGTTTGGACTTCTTATTCATAATTTCTCTGAGAGTCTCTGAATTCTCCCCATCTGGTGCCTCCTCCCAGGCACTGTGATCTGATAAATAAACACAAATCAACCAATAAAAACCAGGCGTGTCCCCCATCATTATAGCTTGTTAAACTGCGACTGTACACATGCTGCTGTATTCACTCAAAGATGAATATGAAAACAGTAATATTCTGATATTACACCCAATTCTGAAGCAGAGCATGTAAGCAGAGCAGACCTAGGATCACTGTGCACTAAAACTTGCCCGAGTGGGATTTCAAAAAGGTGGGCCGTTGGTCTCATCTCCCACTCCAATTTCACTCCAGTACCACTCATTCACAAGCTCTAGGCATGACCTGGACAGAGCTAATCCAGTTAAGCACTACTCTGGTGCATGGCTGAGCTAGACGGACCATGCCAATGCCGACTGTGGCTGGCATCCCCATGGGGCAACGCGCATTTGGCAACTGCATCAGTCAGTTAGGGGCCCATGTTTCATCACTTCATCACTCTCTTGCAACCCCAGCTGGTCGATTGGGCGACTAGCTGGGGTTGGAAAGTCTGTAAATTACTAATTGGACATGTCAAATATAAAAACATTTTTCAAAACTGTTCGTCCAACACACTACATCCCACTTCCGCCAACTCATCGTCCCCTGTTGACAAGCAATTGATCTCTCTGTCACTGTCATACTGAAAAACTGAAAAAATAAGTTCAGCTCAGTGGCCACTTTATTCGGTACACCGGCTTGATTACAGATTGAAATAACATTGCCTGGTCTGATAAATATCAATTTACAAAAATGCAGATGGTAAGGTCAGAATTTGGTAAAAACATCATGAATCCATGGATTAATCCTGCCTGGGTCAACAAAGCAGGCGGGTGGTGACTGTGTAATGGTGTTGTTTTCTTGGCACAATATTAGGCCACATAATACCAACTGAGCATCATTTATTGCCACAGCAGACCAGACCTGGGTCAAATACGTATTTGTTTTGGATTCAAATACTTTTCAACGCTTTACTGATCTTGTCTGGTGTAGTGGAACTAATGAAATACTCTCAAAAAGTGCACACCCTGCCTTCTGGTCATATTTGCAGGCTCAATTACACCAGGCAAGATCAATAGAGCACAGAAAAGTATTTGAATCCAAAACAAATACGTTTTCGACCCAGGTCTGCAGCACACCAAGCATTGTAGCTGACCATGCAAATCCATTTATGGCCACAGTCTACCCTTTTTGAATGAATATTTCCAGCAGGATAATGCACACTAACATGCCAGCCACAGTTTACTCCAATGGCCTACACAGTCCCCAGATATCAACAGATCAGTATTGGGATGAGGTGGCACAGAAGGTTCGCTGCATGAATGTGTGGCCAAAAAATCTGCAGGAGCTGCATGATGATATTGAGTCAGCATGAACCAAAATCCCTGAGAAACGTTTCCAGCACCTTGTTGAATCCATGCCACGGAGAAGCTGTTTTGGAGGCAAATAGAGGACCCTGCCTGGTACTACATGACAAATAACAGTGTAACACATTGTAACAGTGTTACTAATAAAGTGGCCACTCTGTGTGTGTGTGTGTGTGTGTGTGTAACCTTGAATCTGTTAATTCCAAAATGCACTGAGAATACATTGCATGCACAGGATAAAGAAATGGTACTCCATCTATTGGCCAGTATCCGGTACTACCAAATAACATAATTCAATATGACATGAACAACTTCAGGGAGGAATTAATCTGAACATTAATGCTTACCGAATACAAATTAAGTTACAAAGGATGAAAAAACAAAATTCCAAGCTGCAGCTTCATATGTGTTGTCCACCATAGAGAAGTGACATTCTATGCTGTCCATATCAGTTTGTCTTTGTGAAGGGAAGACCTGTTTTGCCCCTTATCGTGCAGTACCACACTCAGCAATGCATACATATACACCACAGTAAACAGTGAAAAGTGTAGGTGTCACATGCAAACTAGATAACTCATTTTAAATGTTGCTCTGGTTAAAGCCACCAGCTAAACGTATGTAGAGTAATACATGTACATTTTAGACTTCAAAGTAGCCGTACATAGCACTTCAAATAGCTAGGTATGGACAGTGGTACCTGGGACTTCCCAAATGGAATGGTAGAGGCTCTGGCCAGCGTCCACCCGAAGTGTGGCCCCAGAGATGTAGGAAGCAGCAGGGGAGAGCAGGAAGCACACTGCAGGAGAGATCTACGGATGTGCAGAGGGGGGGAATTTAGAGATACATACAGGAGACACTGCAGGAAAAATCCAGAGAGGAGAGTCAGTGCATGAGAGATCTACAGAAACAAAGAGGAGAGTCACTATAGTGGAGATCTACAGAACAAGAGGAGAGACCTATAGTGAGACTACAGAAACAAGAGGAGAGACACTATAATGGAGATCTACGAAACAAAGAGAGAGTCATATTGGAGATCTACAGAAACAAAGAGGAGAGACACTATAGTGGAGATCTACAGAAACAAAGAGGAGAGACACTATAGTGGAGATCTACAGAAACAAAGAGGAGAGACACTATAATGGAGATCTACAGAAACAAAGAGGAGAGTCATTATAGTGGAGATCTACAGAAACAAAGAGGAGAGTCGCTGCAGGGTGCTCCTTATATTAGAGGTCATTCAATACTGCGTAGTAGTGTGAAACAGCAGCAAGTGTGCAGTAGTCACTGTGGTGTTCAGGCCCACAGCCAACAGGATTTCTGTGGTTAAATCCTTAAAAATCTTTTGAGGTACAATACATATTTTTGGTATTTGGTATCATCAGGCTGGAGTGTGGACCTACTGTGTGACAGGAAAAAAAAATCTAACCTCTTCCGGGACTCCCAGTCTTTTGGCTGGACTGAAATTTATGGACATCTTAAACATTGCTGGTCCAATTTCCTTATAGTTGGCCATTGCAGTTTTAGAAATTATGGTTCCCTAGAAAACAGAGACATGAAATTGTTTGCCTTATCAAGCAATAGCATATTGTGTGTTATAAGCACGTGGTAAAAAACAAAAACAAAAAAAACAGCACTTTTTAAACATCCCCCCCCCCCCCCTCATTTCAGGGCACCATAATGCTTGGGACAACTGGCTTTGCAAGTGTTTATGATTAGTCAGGTGTTCTCAATTGCTTCCTTAGTGCTGGTATAAGAGAGATTTTGGTGTCTAATCTTGAGTCTAGGCTTTTTGATTGCCTTTGGAGTCCATTATATGTGTTTTTCAACATGAGGACCAGAGTTGTACCAATGAAAGTCCAAGGAGCCATTATGAGGCTGAGAAATAAGAAAAAACAGTCAGAGTTCAAACCTTATCAAACGCTTATCAAAATCATCCGTTTGCAACATCATTAATAAGAGAGCACAGGTTAGCTCAGGAATAGCAAAGTGCCTGGTAGGCCAAGGAAGACCTCTGCAATAGATGACTTCTCACTGTAATGAAGAAAAACACACAAATACCTGTCCAACAAATCAGAAACACTCTTTGGGAGGCAATTGTGGATGTCTAAGTGACTACTGTTTGTAGAAGACTTCACAAACAGAACTACAGTGGCTACACAGCAAGACACAAATCACTAGTTAGCTGCAAGAAGAGAATGGCAGAAAGTTACAGTTAAGAAGTACCTAAAAGAGCCAGCAAAGTTCTGGAAAAGGGTCTTGTGGACAGATGACACCAATATTTGCTTGTATCAGGGTGATGCCAAGAGCAAAGTATGGAGCCAAAAGGAATTGCCCAAGATCCAAAGCAACCCTCCCTTTTCTGTGAAACGTGGTGGTGGGAGTGTTATGGATTGGACATGTATGGCTACCAAAGGTACTGGCTCACTTGTCTTCATTGATGATGCAACTGCTGATAGCAGTAGAAGAATGAATTCTGAAGCACCTTATTTGCTCAACTCCATGCAAATGCCTCCAAACTCATTGGACATTGCTTCCTCCTACAGCAAGACAATAATCCAAACCATACTGCTAAAGTTATTTCAAGCCAAAAACTGAAAAATTCTTGACTGCCCAAGTCATTTGCCTGATCTGAATCCAACTGAACATATGCTCAAGAAAAAATGTAAGGCAACTAGCCCCCAAACCAAACAGGAACTGAAGATGGCTGTGGTACAAGCCTGCCAGAGCATTACCGGAAAAGATAATGGTGATGCCTACAGCTCACAGACTTCAAGAAGTCATTGCATGCAAAGGATATGTGACAAAGTACTAAACATGACTACCTTAATGTACATAACATTAATATTTCCCAAATATTATGGTGCCCTAAAATGCAGGGGCTGTGAATGAAAAGCACTGTCATTTCTATAAGTGAAACCAAAAATTACCCTTCAATAAACGCAGAGAATCAGCACTTTAACCAAATGTGAATTGTTTGATTACAAATCTAAAAATTGTGGAGTACAGAGCCAAATCAAGAAAAAAAAGCCTTTGTCCCAAACATTCCGGAGCTCACTGTTCATTAGTAAATTTAGTACAAAAATCAAGCATGTAAACAAACAAGTTCATGGAAATATGAACCACACCACAACATTGCCATGTACATCTGGCTCTATTACAACTGGTCTTGGTACAACTTTTCCCAAACCCAACTGCTAATCTGAGACCTCACCAACTTACCAGAGCACTTAAAAAACCAGATTCACTCACCGGTGCTATGGAGTTCACCCTCACACCACTGGCTGCCCACTCGATGGCCAGGCTCTTGGTTAAGTTGTCCACCGCTGCCCTGGCAGCTCCTGTGTGTCTGAAAGAGATGGGGAGAGAGAGATCTCAGATTTCACTTATATTTCACAAACTGCTAAATCCACAGCACTTCAGTGGAAGCTCCAACAACACAAAATTTCCAGAGTTTATGCAGCTGTGTTGCGGATACTGCACACAGGTTCCTGCTCAAAAGGCATGATATTGGTATAGTATAGCGGACAAATGTGACAGTCTAAATGCACATTCTAAAAATGGTAGCAATACATTATTTATCCAAAATTAAGGATATATAAATGGCATAAATTCAGCTGTTGTTATGTTGAGAAATGTAATAATCTTTTAAAATTATAATAAAATTAATTTTAAGTCATATTTCCTACGAAGTCAAAATGTTAATAAAAGTTATATTGTTTTATTGCCACTGTAATATAGTTTTATTACTATGAAAATAGATGGTCAAGGTAATAACTGAGCAAATGCCAAATGCATTGAATATTGAATGAAACACAGAAGCAAAAATGAGAATGTCCTCCACAAAAATGGCTGTACATATAGTGCTATCAAGCTGAATAACTGATATATTGCTGAATAGACCTTGTTGCACAGTATTGGGGGCGGGCACTGTGTCACAAGGTGAACAGACATAATAACCCACAAAGTAAGGACATGAAAACGGGAACAACATGGTACAATGCACCTCTACTAAAGGTAGAACAAAAGGATACCACAGGAACACAGGCAAGCTCATACTGCGGCCATGTGGCAAAGACGTCTCCCCCCTTAGGCCTGGGAGCTAGGCCTTTAGCAGAGCCCATCAATTAGGCAATGGGTTTGAGCTGTAATGGTGGCCAATGAGCCAGAGCTGTTAGCCTGCCTGTGAGTGGGGCCAGCACTCTCCGTGGTCCTGCGGCTTTCCCAGGTGGCGAACCACCTGAGGTTCTGAATGGACAGCGCCTCAGAACACAGCAGCACCAGCTGTGCTCCTGCCCAACTATTCCTGGCATCACAGCCAAAAATGTTGCATTATTAGGTATAGATAGGACTATAAAAATGTATCTTTAAGCTATTCACAGAACAGACATATTTGTGATTTAGCATTTATAAAACACAACCGTTATGCACGTTTATACATTTTTAAACCATTCCTATGAATGATTTAGGCACTGGTTGTCACCCTGAAATTTAGTCTGATACCTATGCACATTCTGTGAATGAGGCACCAGGACTGAAACACACAAATCAGAGACGCTATTGAGCCACTGACATCACTAACAAGTCACTCGCATCACAAACAAGCATCTCATTCCACTACCAAGCCACTTACGCCATGCCAGGGAATCCCTTCCACATGTCAGCGATGATGTTGACAATTGACCCTCCATGTTCCTTCATCCATGCCCTGTACACTGCCAAAAAAAGACAAGGTCATAGGTTTGATTTCCATACGTTTTACCAGTGAGCAAGGTCGTTATTACCAAGGTAAGTGTTAAAATGTATACATTGGTTACCATGTTCATGTTTGCCATGGACAAGGATGCTTGCTACACAAATAAATAATTCAATGCTCCAATCACAATGTCAAGTAAGAATGAGCATCCATAACTTGGGTTTGTAGAAATTCAGACTTATACTTGCCTTCGACAACAACGAGTTTGCTGTAATCTCGTTAAACAACCATCCCATTGTGAGACATTTAACATCCAATAACCACAAGGGAATCCTCAAAAATCCTTACTGTTTATAGAAATTCATAAGCTGGCTGAAATAACTATGATTAGTGTTTTAGAATAAGGTGAATTTTGTTGGCAATATCACTGAAAGCTTTTACACACTGATTGATTATTATTTTATCAATTACACTGATTGTATTTATTGAATTTTTGAAAAAATAAATCTGAATATATCCTCTTGCAAATTACAGCCCAATGTGAATTCATCCACATTGCACTGCCAGGAAGAATTAGCTGCACAGGAGATCCTTTATCCGTGTTGGTTTCTTAAACTGAAAGGACTGCATTTGAGCATTCAATTTAAGGAAGCTGAAGATATAAAAATATTAATGGGGAACAAAATTGAAATAATGTCTATGGGACATTCCATGTGAATTTGGACACAAACTTCCCTTGATATTGCTCCAAAACAACACTTACTTTAGAGGAAGGATAACTGAAATATTTGACATTTGGGTCACAAATATGTTGAAATACGAGAAATCTGCGATCAATGTGCGGCACCTACAGGGCATTTTTGCACTACAGATGCCTGGTTTAAGACTTTTTTTTAAAAAACAATACAATGTACTGACAACCAGGGGTGCTGTATATCGGGGTGTGGAGTTAGGAGGCCGACTGGGCCCTAAAATTCTGCTATAATTGTGCCGGAATGGGGTGGCCTGGGGTAGTGGGGCCCAATGTGAGATCTTTTCATAGGGCCCAAAATCCCTGCTGGCACCCTTGCTGACATGAATTTATTCACAATTAGGCTATACACATTTGTTTGTATCGTTGTAAGCCTTACGGGATGTTCTAAAGGGTAATAATGATTCTATATATTATTTTTGTACAGAAATGTTATTTTTCTCTGAATGTGTCTCACGACAAGCAAGCAAATAATTATTCAGCAGTGGCCTCAAAGCATCAGCAGACATTTTAAAGATCAGAGCACATGGCCATGAGATCACATGGTTCCCTATTGGACAAGAACACACCCTGAGCAATGGGCCAACTGCAGACTGTTTCCACCCAGTCATCTGTACAATAAATCAATGAACAAGTATTTCAGACCTTAGTTAAAAATCACTTGGTGTGAAGTACAAGATTGTTTGTGTAATAATATTCATACTTGGTAATTTACTCTTATATCCTTAATAATTTTACGGCCTTACTAAAGAGTGAATGTAAAAGACAGAATTGTCCCCTGTGGTGCTCCTGTAGCACACACCAAGGTGTCACAGTCATGGAGTCTCCAGCTGTATATGCATTAGTTTATTCTGTAACAAGTGCGGTTGGATAGTATTAAAAGCACAACAATAAAAAAAATCCTCAAATAACTATTTGCTGTGTCCAAATGAGAGTACACTCCACGGAGCATTTAAATAGGAGCATTACGTAAACACCTGTGTGCTTGTTAAGCAAACTGCAAATGGACTAAAAGTCTGTGACTGAAGGTGTTAAAACAATCCTCTTAAAACTATTCATGATTTCAGAAGAGAGGGCCACAGGCCTGAAATCATTAGAAGTGCATGAATTCACTTTTTCAATACAGGGACAATACATGGTGAATTGTACTGGTGGTGTATTCACAATGACTACACCTTATGGAGAGACAGGGAAAGGTTAAAACACTGATTTCAAGAATTAACCCAGTACAACACAATGCAATAAAATTAAATAGTGTTCTTCCTGTACACATCCCAGAGTGCTTCACAAGAAAATTACAAGTAATTCAGCTATCGGTCCAAACTAAGAAGACTAAGCACACACAAACAGACAAGTGGTTAGACCTGAAGTAAAAGAGACAACTGAAGGTGTGCCTCTAATACAGCTTGGAATTAAATTCCAGAGACAACGTCCACAATCACAAAGAGCTTTTTCCCCAACAGTTTTTTTGTGAGGAACCACCAAGAAATCAGGAGACTACATAAAGTTCAGTACAGTGGAGGCATGCACTTGATTAATTCACTGCATCGCTATCCTCTTGCATCGACTGAATAAAGTTTCGTTTTTCAAAGACAAACCAGCTCCTCACCTTCCTGACAGCAGTGGAAAGTTCCAGTCAGGTTTGTATCAATAACAGCCCTCCAGCCTTTGGCACTCATGAGTTCAACTGGACTGGAGAACTGTCCTCCTCCATTGTTGACCAGGAAGTCAATCTTTCCATGCAACTTCAATGTAGAGGCAACCAAGGTCTTCACCTGCATGAGGAGGCACCATAGACAGAGAAGCCTTAACATCAAGTTAATTGCAACTCATGAAGGTTTTCGAGCATCAGTTCACATGCGCCCTTTTACAGTTCTTCCCGTTTACCTCGTCCTGATTGCGGATGTTGCACTGAATGGGTGTGACTTTAGCTGGGTTGGTGTGCGGGATTCTCTCGGACAGCTCCTTAGCAGCTGCCTCCAAACGCTCCAACTTTCGCGAGGATATTACCACATTGCATCCTGCAGACACAAGACACTGCTCCATATGCAAGAAACAACTTGGACACAAAAAATAGCTGGAGAGGAGTGTTTATGCTGTTCTTCAGCTGTGGCTAAATTGTACATCCTTTGAAAAGTGACTACTTCAAGGGACTGAATACACTGTTGCTCAATAAACTGAATGTTTTCTGCCTTATCATCATAGCCCGCTTTGCAACCATGCATTCTGTCATTCCGCCACTAGGTGCCTCTATGGGATCCAATATTATAGCAATCCCAGAAGTACATCGTTTTTTTAAAACAACGTGCTGAAGCACTGTCAATGAAAGCATTGTGAAACAATAAGAAAAACCTATTTGTGAAAACTAACTAAATAAATACATAAATAAATAATCTGGACGCGTTTTGCTTACATCCGTGCTCATGTAAGAGTTTTACGAATAAAACAGAAATAACAAATAGAATGTGGCTTTCCAAAAGGCAAAATAGTTGGAATTCTGCACGTCTATGTAAAATATAGATAACCAGTTCACTGGTCGCTTAAAAACGTAAATGTTCAGAATTAGCTGGCAAGGAAAGACTGCATAAACCTGCAAAAACAGCCTTAAGGGGGTAGGGGTCTGGAAATCCAAATGCATGTGCCACGCTAATGTAACACACTCGGGGCTGCAGGCCACATATTAAGAAGTAAAAGCGTTCAAGTATTTCGTTTAAAATATAGAGGAAAACTCACAGTTAATCGCCAACGAAATTCAACCAAACAGTACACTTTATCGTCACGTTCATTACATCGGTATCATTAATATATCTCCTTAATAAGGATTTACATGATCAAAATTCATATTAGACTTTTGATGCACCTGAAACCAAATAAAACATATCCAACAAACGTAGATACTGCATTTACTAACACCAATTTCGCTAACGTTACCTTTGCCTGAGATTGTCTAGGTTAAAGTTCAAAGAACTCTCCGAGCATACACTTGTCAATCCACATTTGGTGATCAGACATTTTATTACAAAAAAATACATACATACCTAGCTGCAATAATTCTGAAGTGATTGCCTTTCCGATGCCCGTGCCACCTCCTGTCACTATTGCAACTTTATTATTGAAAAGCCCTGCTTTAAAAACACTGGAGGCAGCCATTTCCTGCGCCAACGCGAGCTAGTGTCGTCACGTGACTTTTTTTTTTTTATAGTATGTGGTGTCATGTTAATAGGAAATTGTCTCAGGGGCACAGAGAAGATAAAAGTTTCAATATTTAATGTATGTATGTTCAGAACCATTGTAGATTTCTTTTTAGTCTTTCACGTGCACCAGTTTTCACACACTTACACACAGAAATGTTAATAAAATTGATAACACTATTACAAGGGAAGGGGGGTTAGAACAATTTTGATCCTTTCAGGTAGTTGATGTCTTTCTTCAGTGTGAAACAGAATGTAGTTTGCAGCAAACATGACTTTTTCTAAAAGGTTGAATCAGATTTCATTTTGTAAAAATATTAACCACTTCTTTAGAATTCTATTCAACTTTGCATTTTATTACTTTTTGCAGAAATCAAAATATTTAATTCATGTATTTTACCATTATTTTACACCATCACCATCTCTGTATGAAGGATTTTTACCATTACCAATCCACAGGAACATTGGTTACTATTGTTGTCACTAGTAACTCCCAAAATAAGTTCCATATATTCCAAGGGATATTTCATAGATTTAGCCCATTTTCGATTGGCTTGTAGTTTTTACATGAAGCTCAGGATATTTTGCATGTAGAAAATTTAAGACTCAAGTGGCAGTAGGATCATTCATGGCTTTGTGTGTGAAGCAAGAAAATGTACTTCAACACCAAAACAGCTTAGAAAGTTTTCCAAAGACCGCAGTCATTTTATAGACAATTATACTCATTAGTTTCTTATATTATGCCATTAACACTTATCTTCTCAGTTCTCAATCAGCACAAGTTCTTCACTTGAAAGACCGTGTAGATTATATAGGGAGCTGTGCCACACTTTCCCCACGCCCATGTTGCATGTACCATGGCAAATATCTAATTACTTTTGCTTGACCTCAGCATCTTATTTTGCAGTGTGCACACATTTTTCTTTTTTCTTGTGCATGTGCCATAGGAAACAGTTCTAGCAAAAAAGATTCAGGTCAATTTCAGAATAAGGTAACAAATGTTTAACCCCGGGAGTAACATTGCAATACATGCTGCTCTGGTGTTACTTTATATTAATTTTCTTGCTTTTAACAACAAACTCCTAAAATGCCCCAATACCAGAAGCTTCGGTAAATACACTACATAAAACAGAAAAACTGTCTGGGCCAATCAAAAATGTACATCAAAACTCAAAAGATCAAAAAACGCAAGAAAGTGAACCATCCCATTAAGGTACACTCCCACGTAAAATTGTCATCCAGTTAATCAGGAAGTAAACAATGCATTCCCATGTTCTTAAGATGGTTGCTATGAGCCCTTCTAGTCCACAGGCGCATTGAAATATTTGGTCAAAAAACTCCAGCTATACATATACCCAGTCTAGTCCAAACCCGTGGGTCTTTGAACCAATTTCTTCTACTGCTGCCAACAAGTGCATTTCCCCAAAAATCAGTTTTTGTATGTATTTAATAGTAGAAAAGACCTTGCAAAAACTATGACAAAATCTACAATAATTTTGGAAAAAGCACATTAGACAGCAGCAGAGTATACCTGCTTTAACTAAGATCTTGCTAAAGAGCTTTCACACATTTTAGAGAATAAAATTCAAAGTGCCACCTGGTCCATTGTGGTTGTGAAATATTACCCTGTGATTGTTATATGGAGGCAGTTCAATACACAACCAGAGACAAAGCGCTCTT
Organism: Anguilla rostrata; assembly: GCF_018555375.3. Taxonomy (NCBI): domain Eukaryota; kingdom Metazoa; phylum Chordata; class Actinopteri; order Anguilliformes; family Anguillidae; genus Anguilla; species Anguilla rostrata. The sequence goes on from NC_057935.1 coordinate 39,700,693, forward strand.
GCGATGACAATTTTATTGCGGGATGTTGGAAGTGGTCACACAGCTTATTCAGGGCCCGAGTCAAATCTGTGAAACTGTACAAAAACACTGAGCTACTGAAGATTACTGGTCCTTGAGCTCCTTCAGCCTTCTGATGGCAGATTTCACTGTAACGGCAGACGTTGTGCTAAAACAGACACAAAAGACCACAAAAAAATCACAATGATAACAAGCATACAGCATTTTCACCATGATTATTAAAGATAACCAGAGCATCTGAGGGATTCACACTCGAACTAACAGTCTTTAGTGTTCAATCCTATGCTCACCACAGCATAAGAAGCTATTCACTTCCAGTGAGGGGAATTTGGGCTTACTTGTACGTCCATGCGCCTCCAGCAACAGTCTTCATGCAGGACCCACAGTTCCAGATGCCGACAGCCTTTCTCTTCATCTTTGTCTGAGGAAGAGAAAAGGGGAGATGCATGCATAAGGCACAGAAACATTGACAATAACTCATTAATATGTCCTAAACATTACGGTGCAGATAAAAATTGCTGACATTTCTACATGGTGAAACCAGTGTATAAAAAATACCCTTTCATAAAATACCCTTTCAGAGGATATGCACTTTAAGCACATGGGAATTGTGTTGATAAGGAATCGAAAACGGTGGAGTTGAGAGCCAAATCAAGAAAATCTATAAATACGTCTATGTCCCAAACAATATGTAACCCACTGTGTGTGCATATATATGTGCGTGTGCCTGTATATACACTCACCGGCCACTTCATTAGATACACCTGTAAAACTGCAAACTGCACCCGTTAACGCAAATATCTAATCAGCCAATCACGTGGCAGCAACTAAATGCATTTAGGCATGTAGACATAGTTAATACGATCTGCTGAAGTTCAAACCAAGCATCAGAATGGGGAAGAAAGGTGATTTAAGTGACTTTGAACGTGGCATGGTTGTTGGTGCCAGACGGGCTAGTTTGGGTATTTCAGAGACCGCTGACCTACTGGGATTTTCACGCACAGCCATCTCTAGGGTTTAGAGAGAATGGTCCAAAATAGAGAAAATATCCAGTGAGCGGCAGTTCTCTGGGCGAAAATGCCTTGTTGATGGCAGAGGTCAGAGGAGAATGGCCAAACTGGTTCGAGCTGATAGAAAGGCAACAGTAACTCAAATAACCACTCGTTACAATGGACGTATGCAGAAGAGCATCTCTGAACGCACACCACGTCAAACCTTGAAGCAGATGGGCTACAGCAGCAGAAGACCACACCGGGTGCCACTCCTGTCACCTAATGAAGTGGCTGGTGAGTGAATATACATAAGCGCACACAGTGGGCTGGTCAACTGACGGTTGCTGGATGCTCACCTTTCCGCAGAAAGAGCAGGTGTATTTGGCGTGCTGGCTGATCTCAATCTTCTTCACCATCTTCCTGAGGGAGGCCCCATAACGGGTGCCGTACTTCCCTACGATCCCCACCTTCTTGGTGCGTTTAGCCTGCGGAACACAACACACATTTAACAGCACGTCTCCGTTCACACCAGGGGTCGGCAACCTCGGTCGTGGAGAGATGCAGCATCGGGTTGCTTTCACCTTAAAAATCAGCAACCAATTCAGACGTCCCCCCCCTCAGATTAAAGCAGTTAAAATATGGAATCAGCCACCACAGAGGAACAGCAAAAAAACAGCACACCTCGTGGCAATTCAAGACAAAGGCTGCAGACCACGAGTATAGACATCACAAGGCATCACAAGTTACTGGTAAACTATCTACTGTATTCCCCCATGAGAACACGTAACCAAGCTGCAAGACAACGATCAGTAGCTATGGTTAAAGGCAGCAAATCCCACGGTGTGTTTGATACCATTTAAAAAATACACTGCATTAAGCTGCAGAACAGTCAGATTTTTACAAGGGGCATTTATTTCACAAGTTTACTTACAAGATAATCCTATTTTAACTCTAACATAGCACAACATATTAAACAAGCTAAAGGTAATCAGAACTTGCAGGAGCACCAAATTCCATTTTAAGTTTTACACAATGAATCATCGCGGTGCCAAGCAGCACCAGATCCGTCCCCTTAGCCAGACAGTACAGCTGAGGTGTCAAACTAAAATCCCAGGGGGCTGCAGTGTCTGCAGGTTTTTGTGGTTTCCTTTCAATCAGCTGCCAAATTAAGGCCTTGGGAACAAGGTGTGTGGATACTTCAGCCAATCAATGACTTAAATGTGCCCTTGGTGCCGAGATCACCCTGAAAATAAGCAGCCCTCCAAGACTGAAGTTTGACGTCTGTGCTGCCGAGCACAGGATCCCAACCACAGTCACAAGGTTGCTGGTTTTCATTCCAACCACAGCTGCAATCACAGAATTTTTAAAAAGCCTTTTCATGTTCGGAGGGATTAGTTACCCTCTTACTCCACATTCTGTCAGAAACCGCCGTGCATGCCATGAAGAACAAAAACGTTCATACTGTGAACATCATCTTTTTGTATGATGGTACTGCACCTAAAGAGGCAACACAATTTTTTAACTGAACAAAATAAAAACTGCAGTGCACCAACAGGCTCCCCATTAGGTTGTTGAACCCATGCATTTGAAGTTCTTTCATATTTTTTCCCTTAAAATTAACAACACAGGCTTGGCTAATTATCACTTGTTTTGTCTGATTTCTTCATTAATCTAAAAATAACATCAGTGATTTTGCCACACCTTCAATTAGGAGCCTGTGGATTCCCCTCAGTCTAACTGGATCAGTTAAATTATTTTGATGCAATCCAATTTTGAACCACAAAATGACTTGTATTCTTCATGGCATGCAGAGCCATTTCTGACATTGTGGCTTAAGAGGATAAATAATCCATCCAAACATGAAAAGCACTGGATAATGAAAAATGAACAGCTTGTTGAAATTCCCAGATTGCAAATGTGGTTAGAACAAAGAACGCCATACACAGGGGTCTCCTGGGACCAAGGTTGGGAAATCACTTCTGTTGAGGGGACACACTCCCACTTGTCCTGGTTACTGTATTACAAGGGGCTGCCATTTCTCCGCTTGCTCTTGAGGGATTTCCTAAAGGAACTACTCGTAAATGTACAGCGAAGTCACTATAATACTCCAAGCCAATCTTCTTCTTGCTGGTACAAAAGCACCTTGCATTCACGACATTTCTCTTCTTTGCTGCTACATAAGGATTCATGGTCCCATTTCTCTTCTCCCTCACTGCCATCAGGTTTGCGGTTCAATTTATTTTCTTCGTCAACGCCATGCCAGATTTGTAGTCCAGTTAGTCTTCTCTACGAGAGACACAGCCTTGTTTCCATTCTTACTCACTGCCACATCAGATTCAATGTCCTATTTGGTGTATTTTAATCCTGTTCCTCTTGCAAAGGCCCAAGTTAGGTTTCCCTTATCCAACACGTCTTTAGGTTCAGTCTTTTTACTTGAGTGTTCTTGTAGCCACAGTGACCTCTCCGACATCCATCCACGTAATAAACAAGTACTGCGCCGGTGAATGAAATCAAAGCATCTGTCCAGGCTCATGATCTTTGCACTGCTTGCTCCACAGCCATCCTTTTGTGCAGTACAAGGCTATATAATTGGACAGCTAGTAAAATTCACTGTTATGATGACAGCAGTAAATGAATTAAACTCCTCAGTCCTGCACAGGCATCCACGGTCCTTTCTTGCTCTGCTGGCTCCATTACTCAGTTAATTGGGAGGACAGCTGCCCGAAAGGCACATAATATGGGTCCCAACATCTGGAGTTGCTGTTCAGGATGAGGTGCTAACAGATTCTGCAACCTCGCTGCTTTTGCCATCGTGGAACCTATAAGAGTAACAAAAATTTATGCAGAGAACACAACACTTTCAGTGAACAACAAATGTATAAAATAGTACACGTTGCATCATGAGATGATAAAATTCATCACAAACTCATCAGAAGCTAATGCTTACTCAGATTTAAAAAAAAAAAAAAATTTTTTAAACTTACCCAAGTTCAACAGTGCAAGAACATCCTTCCGTGTACATCTTTCAGAACAACTTCTGCAATCGGAACAGTGTGAGCTAGTGCAGGAGCATCCTCTATATCACTGCAGTTCAGACACACTTAGGAAACGCACAAAAATAATACGCTAACCTTATATTCACAGTCATTCCATTCGCACTTTTAGCAGCGAGTTATATAATGAAATCTTGACACTGTCACAAGGTAAACACTGGCTGTGTAAGACAATCTCTTCGCCGAATACGACTCATTTGTAGCCAAGATTTGTAGCGACACCAAACGAAGCCATTTAAAGTAGGGAACGCAGAGAATTAATCTAAAAATAAAAGGCACTTCAACAAAACTCAGAGGTCGACATGCATGTCAAATAACTTTGCTGCTCGTCACTATGGGTCAAACTGAAAAGCGTTTAATATTTTTCTTCAATTTCCCTGCTGCATGCATTTTGAAAGGATGTTTTAACATCGTTCCGGCAAGTCGAACGCGATTGGCTTTGCTAATGTGAAAGTTCAGAGATCACTGCTTAACTGAAGTTAAAGTATTTAAGACGAAATTCAAATATTCAAAATATTTTGAAAGATCGGTATAATACGTTAAACGTATGTAATGCTTCTTACAGACGAAATCATGAAGGACTTTGGCAACTATCAACCATAGCTAGCCATAGCCGTCATATTTTAGCGTAAACGTAACGTAAGAAAACAATACTTATCACACTTCATGAACCAAGACATGTAAAATATATTGTATATGTCTTGGTTCAATATACACAGTACAATGTACGTGGATGACTTCAGATGTGCTTCAATTACATGCAGTCTCTTATCACTCACCATAATATCAGAAGAGCTGTGGGAGGAAAAGAGGACCGAGAGACTGCGCAGCCGCGTTTTACCATTGCCAACAATTTGGCATTATGGGATATTGGAGGACCAACTGAGTTTTGCAGTGATGACGTCTTTTTGTAGGACAACTCGTGGGCTCCCTCTGCAGATTTCCAATGCTTTTTTTTCCCATAGGAATTTCGTTTTCTGCAGATATCTCCATTTAAATTATGACTAGTAGTAACTATGGCAAGCCCTTAATTGTATTGACTAGTAATATCTTAGTTTCAGATATCAAAAAAGATTATTTAGATATCTTCAATAACAAGGAATTAAAGATATATTTAGGCTAATTGGAATTATGACTTGTCAGAACTAAAGTGAATATATCTCGAATCTACGAGTTACGACTTGTCATAGTTTAAATAGCGATATCTGGAATTCACGTTTTAGATAGTCAAAACTGAACTGTAGATATTTGTAATGTGAATCCAGTCAGGCTATTAGGCCTAAATGTTGAAAGGGCAAGCTTGCCATAGGCCGTGGAAAAAGCGCCGTTTTGAGAAGGCAAACAAGTTTCCCTTCTGTTTCTTATACAGTTATTCTTTAAAGATTCAAGTTTTCTGTTTGGAACCTCCTACTGAAAACTGGAATCTTCCAATACGGCGTTGTGACGCTTATTGCAGAAAAATCATAGAGCCGATAACCGGTTCAGTTACACAGGACTTCTGTGACGTAATACGAGAATGCGCTCAAAGAATATAAAGCCGTCATTTTGATTACTGTCCATTCTTAAGAAATCACGGCCAGCGTGTCGCTAGTTTGATTTTCTTTACAGCTTACACTTTGGACAGTGTCTTGCACTTGTGTCGAGATCGAATCCTAAGGTATTATGTGCATTAACTTTTACTTCTGGTCTACATGTGCGGGCATCAGTTTGTTAAACTTGAATTTGTGTTTCTTTCTGTGTTAACAGTGGTGCTGAACCCCGTTGGTGCACTGGCCAAGATGGCTCAAAATAAAACGAAAATGTTTTCGCGAGGCAAACTTGGGGAAGGGGTAAGCACTTCAGGAATTAATATAGCCCATTCAGAAAACATTTACTGTGCTTCATATTCCACCAAAAGCCCAAGGACTGGTATAGTAATACCGCTTACAGAGAGGAGGTCAGTTTCAAAACTGAACTGTAGATATTTGTAATGCGAATCCAGTCAGGCTATTAGGCCTAAATGTTGAAAGGGCAAGCTTGCCATAGACCGTGAAAAAAGCGCCGTTTTGAGCTCAACCAGCAACATTAATCTCAGGGATCACATGACCTCCTATGTATGCTCCTTCACTTCCTATGTAGGCTACGTTCAATGTACATTATCACAATCTTATGCACATATTCATCAGCACTCCTGCACTTTATATGTTTAATATTTAAATATTTAATATTCCTATTCTCATTGTCCATATCCCCCATCTGTACAGGCTGGTACTGCTGCTAATGTTTAATATTATGTATATTTTTGATATTTTTTGATATTTTTGCTGTCTTGCTTTCTACGTAGTTGCTGCCTGCCATGTCATAAGAATTTCTTTGCTCAGAATGACCTTGTGTTATACTGTGCACTTGACAAATATAAACACTTTGACTTTGACTACTGTGGAGGCTAACAGATGACGTCCTTTGTGTGCGTGGTAACTTTGTACATTGTAAACTAATATTTATTAAGGGTTTATAAATTACTGGAATCCAACCTGATATCACTTGATGGCAAACATGTGGTAGGAACTTTAGAAATAAGTTTGCCGAACTTTCTGCATTCGCAATTAATGGAAGGTATGTATATCATCGATTTTGCCAAATTGTTGTGTCAGCATCAAACTTTTTGAAAATTTCATTCCTTCAGCTTGGTGGGTACCGTTCCACCCCATTCAACCTCAGGGACACATCCATGCCGGAGTATAACAGTCTGCATGACCCACACCTGTGCAACTACTACCAGCGCAAAAGTATGCAGAAATTACTGAGGGAGAGGAACCTCATTACAGAACAAAATGAGGTAATGTCGTTTGGTGGCTGCTGTGCTAAGTATGCTCACCTATTTTGTTCTGTGTTAAGATATAATATCATTCTTTATTGTTTCTAGGTCATCTGCTCCATGCAGGATGTTAAAATACACAACACGCTCCTGCAACAGCAACTGGTCCTCTCTCAAAGAAGCTTTGGTGAGACTCAGGTGAGAATCATATTTTAGAATGTTTCAGCAGTATCTTCAGTTTAACTGCTTAAAATACATTTTCTTTGTGTTCTGCTTTAGCTCTGTGAGGTATATTACAAACTTCAGCATGGTTGCATTTCAGAAAGCCAAAATGATGGCCTTCCTGAAAGACCAGGAAAAAGGTTTAGCCAGCAAGGACATGACCCTTACAGAATTCAGAGAGGTTATGCTGGAAGAGGAGCTAAAGATCATGCGCAAACTGATGAGATCGGAAGTGGCTCGGTAAGAATATTTGTACATCAGATATCTGCATATATTAAACAATACAAAATTGTCCACTGTTGAGTCAAATAACAATTTTAAATGTCTTGCCATATTTATTAAGGGAAAGAAAGTATTGCAAGGGCCCAAGACCAATCAGAACTGAGGAAGAGGAGAGTAGACGAGAACTGGTAACAATTTGTGGAAGAATTCTTGCTCCATGTGCATACAAATACTGTTTAATGAGGACTAATAGCAGTCGTAGCACATGACATTTATGATGGCTAAATCTTTTTATAATGCTGCCAACCTATTTCTTTTAAGGTTGCTTCTTTTTATGTGAAATATTTGGGTTATTGGGTTCTTCCCCAGGAACTGATGAGCTGGAAAGTTGCGGAAAGGGAGGTACTGCGGAGGATTGAGTGTGATGCCAGACATGAGTATAACTTAAAGAAGATTCACAGAGAGACCCAGGAGAGGAGGGAAAGACAGGTACCTGAGTCATGTCGACACATTGGAAACGTAGAACATGGCAGCCCCATGTACAGATGTAATTACATTACATTACATTACAGGCATTTAGCAGACGCTCTTATCCAGAGCGACGTACAACAAGTGCATTAGTTCAAGGTGCAGAGGTGCAAAAGAAACACACTAGAGTGAAGTAAAGATCGTAGTGCCAGAAGTGACCACATAGATCAGGACTCCAACCCTGTAGAGTAACCTGTTCAGCAAACAAACAAACAATCCTGCCAAGTACAAACTAGCACTGAAATCACATTTGCCTAATCAGAATCAGACAAAAACAATCCTGCCAAATAAAAACTAACGTGATCGTATTAGCCTAACTAGGTACATTGAGCTAAACTATAGGCTAGGGAGGGGTGGGGAGAGGTGCAGCCTGAAGAGATGAGTCTTTAGTCTGCGTTTGAAGGTATCAGATTCTATAATAATGTAATTATTACCGATCTTGTTCATTATGAGATGTACTAGAAAAAATCCCATGAATCATGTGGCAAATTGCAGGAACCATTGCAGGTTATGGATTGTGCAGGTAGTGTTGTAGTGTTGATACACTGCTTACATAGTTCTGTTATGCTCTTTATAGAAGGTGGTGGCAAATGAGCGAAAGAATGCCTTCCACCAGAAACAAAGAATGGAAAAGCTGAAGACATCAGAGGCATCTGTGGCTCGGGAGCTGGCCAATTTAAGACGCACTGCCCACTAGAGCAGCAGCCAGAAGGGTCGACAGCTTTAAGGATGTTTCCCAACATCTCGTCTAAAGTTATGGGCATCAGGGCTTAACATTCATTTTTGGTTTAGGGGGATCTCCCCCTTATGAGTAACTATTTGGGGGGTTCAAAGGTTTAGGGGGGAAGTGGGAGCGGCGAGGGATGGGTGGTGGTAGAAGCGGTGATGGAAGACAATTAGTGAGGAAGGGCACTGATTAGGCCACAAGGCCAGGCTAGCAGTTGGCTTTCCTATTGATCCCAAAGGTGTTGGATAGGGTTGGGTTCAAGTCAAGTTCTTCCACATCGTTCTTGACTTCAAACTGTTGGGGAAGCACAGAATCGTCTGGAATGTAATTTTATGCTGTAGCATTAAGATTTGCTTTCACTGTTTGCGCTCTGCTCCTGCCGAATGGTTGAAGCTAAGCAGGTGTGGGCTTGGTTAGTACTTGGATGGGAGACCACCAGGGAATACTGAATTGCTGCTGGAAGTGGTGTTGGTGAGCCAGCAGGGGGCAATCTTCCCTCTGGTCAAAATTTAAAATGCCCCAGTGCAGTGACGGGGACACTGTGCTGTGGGAGATTCCGTCTTTCAGATGAGACGTTAAACCGAGGTCCTGACTCACTGTGGTCAGTAAAAGTTCCCATGACACTTATCGCTCAGAGTAGGGGGTTCCCCGGTGTCCTGGCTAAATCCCAGATCTGGCTCTCGCAAACTGCCACCAAAATCATCCCCAGATTTAATTGGCTAAAATATGTTCTCTCCCTCTCCACCTTCGCTAATGTGTGGTGAGCTTTCTGGCGCAAAATGGCTGCCATGCATCACCCAGGTGGGTGCTACACATTGGTGGTGGGTGAGGTGAGTCCCCCCTGACTGTAAAGCACTTTGAGTATTCAGAAAGGTGCTATATAAATGCAATGTTATTATATTATTATTACTGTTTCTTAGGGGCCTAGCCCAAACCATGAAAATAGCCCCAGTGTTATTCAGATATAGTGTAAATTGTTAATCAGACCATACTCACATTATCAAGTTCACTGGGGAGAAAAGAGCAAGGGAGGTGGGTGGTTGAGTTGAGTCATGTATGCATGTTATAACACAGCTCTTTGAGTCCCACAGGTTTTCCCCCTTCGCAGTGCATGGTCAGCATGCTCAACAGTGTTGAAGCTACGGACCAATGATGTGGTGCCAAACCAACATAGAGGCCAGGGCCTGGCCTTTTTCCCCAGTGAGGAGGGTGTCTAATCAACTGTCTGGCTCTGAATAATTAATATTGAAGTTTGTGCTTATGAAATTGGATATTTGGAGGTATCGAAAAGTTTCTACTTTAGATAGATTAAACCGATTTGTGATTTCATTGAAAGTTAAGACCTTATTATCATCAATTATATCTTTTATATGTTGTATTCCCTTCTCTTCCCATGTTGTCCATTCAATTGTTTTGTCCTGTAAGGTTATCCATTTGTTATTCCATCATTTTGTGCTTTTTGGCATTGTAATCACTTCTCCCAATATATTCTTCATTGTTTTCCACATTTTAATTGTATTATTGATTATAAAATTATTGGAGCTTCTGATGTGTTTTTTTGAAAATAGTTGTATAAATAAATTATTCGATTTTACTGACTCACTTTCAATCTGTATCCATGACTCCTCCGGTGAATTCTTCACTATGTGTTGTATATAGAATCCTTGTGTTGCTAAGTGATAATACTCCCAATTAGGTAAGTTAAAACCACCTTTTTTATTTGGGAGATGTAGAATTGATTTGTTTAACCTATGTGCTTTATTTGACCATACAAAATCTGTAATGATTGAGTATGCCTTTTCAAAGAATACTTTTGGTGGTGTAATTGGGATGAGAGAGAAAGTATACAAGAACTTAGGCAGCCACACCATCCTGAAGATATTTAGTCTTCCAATCATGTTTATTGGCAAATTCTTCCATTTCTGTAATTCCTTTTTCATGTCAGTCAATTTTGTTACTAAATTATCTCTGTACAGTTGAGATTGGTTCTAATATTATATCCAAGGTATCTAAATCCTTTTGTTGTCCAATTAAATACGTTTAAACTTTCAGGAATATCATCTATATTATCATTTATTGGCATGATTTCAGTTTTCTCCAAATTAATTTTGACACTACTTAATATTTTGCCAAGGTATTGAGAACTCCTGGTAATGTATTTTTGTAGTCTGTTAGATACAGGATCAAATCGTCAGCAAATAGGCCTAATTTATATTCTCTTTTCCCAATGCTAATTCCTTTTATTGTTTTGTCTTGTCAAATACTTTCAGCTAATGGTTCAATCACAATTGCGAACAACGAGGGTGATAACAGGCACCCGTTTGGTTCCTCTTTCTAAACGAAAGGGATCTGAAATTATTCCATTAGTACACACTCTAGCCTCCGGTTCTTCATACATGACTTGAATCATTTTAATCATTTCTTGAGGAAAGTTAAATTTACTTAATGTTTTAAATGAATTTTCTCTCCACCCTATCAAAGGCTTTTTCTGCTTCGGCCGCAATAGCCACAAGGTCGAAGTTATTGTTTTTTGCGCACTGTATTAAACTCAAGCATATACGTGTATTAGTTTGTATGTGTCTACTTTTTATAAAGCCTGTTTGGTTAAAATGAATAATACTAGGTAACACTTTTGACATTCGATTGCTTATGATCTTTGCTATTATTTTACTGTCACAATTCATTAGATTTATTGGCCTATAATCGAAGGGTGTGTCCCCCGTCCTACATGGCTTGAGTATGAGTGATATTATAGTTTGGTCCATTGTTTTCGGTAATATTCCGTCATTCTGAAAGTATTTCACCATTTGACAGAAGAGAGACAATATTAAATTCCAGTAGTTACTATAAAATTCAATTGGTAATCCATCTAATCTGGGTGCTTTTCTGTTAGGGAAGCTGTACACTGCCTCTTTTATTTCATTTTGAGTAATATAAGTTTAAAGGTACCCCTTTTGTATAGATGATAACTGTTTTAAGTTTATATTTTCCAAGTAGCTCTCCAATGCTTCATCATTCACTCTCAATTCTGTTTTATTCTGTTTTAAGCTTTTCATAGTTTGTAAATTTCTCATTTATTATTTTATTATTTGTTATCAAGGCTTGTGTTTAATTATCTTTAAGTATTATAACTGGTTTACTATTTATTCTTTTACTTAGGGCTGACAACTGCTTTCCTGATTTATTGGCTGTTAGATAGTAAGTTTTGTTTGAATTGAATTTGCAATTATTATCTTTTTCTAGTAATAAAGCATCATATTCTAGTTTGATCTTCTCCAAATTCTCTCTTTCTTGATCATGAAATGACTTTTTAATGTTGTTGTTCCATTTTATTGATAATCAATTCTTTTTCAACTATTTGTTTCTCAAGTTCAGATTGTTTATGTGCTGAATATGATATAACCACACCTCTTACGTATGCTTTAAATGTATCCCATAAAATATCAGGTGGGGGGGTTTCAATGTAATTTATATCTACACTAGTTGCTATGAATGTGTGTATGTGATTAGTTAGATATTTATTAAATTAAGGATATTTCATATATGCTCTATTCATTCACCATATTCTAATTTTATCTACATTTTCCTTGGGTGTAATTGTTGAACTGGCAGCTGCATGGTCTGATATTACAATATCATGTATTTTTGAATTTTTTGACACAAATACATAATCTATCCTTTAATAACTTTTTTGAGGGTCTGAATAGAATGAAAAATCATTCGTTGTTGGATATAAAGTTCTCCAGGTGTCAATCAGGTTATTTGTTTTTATAAAGTTTTAAATTTGTTTTGGTGGTTCTTTGAACTTTTTATTACTTTTATTTCTGTCTGTCTGTCTCAGCACTGTGTTTAGATCTCCAGCAACAATAACAGTTCCTTTTTCTATTGAATCAAAAAAATTTGTTGAATATCATTCATGAAATTTAAACTTCCATATGGTGGTATGTATAAAGAGATCAATGTATATTTTTTCTCCATAAATATGGGCTTGAATTATCAAATACCTTCCTTCTTGATCATTGTGTTGTGACATCAAGGAGAATGGTATTTTTTTTATTAACCAGGATACCTACCCCCCGACTATTGGTACAATAGGTAGCTGCATATGCTTCTCCTACACAATCACGTTTAAGAAATTATACTTCCCCTCTTTTAAAATGTAGATCCTGAAGGAAAACTATGTCGCCTGAAAGTTTTTTAAGATAGTCCAATATTTTTCTTTGCTTTGTACCATCATGTAGGCCTAGTCCATTTACATTCAATGTAACAAGATTAATTTTTTGTAATATTGTATCTATTCCTTTATTTTCCACCATCTTACATTCTTGTTTACAGTTATTATTTTCTTAGGACTGTGTGTGTTTACTTTACTAGATCTAAAAATTATCTCCTGCTCATTTATATTTCCTTTTAAGAAATTATTTTTATTTTGCTCCATTACATATAACAAATAACAAACATTAAACATATAAACATCTACCCATCCCTCCCCTACCCTACACTTAGCGTATCCATTGGATACTATTTGGTGCCATGCCATTGAAGGCCTCTGTTCTCCTTTCCTCCACTTCTAACACTGAACCTAGTGGGTTTTAGAGTCATACCTCTAACCATATCTTATATTCTTCTAGTATTCCAATAGCCACAAAATATGTGTCCAGGTTTTGTATTAATAATTAATCTTTCTCATTATAGCCTCAGAAAGTAACGACGAGTTGATTGCCACGTTTTCAGACCATATTGGTCCTATGTGATGAGTCAAAACGGCTTGTCAGTAATTATTCTATTCATTTTTTTTTTTTTTTTACTCATAACAGATTAAGCATGTTCATTCTATAAGCTAATTCAAGCAATTCTCTACAATTACAATCCATGTGCTTATGCTTATATTATTTGGTAGAGATTCCATTTGTAATACATCAAGATTTATTAATTGCAGCCTGCATTTCAGAAAAAATACCGTTTTATATTTCATAATAGGTCATAATAGGGATTATTCCCCGCCTCTTTTAGAAGTGTGTGAACCGCCCTGCCTTAGGTCATCCAGTCATCTTCATGAAGGAACCATGACATGACTACCGTCATTGGGCAAGCTCAATCGCCACTCCACATGCTGCGTGCGTTATTTTCAATGAACACGATAACGGATACTCGTCCACCAATGCCTTTTCAGTCCCGCTCGTAAGCATGGGATCAGCGTCAATCATGAGTCTTCTTGCTCCAAAGTATTGACGCACAAGGCCTCGCATTGCGCCCCCTATTTAACAGCATGATTTGAGGCCCATTTTACCAAACCCAGCTTTGGATAAAGTCACACAGCGTCATCTGCTGTCTTGTATTATTATTCGCAGCACCGATATCCTCATTTTTCAGCCTGGTCACTCGCACTTGAGGAAAGGGTAATTCTTCATTATCACATAAGAATCCACCAATAATAATAATCAATCACAACAACATTACAGGCATTTAGCAAAGCTCTTCTATAGAGCGATTATCACAATCTTTTACATAGCGATTTTCATTGTTCTTTATCAGCAGCGATATTTCTCAATGATATTTCGAGCTAAGTCATCCACTTGCTGGAAGGGTAACTAACAATTTCTCTACCTAAGAACTCGACACCAACCTATGTGTTAAAGCTATTCACATCACCATGTGTACAGTACCAGTTACAATAATAATAAATCATTGAATCTATCAGGCTAATGGTATAGTTTCAACAGTTAAGTAGCTATAGATTTTGCTGAGTTTTTATCAAGCAATTTATGTTGATTCAGTTGTTGCGTTGTTGCAATTGGTTTGGTTTTCTCCTGAGTTTTTATCAAGCAATTTATGTTGATTCAGTTGTTGCGTTGTTGCAATTGGTTCTGTTTTCTCCTAAACAAGCCGTTCATTTCTCAATCGGATATTTTAATCAGAGGCAATTCCCCCATCCCACTTCTGTGAGTAGGCTATAAACACTATTTCTTCCTGCTCTAAAGAATTGGGCTAAGACTAGCGCAATCCTATATAGTTTATAATTTTGCTTTTCTATCATCATATTTCCTGTTGGGTACAGGTGTAGGCCTGTGTGTAATTCATAACTTAATAACTTAAAAAAAAAACTTAATTTAACCTGAGCAGGGTTGGCTTTTTTTTTTTTTTCTTTTTTGGAAATAGCTTAGCCCTGCTTGCGGCTATTTAACTCTAAACGTCGGACTGTTTTGAAGAATCCTATAAGCAATTCTTTTTTAAATAGTATGTTCACTGAATTTCATTATTTTCTCCCATTTTTATATAGGCCTAGTGCTGTTTACAATTAGATTAGGTCTGTTCTAAAACGGGATACTTTAAAGCATGCAGATCTTGCTTACCTTAAATCTTTATACTGATGCAATGTCCTTTAATCGTTCCCTCGCTTGTTCAGGGTGTATCAAACTTCAGTATGCTGGTTCCTTTCCATTCCCACTATTTAGCTGGGTGGCGGATTTGGGCCTTAACCCCGGCGTTATCCAATTTTTTGTTTGATGGGAATGAATTATTTTTTCTTCCTCCGTGTTCTCGTGGAAAGATCTTGGACAAAGGGCACCTGATGCTTCTTTTCCGATGTGTGTTCGCTTTCTTCCGAGTTAAGCTGTCTTGCTTGTGCTTTCATAGTATTTCATTTGATTTGCTGATTAAGAGCCTTAAATATGACCACGCGTGGATATTTCGCTTTTGGATTTTCCACCCCAATTCCATGTGCACTTTCTATCTCCCCAGCCTTTAGCTAAATTTGGAGATTTTCTTCAATCATGCTTGTCACCAGTGGCGTAGCCAGAAATGAAATTGCAGGTGGGCCTGAATAAAAGTGGGCGGGCCACACAATTAATTCCATAAATAGCTCAATAGCATTTACAGTACAATACAAGCGCGAAAGTGTTCTGCTATGCGATGGCTTGCTGTGTTACACTGGCAGTACAGCGGCATCCCGAATCCGCTCGTCAGCTGGTTGGAAGGACAGGAATTCACCCTCCTCAACATCAGCACAACTACGAATCCCATTTTACAAGTTTGAAAATCGGTACACTGCAAAAATTTGGTGCAAAAGTCAAGAGGTTGTAAGAAGGTTGATTTGAGAGGTTGTAATAACTGAGGTGTCTTTGTACAAGTATGAAACTAATTGCGTGTATTCGCACATTAATTTACAGATTTGTGTATCTTTTCTACAGATTTGTGAAACCACTCACAGATTTGTGAATCCATCCTATAGATTTAGGAAACCATTTAGATTTGTGAATCCATTCTACTGATTTGTGGAACCCATTCACAGATGTGTGAATCCATTCTACAGATATGTGAATTTTGCAAAAAAGAAAAGAAAATAAAACCTCCATATTAAGAGGCTTCTGGGAAACCCTCCAGAGAGCTGTACATGAAGGCAATTTTAAAAGCATAATTCAATAATGATTCACAACACATAACAATTACTCTGTGATAATCCTAAAAATTTGTTGGCCTCAAAAAGGCTGCCATGGACTACAGGATTCAACTGTGATAGGCTTTTCTTTAATGGGGTGGGTTTGTGGTTACAGGTCATAAAATGTACAGGCTACCTATTTGGATCACATACACTGCACAAAATAGAAAGGAAATGTCCACTGAACATGTTACTTGACTTTTTTCTGATGCAAGAAAGAATTAGAAGATAAACAGTCCAAGTACTCTAATCTAGAACAACTGGATGTGAACTAAACATCTGCACTCTTCACAGTGCATTACAGGGAGAAAACCCATTTGGAATTAATCACCAGTACAAACTGATATTCTTGGCATTAACTTAAGTTTCAGACATTGGGATAAAAAGAGAATTGATCTGACCACAGTTAAAAAAACAACAGGGATTGTCCTTCTAATAACACAGAACATATTGTTGTGTGTACAGCACATAGCAAACTAGCTCCATGTCTGTGTGTTTGTTACCAGAGGTTAAGTCTGATCCAGTCATGAAAGTTATTAACAGTGCCAACACTGTTGCTTGGACCCCTCTGAAAGCAGCACGGAGATACGTTGTACCTCTTAGTTCAACACTTAAATGGCAAAGGCACAACACAACACTACTGACTACAGGAATCAATATATCATCTTAGAGAAGTAGATGTAATCACAATTTACCCTACTGAAACAAAGGTACCAGAGGCCTAATACTGAACCACACCTTTTCCTTGGATTCTCCATTATCCTAAAAGATACTTGCCATCATTTCAAAAGCCAATAATTCTAATTCAAAAAGACAAGTTATTCTAAGAGGTCTGTCATTTGAAGCTACGCTAACAGTTTGTTAGTGTTGTAAAAATGCAAAACGGCAGTAGAATCTGTAGGATGAAGGTTTAAAAGCTTAAAGCTAATAGAGGTTCAGTAGGCTTAGGCACAGGGGTACGTTCCCCCTGGTTGGAGGGGGGGGGGGGCGGGGCCGGGGCGCTTGGGCAGGTCCCTCAGAAGCCGGTCTCGATGCTGAGGGTTCGGCGGGTCACGTGTTCGATCTCTCCGGGGATGTACTCGAAGCTGGTCTGGTATTTGGCCAGCATCTTCAGCATCATGCGCAGGTTCAGCCACCACTGCTCCTTCGGCATGCGGTGTCTGCGGGAACACAATGCGCATGTGCATGCCTGTAGACAGCTACGAACACAGTCGCTAACATATAGCATATACAGACCTGGAAAGGAATGTTGTGCTCATTGGAGGGGGAATGGGCTATAAATCGCCTGAAAGACTGCAGCTTCAGCATGGCTGTTGTTTGATAATTGTTGCTTTTATAATGTTGGGCAAGCTTCTGTACTTTTATGTGTTTTAATACAGCAGTATGGAGCTGCAGCAAGCGTTTACTTCAGTAAATGCTTATCAAAGTAACCCTTATTAAAAATAACATAAGGATACAGGACAGCACTGCTCTCATATGCCTGCATGCATGTATTTACAAACCCACATATATTTACAGAGAGTATAGTAAGTGCTCATATTTTTAAGAAAATATAGGAATTTTTCTTGAATTGGAAGATGCTATACACTGAAGCAATAATGTTCTGGAAAGCCTTTCACAAATGTTTGGAACTTACTGCAAATACCCAATCGCCTCCAGGTATCTCTAAGAATATGGGCTTGTTTCACAAAAAATGTGATCAATTTGTTTTATAGGTTTTGCAAAGAAATCAAAATTTAAATGTAAAATCGCATAAAATTGTACAAAAATTGATATGCATTGTGAAGCATATTATTGTCCCATCAGGATCAAATGTACTGTTGGTCAACTAAACATTTATATTAATGTTGGCTTGCAAGCTAGCCAACAATAGCGCGTAATCATACTGAACATGGATTAGTTGTCTGCAAGCTACCTAGTATGGTTCTGGCAGCCACAGTCATTTTAGCTAGCTATCCAGCTCTGGATGCACATATTATTTGTGTCAGTGCAGGTTTGCTAGAGGCCATGTTTCCAAGTTGGAACCACCTCCATCCCACCCAACCCTGCTCTGCAGCACCCCCCCCCCCTGGGGAAAACTTGGATATCATGTGCATCTCATCCACCTGTACATAGAGACTGTGGTGTAAATGGCTTTCTTGCAATGGGCAGATATCAAGCAGGGCGGCACTCACTCAAAGTCCGTTTGAGACTTCAGTTCAGTCACAGGGCTGAAGGACAGCACTTTCCTGGTCATGCCGATCACGCAGGCCGTGTCCGGGGAGTTGGCGAACACACGCCCTGCGAAGGACCCGAGGAAGGTTCACAGATCCACACTCTGAATTGTGCTTCAGCAGCACTGGAAGAGCACTACTCTCACACACCTTGTCTGTACGTCTCGCTCATCTTCTCGGTGATCCACAGCACGGCCTTCACTCCGAGCTTCGTGCCAAAGTTTCTGTCAAAGGGTGTGGGGGCCCCTCCCTGGAGAGATACAGCACAGGTCATAGGTCACATGATGGATTCACACTGGATTTTATAAATACTAAAGTTGTCCTTATGTACATCACAGAGTTCCGTTATGGAAATAATTTCCAAGGAACTGTGCCAGTAAGATTCAAGCCACAATTCAAATAAACAATTCAATAATTATTCAGCAGTAATTCTAAGAAAGTTTTTTTTTAAAAGTGCACATATTTCACCTTCCTTCACACGCCCCCTACCTGCTGCAGGTGGCCAAGCACGTTCATCCTGCAGTCAAAGATGCCCTTGCCCTCAGCCGAGTACAGGTTGTGTATGAATTCAGTGGTGTAGTGCTTATTGGATTTCTCATTCCTGCAGGGAAGGGATACAGGGACATGCTCACTCCACAGTTTTTCGCCGCACGTCTGAAATGGACACCATGCCGCCATTGTTCTTTAATGCATCACTGAGGATCCGGCATCTTGTACTGTCAACAGGAATGTCAGCCAACAGGCTATGTTTATAGTGGCACTGTAAGTGATAAGGTGCAGTTGTGGCACTGCCGCAGACTGTCTAATATGTCATATCTACACGTAAAACATTTATCCATTTATAATGTTTGGCCTTGCATTACTTCAACACTTGTAACATATAATGGTAAACTGAATAGGATTTTGTTTATATGAATTTGGACTCCGGTTTTTCGAGGGCAGTTTTATCACCTGCACTTCAGTCATCGGTAAAAATATTTTCCTAAGCAATGGGAAGTATGCAATTATAAATGCAATTATATACATAAAGTGCAATTATACTATCTGCACAAAAATGGTTAAATAAGACTTAGAGACAATGAAATAGCCTGCAGTGGTGTAGGCGTATACTGAATGAAAGGTCAAAACAGATTATGAAATAAAAATGCAAGGTTGTGATCAAACTTGATCATGGTCAGTTGCTTAACAGTCTCCTCAGTAATTCTTTGGCAGTGCTTAGTGTTAACTTGCCAATTGGAAAAGCTTAGTCTTTCTTCATGAAAAGAGACGGTTAGAATTAAAAGGGTCTTTCTGGCTTCCGCCCAAATGGGACTCAAAAGTGCCACAATGTGAGCCTTGTATGCTGAATGTGCTGCATTTGGCATCAAGCCTCTGAGCATTGCATTTTACGCTTCAAACCTGTACCTTGCATTATCCAAGAGAAATGCAGTTACACTGTTGAAATCAACCCCAAAGGTCATTGCTGATGCAAAGCAGGCATTGCTGATGCCATCAGCTACTGAACTGTAACTAACCACTAATTGGAACTCTTTATAAAGGTCACTGAAGCACAGCTTTACGTTTGTGGACTACTTTATGCATTGTATCTTACGTTATTGGTTATTTGCGCTGCTGAGAAGCTGCCCAAATAGTTTTGTTGAGTTGAACTGAAATGTCAAATTGTAACTGATTATCGTTACTCAATCCAAAAGACATCTGGAATAGTTTGGTGTTGCTAAAGCGATTTAGCATTCATACTTGTTCAGTGTTAATTTGCTGTTTTTGGTTTGAGAGCATAAAGATTCAAGGATATCATAAAATTTAATTCTTAGTTACGTTTATGTTGTTTTTTCATTGTTTATTATTATTCCCTACATACAAACATATATTTTTCATCATTCATTCAGCTTTTTAAAAAGTCCTCTTATTGACAACATAGTATTCTCCAAGAGGTGAAGAAATGGTAGTTGTTATACAGTGTCACTGGCCAAGGACAATGATGGGGACATCAGTACAACAGAGAACATGCTGCCTGCAAGTATATTAAACACTCATATTACAGTGTATAAATATGCAGCGTTCATCATTTCCCATCACTGTCTTTCAGGATATCTAGAATAAATGGTTGTTCATATTTCCATCGATTCAGCGACAGATAACCTGTATTAACCAAACTAAGCTTCCCCATTTCAGAGAAGTGAGTCGGCTGATCACTCACCTCAGCACCAGGCCTCTCTGTATGTCATTCTTCATCTTCTCAGTAAGGTGCTCCACATTTGTCTGTTAACGAAAAGCATTACATTACATTACAGGCATTTAGCAAATGCACTTACCCAGATCAACTTACAAAATGTTTTTAGACTGCATTTACATTGCATCCATTTACAAACCCGGATATATACTGAAGCAATGCAGCTCAAGTTCAAGGGTACAATGGCAGGGTCTTACCCAGGAATTGAACCTGTGACCTTTAGGTTACAAGACCAGTTCCTTACCCATTATACTACACTGCCACCCCTGAAAAGCATTCAGCAGAGGAATGAAGCCGGGCGGTTTGAAAGCCCAAACGAGCACGCCGACCTCTTTCCTCGAGGCTCACCTTCAGGTCGTGGATGTTGAAGGGCTCCTCAAAGACGTAGGCGGCGTCGGCCCCCACGGCGATGCCCGTGGTGGTGGCCAGGTAACCGCAGTAACCGCCCATGGTCTCCACCACGAAGACGCGCCTCTTGGTTCCCGAGGCGGACTGCTTGATCTTGTCACAACTCTGGGGACAGGGTACAGAAACGGGCCACGGTAGCATTAAATGCCTTCTTCACCTACCATTGCCTATGCATCTGCTCTGTGGAACAAACAGCGAGGGATTCCTTCCAGGAATTAGTCAGGGGAAACTACGGGTACTGTATATGCGGGATCAAACCCGCAACCTTCGCAGCCACGTAGCACAGTGGCCGACAAGAGAAACAGTCCACGATTTTGCCATCGGAATGTGTCGTAAATACATGCGTCGTAAATATCACAAGCAGGGGGAATTTACAAATCACAGAAATACGTACACACCACAGCCGCATAGAGTAGTGCTTAGAGTGCATTAACACAATGCAGTGGAGCTGGTCCAGAAAGTAAAAGCCCATCAAAGATTTATAGTAATTTAAACCCTCAGCTCTTCCTCCACCTCAATCCCCCCAGCCTCTCTCTCTCCCTCTCTTCTCAGTTCTCACTCATGCATGATTGTGAGTTAAGATTGCACTTCTCAGTCAGCAAGCTAGCTATCTTGCTGAGCTTTTCTTGCGTTCAAATACAGTGACGAGCCCAACTGTTCAGACAGAAATACTTTTCCATAAGCATGAGGCAAAATATATTTCAGGGGTCCAGTCAACAAACTCATCCCTGTGAGGAGCACAGTCAGCCCCTCAAGAGCCCTGTTCACACCCTCCACCCACACCTTAAACAAACCGAGCTTTGAGCAACTAGGAAAGCAAACACATAAAACACACAACAGCTCTTTTCAAATGCATTTTATGTTTTTGTACGCTTGTGAGTGAAGAGCTAAAAGGACAATTTCCCCCATGCTAACATGTATTTACTCAGAACTTTCTGAGGTTTTATGGCTCCCACCGAATCTCACATGATCTGTGAGCGGTGAGACAAACCTGGACTTTGACTAGGCACCCGTCATTCACACAAGGAACTGGACTCGCACCAACATGAAAAGCCTGGGAAAGCTTTGCGTAATCCCTGTGTAACACAGAACGCTCCCTCCCCCAGTGATATGGCAGGCAGAGGTGAAGCCCGATAAGGTTAGCGGGAATAAGGGGCGTGGCCTCTGCCCACCTCCATGGCGGCGTTGACGGCAGTGTCGGCGCCCAGGCTGAAGTCAGTCCCGGGGACGTTGTTGCTGATGGTGGCCGGGATGACGCACATGGGGATGCAGAGCTCGTCGTAGTGGCCGCGGGCTTCCACCAATTGCAGCACACCCTCGTAGGCCTGCGGGAGATACAAACACACACGAACACGCACACGCACACGCACACACGCACACACACGCACACATGCGCACACGCACACACACACACACACACACACACACACACACACACACACACACGCACACACGCACACACGCACACACACACACACGCACACACGCACACACGCACACACGCACACACACAGGCGCACCCACAAAGAAATGAGCACACACGCCCATGTCCACACACAGTCACACAGACACACAATGAAAAAGAAAAATAAAGAGATTATTTCTGACCCAGTTTCATTCAGACAAATAATTCTGTGTTCTTTAGAAGGTGTGCCATTTTAAATTTAACCAAACAATACACATATCTACAAAAAAAAAAAACATTTATAAGCAGTGCGACAGGGCTGTCAGTGCATGCAGCGATCCGAGTGAATATTTCATGTGAGGAAACAAAATGGAGGAGGGCGAAGTCACCTCAAACCCTCCTACGACCAACAGGGACTGGATTCCATATTTGCCGATGCTGCCCACAATTTTCTCCATGCAGGAATTCGGAAGAGTTCTGGGAAAACACGAACACAACCATTTCCAGTAAAAATAACCTGCATCGATACGCTCAATAGCACAAGAGGAGATCGGTACATCACTTGAGAGAGCAGTGTGTCTATGAATAGCACTAAGTAGCAGTGGGAACAAGGCAGGCTGTCAGCTGCAGGAAGCACTGATGTTCACTAGCCCAGCCTCTCTCTCTCTCTCTCTCTCACACGCACGCGCACGCACGCACACACGCACGCACGCGCACACACACACCTACCGTTTCGTCCCCAGCAGTGAGCCACCCTGGCCAGTCCAGCCTCCCACATCGTGCCAATTTGCCTCAGTCACCTTAAAGATTCCAATTATTCAACAATTACAATGTCAATAAATCTGTCTTTCTACTTCACTGTGTATCATTAAAACGATCACCATAAAAAATAAAGGAATATCAGGCCTTTGCTATAGTAGACGGCGGCATAATTACACAAACATTAATGATAGCACTACTGTATCCATCCATTCTTTGCTGACAGGTATTCATATACGAGTCATTCTTTGTTGTGGAATGAGTGAGATAACAGGTGACTGAACACTGAGTTGGTACTGCTCCACGGTCACACAGACAGAATGCTCACCGCTCCTTGGGCCAGGCCCTCAAAGCCGTCGTTAATGGTGCAGACCCTGTGACCCTGAGCAAGCCCCACCCTCACCGCCGACCTCACGGCCGCGTTCATGCCCGCAGCGGGGGCGCCCACGTTCAGAATCGCCATGGAGAAGTTGCTCTGGTGAGACAGACAGACAGGCAGACAGGCAGTCAGACAGGCAGACAGTCACAGGCTGTAGCACAGTGCGCTTGCAGAGAGAAAAGGAGAGTGTGTCTGAAGTCATCAATATTGTTTGGGAAAAGCACGCTCAGTACCTTAGACTGAGCAGGTTTCTGATGGGCCAGCAGTTTGTATGTGTTCCAGTTATTCTCAAAGCTCCTGTAACACAGTCAGAAAAGCACATTACAGCACTAACAAAACAGCAGTCCACAAAATCAGGCACACAAACTCACAGACAAGCAGGCACGCACGCACACACACACGCACGCACACACACACACAGCTGGCATCACATCACTCACTTCCCCCGAAGCTGGATGGCTTCTTCAAATCTCTGCTCATTCATGGCCTTCTGCACCTCCTTAGTCTGCAGCACAGAGAATAAGTTTCAGTTCAGTGCATCTCACAAAGACACAGACACAGTGCATTATAGTGCATCTCACACACACATCTACAGTGCATTACAGCACAGCCACAGTGCATTACAGTGCATCTCCCAAAGACACATCTACAGTGCATTATAGTGCATCTCCCAAAGGCACATCTACAATGCATTACAGCACAGTCACTTCTAAAGTCCACTACATTTCACACAGAAATCCCTGCAGTTCACTACATTAAAGCCACAGATCTCTAGTTCACTACATGACACACCTGGACAATTCATTACATCTCATAGACGCTTCTACACTTTGTTCAGGGTTCATACACTTTTTCACCAATGATTTTCAATGACTTTTCCATGACTTCTCCACAACCTTTAACTGAATTTCCATGACCAAAACAAATGACTTTATCTCTGCGGGACGATTTAAAATTATTTATTGTAACACTAAGTAAACTCAGGTCTGCATCTGAAACATATGGTGCCTCTCTAAAACAAATAAACACCAGACAGACACACTTAGATACATTCTCTCATATTTTAATTCGAATAGTTTAACATTTTTGTCAATGTCTCAAACAGGGCTCGAAATTGCGA
This sequence comes from Anguilla rostrata, assembly GCF_018555375.3. Taxonomy (NCBI): domain Eukaryota; kingdom Metazoa; phylum Chordata; class Actinopteri; order Anguilliformes; family Anguillidae; genus Anguilla; species Anguilla rostrata. The sequence goes on from NC_057935.1 coordinate 39,725,204, forward strand.
CCATTTTGGTCGCATACGCTCCCGAAATTTAATCTGTGCGACCTCGAAATATAATTAGGAATTTTTTTGCGAGTGCAAATAATTGTTCTGGTGCGACCTTTTTTTTTTTTCTTTTTCGAGTCGAACGTCTCTTTCTCTGTACATTCGCTAGTTAGTACACTCAGTATGTGCCTTGTGAGCTGACGGTGACCCTTCTAACCAATCGTGAGCTTGACTTTCTTACCTTTAATGCTGATTTTAAATAGGTTAATATTAGCCTTCAATCACCCCTTTCGCTGCACTCCACTGTCACGCGACACAGAGAGCTAACGCGTTAACTAATGTTACCTGAAGACAAAAGTTTATGTTCAATCTATTAGCGTTATAGAAAGCTGAAAAGTTGAAGCGAAAGATTACGGCATTTTTTTAAAAATGTTAATGTAGTGTTTTGTGTAGCGACCTGGTTGAAACAGCTAATTTCTCCGATGCAGTTTACTGGAGGTTGATTTAATTAGCGGTATTAATGTGACAAGAAGCGCTTTGTCGTTTGAATGCATAACACGCAATTGCTTGAAGATTCGACACATTTTAGGCGTGACAGTTTAACTGTTACTTGTAAACCATACTGTTATATTGTCGTTTATCAATAAAAAATCGATTGCACATATTGTTGGTGCTCCTTACATTTTGGTGGGTGCTCCTAACTTTTTGAAGTTGGGAGCACCAGTGCTACCAAGTAAAAAAGTTGATTTCGAGCCCTGATATATTATTGAAGCTGCACTTCCCTGGCATATTGTCGGCACAGTAGGGCCTATGTTTACTAACTGCTACATTAGCAGAAGCGTGCCTGTTGGGCGTGCCTGTAAACAGACTGAGCCAGACCGAATTAACTTCTCTCACCACCAAAATACCGGGAAGGTTACGTGCCAGTTTACGTTTTATTACTATACATACTATTTTTATGATTGGATTAATTAGTAATTATATTTGATGCAACTTTAGCTATATTTCCATTACTTTTCAAAAAATATTATTTTCCATAACTTTTCCAGGGCCTGGAAATTGCATTTTAAATTTCAATGACTTTTCCAGGTTTTTCATGACCGTACGAACCCTGTTTGTTTCATCTAGCATAGGCAATTTTATAGCTCAGCATAGGCACTGAGGTCTCAACATCACTGGAAAATGCACAGGTTTGTTTTTCCTGTGCCGTGCAGTGGGGGGGCGGGGCTTACCATCTGCACACACTCCATGAGGGGCAAGCGCATGGCCTGGTTGCCCGACAGTCCAATCACACACGCCGGGGTCTCAGGCGTGGCCTCCAGCAGCGCTACCACTGCCTCCACTCCCATTTTACTGCTCTGTGGAGAGAGGAACACATTCAGTTACTGACAGACAGAGAGAGACAGAAAAACACAGACACAAAGACACACACACAGTCACAGAGACACATACACAGACACACACACACACCACCCCACACTGATTTACCAAGCATATTCACATAATCATCTACCATTATTGAGAAAAACTGTTTAACGATTTCCTATTTCATGGAACACAATTACACAAATAACAGCATGCATTCTTCTACCTAATCTTCCGTCCCTCTGAGACTGAGACCTTCACAGAAAAATTGAGGCCTTCACAGGAAGCTATGTCCACAGAAGGAAATCCTTCACTCCTTCACTAACCTGAATGCCGTCCAGCCTGACATCCCCAAAAAGACTATACCCACGTGATTTGACGATTATGATGATACCGTGTTTGTTTTATTATTGCAGGTCACTGAGGAACGGGCCCTAAAGAAGCTGAGAAGCACACAAACAGGAGCCATAAACAAAGCTTGGAGGCCTAAGAGGCTGTTTTTGTGGCCCTGGGAAAACCATTCACCACCAAATCAGCAACCATTCCAATTTAACTCAAAATGTCAGATCATAATTTTTGTTTCATGCATGCTCAGTTAAAAAGGTAGAAAGCAATACACTATCAGAAGATACACTCATCAGCAGCAATATTCTTTTGTGAACCTGAAAACCTATGAACTGATTTTTAACCATTGTAGGCCTAAATGCCTGTCTTCTGCTTGCTTCACATAAGCTGTTGCTCATCGGCAACAAGGCCTGATATAAGGAAACTTAAACAGGCAATATGCTGTACAAGGCACTTGGAGGGAAGCCTAGTTTATTTTGTTTTAAAAATGCAGTGCTGTTAATGTATGAGCAACAATGATTCTTATTGACATGTCACATTTAAGTCTCGTAGGCTACCTGTGTAGGGTTTATTGTTAGAATGAAAGGGGCTTCTTTGTTCACAGACACAATGAAGGAAAGTAAGAACCTAAATAAAGAACTGTGCAACTGTGTTGTCTCCACCCTCTTTGTGACTGACGCATCGTGTTGTCAGTTTCAGCACCACGAGCTGTCCATTCCGACAAGTCATTCATTGATGCTTTAAGCAGTGTCACCCATCTTTAAAAAACTATCCAGTTAAAGCGTTATTGAATTACAGGACATTTAAATATTGAAGTGGAATATAGCCTAATTCACATATTTTCAAATGTTCAATTAAATGTTGAGAAAAACAAAAAAGTTAAAAAAATTTAAAGGCTAGTTCAGATCGTTCAAGATTTGCAAGGTGACCAGCTGCAACTGGTGACTCTCAAGGTCTGCAACATTCTAAAATTGACCTGTTCACATCAAAGTGACAAGATGAGACATTTCTTACAGTTACCACAGCAATGATTCTATCCTCCAACTTTTATAGTTACTTCCTTGTCGGTTGCAATACTCATCTGGCAAATATCTATAGGTCAAAATAGCGAAAGTGGATGAAAGTAGTGCCGATAGTGAGATGCTTGCTGTAGCAGCAGTACCGCTAATAAAAGCAAGGCTTTGTAAGAGCCGAACATCCAGCGGCCGTGTGTGCTCTAGCACCCGCTACAGGGAGCGTACGCACGGTTGTGCAAGGGCCTAGATTTACCATCGCTTTTTTAACGTCACCCGTCTTTTCCCTGAGCAGCGTGCTCAACGAAGAGCTGGTGTCACTGTTGATTCGGGACTACGCTATTCCTATGCCGCGCGCTCTTTAATGAATTAGCACAGTGAACTTTTTTAAATGTATGTTGTCACTAGTGCAAACACCACCAACCCCCTGCACTCCCCCTCCCATCCACACCACGCCAATGCCCACTAATACCACATTTTCTATGGGATGCACAATGCCTCAACTTCAATATACCACAGGCTTTTTTAAAGACACATCTGACCTGCCAATTCGGATGCCTTCTACACGTTGCGCACGAAAGGTTGCCTCAGTCATGCAACGCCGTTCATGTGATATCCAGCGCCACTTTCACCGAACGGCCATTGCAAAAGTGACACTGCCAGAGCGACGGGCGCAACTCACCAGCACCCTGTCGAAAGCGGAGGGCGTGCCGCCCCTCTGCACGTGACCCAGCACCGTCACCCGCGTGTCGTACGCCAGCCGCTTCACCACCAACTGCAGGGAGGGAGAGAGAGAGAGGGGGGGAGAGAGAGAGAGGAGGGGGGAGAGAGAGAGAGTGTGGGGGGGAGAGAGAGGGGGGGGCGGAGGGAGGGAGAGAGAGAGAGGGGGGAGAGAGAGAGAGAGAGAGAGAGGGGAAGAGATAGAGTGAGAGAGGGGGAGAGAGAGACAGAGAGAGAGAGGGGAAGAGATAGAGAGTGGGGGGGGGGAGAGAGAGAGGTCAGATTGCAGCCATCTGTCTAAAGAAACCTGGTCTAAGCACTCCTCCTCTTGCAGGCAGTAATCACACACCACTGCTCTGGTGTCCCACGGTCAAGAGTAGGGAGAGCGGGACAAACTCACATCCTTCACGTAGCCGGATGTGATGGGCTTGCCGTTCTTGTCGATGGCCCCCTCCGCGATGATCACGATGTTGAGCCTGGAGCCCTTACTGCGACTCTGCAGGAGCACAGCACGTGTCAGACAGGGCGCTTCCTTCATTAGGGCTCAGTCCAGCCAGCAAGGGCCAGCTCCAGTCTCACCTCCCTGATGCCGGCACACACCCTAATGTCACCTCCTCATAACTGGGACACGCCAGAATCTCACCTCCCCAAAACAGACATATGCCCCATTCTAACCCCCCAAAGCGGACATATGCCCCATTCCACCTCCCCAAAACAGACATATGCCCCATTCCACCTCCCCAAAACAGACACAAGCCCCATTCCACCTCCCCAAAACAGACATATGCCCCATTCCACAAGCCCCATTCCACCTCCCCAAAACAGACATATGCCCCATTTCACCTCCCCAAAACAGACATATGCCCCATTTCACCTCCCCAAAACAGACACAAGCCCCATTCCACCTCCCCAAAACAGACATATGCCCCATTCCACCTCCCCAAAACAGACACAACCCATTCACCTCCCAAAACAGACATGCCATTCACCCAAACAGACATATGCCCCATCTCACATCCCAAAAACAGACATATACCCCATTCCACCTCCCCAAAACAGACATATGCCCCATTCCACCTCCCCAAAACAGACACAAGCCCCATTCCACCTCCCCAAAACAGACATATGCCCCATCTCACATCCCAAAAACAGACAAATGCCCCATTCCACCTCCCTGATACAGGCACAGCGCCCACATGCTCACCTCCCGAACGCCAGCCATGTGCCATCCCACCACCTCCTCGGGCCTCCATAAAGCCAGTCGGCCCCTGACGCCAGCGCAGACACCACAGCCAAATACCTGCACACCGCACAGACACCCGCGTCAACAGGCTACGGCTGGCCGACCACTCACATCCTCAAATGACAGGGACTGGTTTTTTCAGCTATCGTAAGCCACAAACCTGTAGTACGTATCTGGTGAGCAGTTAGGATGTGTTTTGTAGTGGGTAACCATAGGGACCCTTGCCAGTTTTAGCCAAATCTAGCTCAAGTTATAAATGTACACAGTTGCAAATTTTGAGTCTTTTGACAGTTTTCCCATGAACTGAAAATCTCTGTGCGAGCAGTTTATCGCTGACTCATAGCTTCATACTTTAATTAGTAAATTATAGTTCAGTGCGTAAATGATATACGCATTTAATTTGCACATACACCCAGAAAGTCACCATCAAACTGTACACATAATTATTTTGTATTTTTTCCAGATTTGTTTTCACTCATGTAATTACATGGATCAGCCATCCTAATGGTTTCTTTCTTTCCACTTCATATCCCCAAACATGAAGCTAAAGGGTCAATCATATCCCTTCTCCCCTGTTGCAGTGGGGAATAGATAAGCGTGCGCACCAGGCAGAACTCACCCGCAGTGTCGACCCATCACCTCCAGGACAAACGTGCGCTGGTGACTGTAGAGCACAACACACGCACTCATGTGAGCATAAACTAGAACAGTCCCAGGGTCTTCACACACACACTGAAAATCCATACATATTGCCAGCACGTATTTATTACGTAGTGCAAAAACATGGAGCGTTAAAAGCATGTATGGATCTCATCACAGGGAAAAAAATAAATCAATAAATTTCCTACAGAGACTCAGCAGAGTTGTGCTATCAGAAACCAGCCTCAGCTGTGCTGTGCTACACATCCATCCTTAAGGAGTGCTGTACCAGCCTCAGCTGTGCTGTGCTACACATCCACCCTTAAGGAGTGCTATACCAGCCTCAGCAGTAAGATTCCTCTCATTATATTAATCCTCTTTCTCCCCTACCTTCTGCCGAACAGCCAGTGCCTCCATTTAATCTTAAAATTCCCATTTTATCAACCTATCCCCAGCAGATGGCACTACTTGTCATTACAAAATCTAAAGAAACACACAACTCAAATAAATCAGTAACTGCCTTCAGTCAGTGAACCGAATAATCACGAGAAACTATATTCTCACATTAATACAAACCAAATACACTCAAATAGCAATACGGGTAGAACTACCAGATAATTTGCACAAAAACAGAAAAAAGATAAATATAAATGACATGCCAGTGTTTATTAATACATTAGAAAACCGTTTACTTAATAAATCGCAATGACCCCAAAGTAATAACAAACTGAAAATTAATCAAACACAGACATAACACAACTGTCACTAGGCAGGAAGGTAAGAGCAAGGCAAAGTACACCCCGTACTCCACGATACAATAACCCGGTTCAACAGTCCAAATTAGTATTTGGTTCGATATTTCAAGAGGAAGGAACGCTTGTGTTCCACGTCAGTCTACTTCAGTTAGGCAACCTGACGGAGAGACGCAGGTGATGTGCAAAGACTGTCCTTTTCAGTTACTCTTTCTGAACCGCATGAATGGACACAACAAACAGCCGTCTGGGAACACGTCCAGCCACAGAGCGGCCAGCCCGGGCCAATGCTAAACAGGAAACAAGTGGACTGTGAAAGAGAAAAGCATGGAATCTGAATGAGAGGTCTGTACTCAGGCAGCGGAGGAATGCATTCGCCCGGCACGTATCCCACAATCCACCAGTCCCAGAGAATGTTAGCAACTACAGATAAATCCTAGCTCATTGACCATCATTCCAGAATTCAGTCTATTACTGATTCTTGAATCTAGTGATTTGTGGCTACCATTGACAACGGTAACTGTACCGATACAGCTCAGTAAACAGGTTTAGTATCATGAAGCACAAAGAACAGCTGCAGCTAGCTACAGGCTCAATATTATTAACGTGCATATGTTACTTACATTGACCCACTAAAATAACAGTAAAGATAACATTCTTAAACATCTTAAGAGATATTTCATTAGCATTTTTAATAGGTGACAAGACCAAAAATAATTATCTCAAAGCTACTAGTTAAGATTATTTTTCATTTGTGATGACAAGTCAGTGATTCAAAGCTGTTTTGTTTTGAAAGAGTATGAGAAGACGAGTTGGTATCATTAGAAATACAGAGTGAGGCAGGAAGAATAAAAACAAATGGGTGTACAACTGACGAACGCAGGACAAGGGGGTTGCTTCACAAGACCAGGTACCTGGTTATTTCCTCAGTAATGTTTTACTAGCAAGAACAGAACAGCTCAGGTAAGTTACACAATAAACAAAAGGTCATGAAGCACTAACCAGCAGGCAAAAAGGAAGCAATTCACTAAATGAAATTCTAAAACCTTAAAAATATCGTCTTTACACATCCAAATCTCTTCACCACAAAACATTTTATTGCCACAAAGAAAAGTTGGAGTTCCCAACAAAATAATTACCACAGCCATAAATGCATTTTTAACAGAAGTATTGAGTATGATGCTGTGATTGGTGGAGGCGTGACTGTGACTCTGACCTCTGAGCAGTGGTGGTGATGGCGTCGGTGATCTCCATGATGCGGTGGAGGGCGGAGTCTGCGCCGATGGTCATGTCCGTGCCACAGAAGTCATTGTCAATTGAGCCGACCAGGCCCACAATGTTCAGGTGGGTGTACTGCTTAGCCAGAGACTCTGTGATCCTCCCTAGAACGTGTTGAGTGACACAGAGCAGAGGAAGACAACTGACATGTTACACTGAGACACAGACACATTTAATACACTGCACTGAGCTTACAACAGACACAGACACATTTAACACCACACTGGGCCTATAACAGACACAGACACATTTAATACCCTAGACTGAGCCTACAACAGACATAGACACATTTACTACACTACACAGAGCCTACAACAGACACAGACACATTTAACACACTACACTGGGCCTATAACAGAGACACAGACACATTTAACACACTACACTGAGCCTATAACAGACACAGACACATTTAATACACTACACTGGGCCTATAACAGAGACACAGACACATTTAACACACCACACTGGGTCGTTAACAGACACAGACACATTTAATACACTACGCTGAGCCTATAGCAGAGACACACAAGCAGCTAACACAGTGTACCAAGTCAGTAACATACACAGCAAAAAACGCTGTGCTGTCCAAGTCCGAGTCTATAACACAGAAAATGTACATTTAGGCTTTTGCAAAAGCTCTTACACAAAGAAACTTAAGTAAGTTCACACATGCAGGTTTAGGCAATGAACAGTGCTGCTGCCAAGTCACTGGGGTCACAACCAATAGTAGTAGGTTACCACTGTTGAAATTACTACACCAAGTATAAAGGATGTGTCATCCACCCCGTCATTAATGCTGATGTCTATACAAAAAACAAACATTTTCTGATTGTGTCTGAAGACATTCAAACCCTGCTAAACTGTAGTGTAGTGAGCCTGCAACTTAACTTCTCTAGTTCATTTGAAAATGCCAATTTTATGAATAAATTGGTAAATTACTTGTTTGAATGCTGTAATTATCGAGAGTGGAACAACTGCACTCCTCCTCACTAGCTCAAAAAGGCGTAATACTTTTAAAACTACACTAATATGAGAATATACTGTACTACATAAGGCTCATTGTTACTACATTGTTTTTGGTTTTTCATTTTTCAAAAAGAACACAATTTTTTATTTGAACAATAACTGAAAACAATGAGCCTTACGTACACTACATGAGACTGCGACAGATGTTCCGCGCACAAAATGGCCGCCGAGGAAGGACTCACCCTCGGTGACGAGCTCGGCCAGCAGCCCGCTCCACTCGCTGCGGAAGATGTTGGCCCCGGTCAGGCTGCCGTCCCCGCCGCACACGCACAGGTTGGTGATGCCGCGCTGGACCAGGTGGAAGGCGGCCGCCAGACGACCCTCGCGCGTGACGAAGGCCTTGCAGCGGGCGCTGCCAATCACCGTCCCGCCCTGGAGGAACAGCACAAGGTTTCCATAGGAACCAGGGGAGGAACGCCGACTGGGCAGATCTATTTGTGAGGCTCATGATTTGATATCTGATCTGATTTTACTGATGCAATCCGCTGCATCGCTATGCTATGGACTGTAGGAGCAGATCTAGCCAGTAGCATCTCAGACTGCACCGGGGCACCATTAGTGAAATGGAGGCAGCTGAGACGTGTGTAAAGTAGGACAGAAGAGTACCCTGACCTCAACAGGCCCCATGGCGCATTCGTGAGGCTTCAGTCAAGACACAGAAATAGAAAATGATCTTTAATCCTAAAACTAAGTCATTCGGAGAGTGTACCAGTGTACCTGGAAAGGCACTGGAAAATGACACTTCACTACTAGGACTTGTGGCAATTTTGAACAGACTGATGGGCTGTCCACAATGATGTGAAAGGGAATGGGAAATTCACTTACTCACAGGTGCAGCCTTACCTGCGTTTACAGCAGGTATACTGCAACAGTGGCTCATTCATGGCAAGGCAAATAAACAAACAAGGACAAGGCCAGCAGAACAAATTTATCACCCATACGATTCAACAGTCCAACAATAAGCTTAACAGAAAGGAGCATGGCACACATCAACGGTAAGCAATAATCAGCCAGACAGGAGACGGTGTGGTGCTTATTTAGATCTTTATCACTTCTAGGGCTGAGAACTGAGAAATCAAAGCAAACCCAGAGCAGCTATTAAACTGGCTATTCCCACTGTGGAAAATAAGCCTTGTCAAATGCACACCGTCAACAGCCATTCAGCCAAACTGGTGTTAATGAGCAGTGCTCCAGCTCATGCAGAAACACACCTTACCAGCTAATAGCCAATTAGAACTATACAGGGGAAGGGAGGATAGAGAGATGGAGAAAAGAACGAGTGAGTGCTGGAAAAACACCACACAACCGGATTCTGCAGGATCAGCAGAGGGACTGAACACACCTGACATAAGGAACAACGAAACAAGGTACAGTGGCAATTCTTTACAAAAAAAAAACAACTTCCATTGGGTGGCTTCTCCTGTTAAGAAAGTGTTCTCTAGTATGTGGATGGGCCCACTGGTGTGGCACTATGCCAGTGCTGACTGTGGACAGCAGCCCAGCAGGATGGCACATACCGGTCCTTAAGCCACAGCCTAACTGGTGGATTGACAACTGGAAGAAGCAGTAGCTTGACGCCACGTGTTTTGGCGGAGGGCGTGTGCTTCTCCGCGCGCTCCCGAATTGACAGAGGAGGTTGCAGCAATGAGCATGAGGCCACAAATCAGGCCCTGGAAATCGGGCTTAAATTAAACAGGGCTTACATTAATAAAAGATATTTAAATATTGCATGAGTAAATTCGTTTCAACTTGGCTAATATTTTCACACAGAATATTAGTGTAGACATGAAAGCATGCCTGTCATATTCTGATGTATTTTAAAAACAAAAAAATACAAAATCAGTCAACAAGTAATCTTGAAAAATCTTAACAATAGGCTTTTCTTTTTTGTATTTTTTCTGGAGTGCTTTATCTTTTTCTCGTAGGAAGGAATACACCTGAACCATATTATGAACCTAACCTGTTTTGTGCATGGTCTCCACAGACCAATGTACATCATAGATGGGAAACATACCAAAATAATTTTTACAAAAGAAACACAAGAAGTGATGATGACAACAGCCATTCAGTCCATCTCGGTTCATAACTTGCCAACAAACTAGCAGTGGTGTGCCCCCAGCACTGTGTCAACCCTTGTACTGAACACCCCTACATAGCCTTGCTCTTATTTCATCATTTTCCATGACTGCTATATCACATGCATCCAGGATGATGAATACGAATGAAAGGCAGTACTGCTATGGATGTGCTATTTAAAACAGCATCTTGATTTAGTGTCCTACTGATGTGTTACTCGATCCATCCCTCCATTATCTATACCCGCTTATCATGGGCAGGCTCGCCAGGGGTGCTGGAGCCTATCCCAGTGTGCACTGGGTGAGAGGCAGGAATACACCCTGGACAGGCTGCCAATCTATCGCAGGGCACACACACCATTCACTCACACACTCATATTAGCCTACAATTAGCCTACCTGCATGTCCAACTCTTTGGACAGTGGGAGGAAACTGGAGTACACGGAGGAAACCCACACGGACATGGGGAGAACATACAAACTCTTCACTGCAGTCTTTCCGGCATATTCGGGCAAACGTTCATCTCAGCCTGTGCTTTGAATGCCAATCTGACTTCCGGGGCGGGGAATAATCTCAACAGGGCTACAGACAGACATAGTCCTATCTCTAAAAAAAAACAAAAAACTCTTGCTTACCAGCTGGATGATGTTGGTCACGCTCTGCCAGTTAGCAAGCTTGATGTTGTCACCCCCATCCACCAGCCCTTGGTAACCCTGAGGGAAATCTATCCAGTTAAATATACAAAAATGCAAATAAAATCTGCATCCAGCAGCTGCAGTTCTGGATTAAGCAACCTCACTATGGGATTATGCACATTACAAATGAATTTTAGAGGTAAGAAACTAAAGGGAATGCTATTTTGTGTCTGCTTCATCCGCCCACACAAGAGCTCATGGACTCCGCTTGGCGAGACAAACGCACCTCATAGATGAGATAGACCTTGGCTCCCACATATATGCCCATCCGAGTCACTGCACGGACGGCGGCATTCATACCTGTCGTATAAAGTTAAGGGCGTGTTAACTGACTGCCATTATCATTCAGGACACCTGTTCATGATTGCGCAATTCAGAAACAATTCAACCATTATCTCAAATAATATCTTGTGCACCGATTAAGGATTAAAGGTTTAAGCAGCAACAGATAACCTTGATATTACCTTCAGGGCACAGCCTTCATAGCCGTACAATTAAACAAGACAATGTGGCAGCCAGTCAGAGTTCACATATTTGAGAGTTGACCTTGTATGTGTCTGACAAAGCCACAATTCGCCTTTGGCGCAATAAAAAAAATCCAAACGCTTCCTGATCTCCGGCACGTAGAAAAAGCAATCCACATGAACACACCCACTCACGTTAGTAACGTTGCTGAGCTCCACTCGGTCGCGAAGTCGCAGTATGTTACGAACATTACATTTGGGAATCACCACAGATGACATTTGTAGTTCCTAGATACTTATATTTTTGCTCTTATCGTCGTATACGCAGTGTTTGTACCAATCTTTGCTACTAGTGATATAAAACAATACTAGCCACAGCACAGCTATGTAACATTAGGCCTATCTCTATAACAAACGATTTACTGAAACATGGCAGGGAAGCATGGGGACCATGAACAAGAACAAATGTTCATGAAACGCCAATGGCCCTTTGAGGCGTGCATCAGGGCTGCTGCACCGCTCATTCCCAGCTGCAAACAATGTAAACGTTCCCCAGCAAGCCAGAATCGTTAATTTAGAATAGCTAGAATCGCTTGTAATTTTGTGACATATACATGTGCACATGGTACACTATAATTAATAACGCGTTCTTCAGCACATCACGTTCTCTAATTTTTTTATTGGTTTTACGTGCAGAATACGAATGAGTAGCTATACGTGTCTACCTTGAGCATCTCCTCCACTTGTCAGTACGGCGATGGCTTTACCAGCCCCCGTCATTCGTAGCTTTTCCAAATCCAGCGACGTCATGTTGGAAGACCGCTGACGACTTGAAACCTGTACCGCAGAAGTTTTATTTAAAAATGGATAAAATACTTATTTCCTATGGAGAAACGATACCGACCCACTTCTTTACAGAACCTGCAGCCCCCCTTCGCATGTTCTTTTCGGCTTACTTTTTTCTGCGAGAACAGTTGGCTCCTCCCAGTCTGACACAACACAGTGATCTGGGATTGGTTCCCTTTTCCTATTCCGCTACTTCATTTTACCCAAGATTTACACAATTTTCCATCCTCAATTGTGTCCTCATATCTATAAGATATAAGGTGGATATAAGGCTACAAATGTATCTACACGAGAAAGCCAAGGATATAATCTTAGTATGTTGATATGAATACCGTTGCATATAATTGTGGAAAAGAGCTTTTACAAACGCATTCGCTTGGCCTATTCAAAAGACATGCTATACAATAAATGTTTTTAATATTTAAGAATGTTAATATAAAGGTTTAAAAACGAGCCTAAGTGTCATGTATTCTATGTTTTACTGCCAGAATTTACCTGCAACGCATGACAGTCTGTCGTTTTAAACCAGTGATGATTGCAATGGAGTAGGTTAATCATACTTCAACAAGCAAAATATAAATGACAACATACAATAATTTCGACATGTTTGAGAATAATACATGTTTCTTGAATATGTTCTTTCTTTGAACTACACCTTAATTTCTGAGTTCCCTCATTTGGAGTGCTGTGTAGTATAATGGGTAAAGAACTGGTCTTGTAACCTAATGGTCACAGGTTTGATTCCTGGGTAGGACACTGCCGTTGTAACCTTGAGCAAGGTACTTAACCAGCATTGCTTCAGTATATATCCAGCTGTATGCCATGTAAAAAGTTGTGTAAGTCGCTCTCGATAAGTGTCTGCTATGACTATAATGTAACAAGTCTAGTATTAAGCTGATGGACAGTATTTTTACTCCCCCTTTTTTGTTCATCTTTACTGAGGTGCTAACAATTCTGGATGGCACTGTATTACCTTGATTAAAAACGGATGGTCCAATCCCTGTGCACAGAAGTAGATAATGAAAATTATTACTGATACTTAAATTATAACTGTGACCTACAAGCATAAATTGATTTTTTTTCTTTTCCGGATGCTGTTGTCTCTTATTTACATCTGGCTACAAATTTTTTTTATCAACACCACATTGAATGTCCTCTTGTGAAATGCACCAAAGAAAGAATCTTCTCATGCACCTTAACCAGGCCTGATACTACTCTGTAGTGATGTCATCGCATGCCTTGTCAAAAGCTTGGTTATAGGCAGCATGTTATTCGCATCGCTGATCATAAACCTTCCATCTTTCATCTCTTCATTATCTCATATGAAGATGTTTTCACCAGCCTAGCCCAGGTTCTGATTCAACTCATCCAAGAATGTGGAATGATGGGAAGAGTTGTAAGGCTCAGGGGAGTTTCCAGCAACCCAGAACACTCTCATCCAAAATGATAGCACATATAACATACGTTACCCCCTTGCTATCCAGGCCTAAAGGCTGCTAGTGATGCTTTGACCCCTTCTGAACTTCATCATGTTGAACTCAGCCTCATCCACAAGAAATATTTTATCATGAGTCACACCAGCCCCCAGCTCAATTATCCTCCATTATAAACAGACAAAAACACAATGCTGTGCTAAACATTCAATTCTATGTGTACCACAGAAATATGCAATAATGCACTGCTGTATTACAACGTAACAATATATAAATATGGAACTCACAGTAGAACTGTGGACATCCTGTGATAGCAGCTCCTTCCTGTGCTGGTTTTTCCTGTCAAAAGGCACCAATAGATCTACTTCATTTAAACGTGCCTTTTCAGAATACAAAACTGAATGAAATAACTGAACAAAATAAAGAGGGGTTCAGTAAGGACATGCAGTCTACTAAACCAGAGGCTGACTGGGGTTTAGGAATCTGAAATAAATTTGAACATTGTCTTAATAATCAAATTAATTGATTGAAGTCGATCAATTGTGCTGTTGTTCCGTGGCGGGCTTAAAATTTAAAAAGAAAATAACACCACGCGTCTCTGACAGAAGTGAAACGTATCATTTAGGAATGAAGCCTCAAGAAAAGTTGTAACATGACTGGGATTAAGGAGGACCTAGAAAGAGGAACAGAAACATTTTCTGTAAACGTGTTAAGAGAAAGGACACGTCCGTCTTCTCTGCGTGCGGTTCGTTTAGGAAATGCTGTCGCGTTTGGGTCACTGCCCACAGAGGAGCAGCGTCTTGCGGCTTTCAGCTGTCTGTGAGCACGGGCTTGGAAGCGGGTCACACAGCGCCCTGCCTTTAGGGCAGCGTGACCTCAGAAATGACCCCTCATTGGCACCATTCAGCCCTGTTTAGGCAGATACAGTATGCTGAAAGATCACCCCTAAACTGCAATCAATCGACAGCTTCATTTCCTCTCTAACATATCTTGCATATTTGACCTCTTAGATGTATGCTGACTGATGCCTTTTATTGTGTACATTTGTACATTTATTGTGCATTTATTGAAAATGGGCCTTTTGTGTAAGGAAAGACATTTGCCCTTTTCATACAATACGTGCAATAACACTCCCAACTCGACAATGGAACAGGAAGACCTGACTATAAAGAAAATGAGAGAGATGTTCATTTGGTACAGTACATCAGCTTTTATTCCATGCAGTTGTTTGCTTTGATTTTATTCCTCCTTAGTTCCCACTGCACTGTACACTGGCTAATACAGGAAAGGATCAGGATTGGTTGATAAGGAAGCCATTCAAGAAGAGGAGGCGGAGCATGAGTGACCGACAGAGAGACAGAGGCTAAAGGCTAGGACAGCTCTCTCCAAGTGAAATCTGCCAGGTCTCTTAAACATCCCAATACGCACGATGGGGTAAAAGTAGCTGTTGGCATTTGTAACTAAGCTAATCAGAGTAAAAGAGGGAGAGAGAAAAGAGAAGAGAGACAGAGAAAAGAGAGAAGAGATTAGCAATCAGCTTAATGACATCAGAGGTCAGAAACGACAGTAGTGATCATTTCGTTCCTTGCTGCGATGCCCAAGCATTTCGCTGAAGGGTTGAATTTGGAGTCCCTGCTTTGGATGACAATCCTAGTTTTACTGAGAGAAATACGCAGCCTCTCAAGATGGCTGACTTCAATGTGCTGCACAACAGAGGCAGCGTCTCGAGGCTAAGCTTTGAGCCAGTTCCGTCCATTAGGACATTAAGTGACTCAGCGCGCAAATGCAAGCTTGGGTCCTAGTTACTTGAGGGCGTAGCGGCCGAAATAGCAGTTGTTTGCAGGGGTGACGGATTTTTAAGATGTCCGCCGGCCAGTTTACCGCCATGGACTACAGCAAGGACTCTGGTCAAACACTGAGAGGTAAGCAGACAGCCCTTCTGTCATTATCTTTCACAAACAGAGAAAGATAATGACTGGTTCCCACAGGTGAGACTGTTTGGGGCAAGAGACAAACAGGTTCTCAGAACACACTCTCCTTCTCAGAGACTGGCTCTAATTGCTCTTCTGATGCGTTTCTGATCAGAAAAACTCCTTCATTTATTATAATATTGGTTATACCCCCAACATCCATTAGGAAACCTTTGCCTGACACGAGAAGAACAGAGCCAGCTAAAATTAACAGGATTCTTTTGAAATACAGATATAACAACAGGTTTTTTCCACCATAAATTAATCCAATAATCATGTAGGCCAGCTACAAAACAAGTCAGGTTAAAATGTTAAATTAACACATTTAAATTAAATGAATCAGAATTTACAAGATCGGTCCCAGCATTTCTTCACATAAGACATTATCCTTCACTCTTAACAACCTTTGCCCACTTCCCAATAACTTGATTTGAACACGTTAGCTTTTTAATACCATTTCGACATAAAAATGCGTGGAGAGGTGGGGGACGCGGAGCACCTCAGGAAGGAAGGAAGGAGGTCGGGTCTCCAGGGTCAATATCAGCGGGCAGTAGCACACTGCAGCGAAACACCGCTTACAGAACAGCACGCTACACAAAGTCCCCCGCACCCAAATCACATGATCAGCGAAGGGCGGGACATGGCTTGTAACCCAGGTCACGTGATACTGGTCAGGAGACATACAGCTCTAGACATATATTAATGACAGGGAGTTTGTGGACATCACAGGAAGCGGCAGCCTTTAAAGATAAGATATCCGCAACACTCCTTCCACACCAGCGCTGCGGGACCGATAAAAAAACAACACTGTGGATTCAACTTCAGTGGTAATGCGGCAAGCTCAACCCTTTCTACCCAGTAGCTGTTATTCTGAGACAAAAACAGCGTTCAGAGTTCAGCGATGCCACAATTACCAACCCCTTCATTTAGTCCGAATGTAGGAATGCATTATAATTATATCTTATACCGACTGGCCATCAACCTGTGTACAAATACACTGATGAATGAATGCAATGATACAAATAAAACAGATGCAGTATCCCTTTTTAAAATAAGCAGAGAACACAGACAAATACAGCCATTGTGAGACTGACGAGCAACGGAAATACAGATGAGTAAACAGTTATGCGTTGAGCACTGCACTGGAATTTGGGAGAAAGACATATTGCAACTGAATCCTAGGTAACTATCTCCACCTAGTGGACACGTAGCAAAAATACTGAGCGGCATTTTTACTCGACTTGTTATTCAATACCTGAGCTTCCAACGTGAAAAGCAACCATTTGGCGGCGTTCATCGTAAAATTAACGTTTTAAAAATATATATTTATATTTTAAAAAGAGCCGTTCACCATTAACTGCAGTTCCTCTGTGCATCGTCAATCCGTCCAGCCTGCTGGACAGCTCCAAGCAGATGAATCTAGGTCTCCTGAGTTTTATTCTGCATTATTGCTCTGTTTCTTTCATCAACCAATCACAGGGAGGGGGGACGGTCTGGTGCCTGTCACTGACCCCGCCCCCCCAGATCTGCCCCTCACTCAGTAAGCTGTGCTTCCGCATGACAGAACAGTGTTGTGCAACATCCAGCCATCAAAGAAATGACAAAAGAGCCAGTCAAAGGGGGGCTTGCGGACCTGAGCAAACATTTAAAGGGATACTGCATTCTGAAAGGAAACTGATCACACTGAATTATTACACATGAAGTAACTCTGAGAGTCCAGACGCAGACCGAGTTCAGGTCCCTGCATCCGCGATCCACAGGAACTCACTTTCACGGTTCTGCTTCTGTTCCAGCCTACGTTTTTCCACATTATCTTCAGTGAGTCCACCGGCGCAAGAAAATTCAACACTGGTTGGGTTCTTGTTCAACACTTCCCGGAACAAATTTCGAACAAATGTAAAATCATCGAAAGGAAACAGGCAAAGCAGGGTGATGGTCATGTGGTCTTGGACTAAAAAGGAGAAGCCGGGTTAAGCTGGTTGAATTTTACCATTAATATAAACAGGGTCAGAGTCTTGTTTCCCTGGCAACATGACTCATGCTCTTGACAAGTCTTGCATTAGAGGCTGAGCAGACATGCTATGTGGAACAGTAGGAAGGTTCTGGAATGATCGATGGAGGAGATTTGGGGGGGGGGTGCTGTTCATGCTGGTGTTTAGGCTTATAACCCCCTTTCTCCATTATCCTGGAGGTGGTGAGGGGGCAGGTTTCTGTAAACTCAGAAGAAATAAAACAGCCAGGTGTTTGCTCTTGGGCAGTTGGACAGTTGGACAGTGAGACAGTGAGACAGTGGGACAGTGGGACAGTGCTAGCTCCTGGTAAGCTCTGGGGCGACGCTACAGTTAAAATGCGCCCACTTCCTGTAGAACGCTCTGCACTGCACTGGTTGGCTGAGAACAGCTGCCCCTACGGGGGTGGAGCCTCAGGTAATTAGCAGTGCCTAGAGGAACAGGTTCGTACCCACGATGCTAGCAAAGCCACACCCAGCAACCAGGTGCGCAGTCTCTCTCTAACCCAGCTGCAGGGGATCCTCATATATTACTCTGTGCAAATATACTCGCACCTACTCATTACGATGTTTGCTTTTTTGTTCATTTTGCATCTGTACAAAATGATATACAGATATACATATACAGTCGTTAAACTCAAAAGGTAAATGGTGAACGTTGCAATGGCTACACTGAAACTGGACAGATTGGGATCCCTGTCTTCCTTGCTGAGAGGTGGTGGCGCTGGGGGGCCGGTAAATGGGGGTGGGGGGGGGGGGGGGTGCTGTTAGAAGTCGGTTTGCTTGTGGCGTGATGCATTATTGCCGTTGTTCGTCGAGGGCGTAGGGGTGCTGAGGTCATCTTGGGGGCGGAGAGGGCGGAGGAGATCACCAGGTGGAGGGCTTGGTGTTTCTCACGGTGGCGTCCGAGCACTCGGCCTCCGAGGAATCGCAGTCCGACTCTCCGAAGTGCAGCGGGTTCTGGGGGGGAACAGGGCCCAGGGAGAAGGTCACTCGGCGTGCGAACAAAGAGCCAAAGAGTCAAGCTGGGCATGTGCTTAAAATGGTAAAAATGGTAAATGGACTGCATTTATATAGCGCTTTTATCCAAAGCGCTTTACAATTGATGCCTCTCATTCGCCAGAGGAGTTAGGGGTTAGGGGTTAGGTGTCTTGCTCAAGGACACTTCGACACGCCCAGGGCGGGGTTTGAACCGGCAACCCTCCGACTGCCAGACAATCGGTCTTACCTCCTGAGCTATGTCGCCCCGCTTGCTGCAGACACAAACGTAGGCTAGCTCGTACGCGCTAGGTGACGTAAAATGGCGTGTCTGCAGAGAGAACGAAACTCCGCATTGACTTTGGTCGCCAGTGTGCGCATCCCCGCTGGGAACTAGCCGAGATGCTCGCGCTGCAAAGTCAACACGGAGATCGCTGGCAATTGGTCTACAATATCACATCGGCAGCTGCATTGCCTCGTGGGAACCGCCTCACCTCATCTGTTTCGTGAAAACAGCACAGGCCATGTCCGAAACAGTGCACTTGCGTACTACTGAGTAAAGCTGTAGTTGAAATTTGTTAAGCAGAGGAGATTTTCTCTAACTGGAGTGCACTTAAAATCCCAGGAAGATATACTTATTTCCAGGGTTATATAGTATATTTGGGAGCATACGTTTCAGGAAGTAAATGACTATTTTGGCCCCATAAATCCTTTTTTTGCTTCCGTGTTTCTTGTGGTTGTCACAGCCACAGAAGCTTAATATTAAAATTAATCTTAATCTTAATCTGCACCCTCTATCAGCGTGGATTGTCACGCCAACAGTTTGAAGTGAGCATACGCACGTTCGTACGCGGGCGCCTTGTTCGGCTGTGGTTCGATTTCGGCCGGGTTCGCCTTCATATCAGCTACGCGCCCAGCTTCAGTCCCCCCGAAATCCGCGTTCAGAGCCCCGGTACAGAGAAGCAGGTTGAACCCATTTCCGTAGCTCCGCAGCAGGAGGGTCTGTGAGTGCCGGGAACCGCTCTTCTCCAGCGCGGTCTCAATAGCTGCGCATCACAGTCTCCCAGGGCTTAGGGTTACAGTGCCTTTCAATCAGCGCATTCACACCTGCCACAGCAGGTCAGCCCGCTCCCACAGCGCATAAACAATGCAGGCGCCCTGGCCGGAAGCCAGCGGGCACGGCGGCCTCTGGGCCCCCGCCTGCTCTACAATTGCTCCACGACAACCGGTTTCAAACGAACGCCAATCTGTTAAAGAACTTTCGGGACTCTAATCATAAGCGCCATCAAATTAGGTGCCATAAAACAAGGCCGCTTCGCTTTATGGAGTCATTTGATGTCATTGCAGATTTAATGCACGGTTTCAACTGGCACAGGGATTTTTTTCTGGTCTTGCAAAAGATGCTTCAGATACTTTATCGCAACCTGCCGGTTTCACAAATGCTGGTGTCGGTATCAATGAGTTTGCAGTTAAAAACAAGAAAATGCAGCTGATCTCACTCCAGAGCAGAACTATCCCCTTAATTTGGCTATCATAGTAGTGTACAGCTATGTACCCCCTGATCATACACTGTTTCCAGAGTGTGAATGGACTTGGAAAGTGCAGAGAGGGGAGGAAGAGGAAGGAGGAGAGGAGGTGAGGCCACAGGAAGAAGCAGGACCAGAGGAGGAGGCGGGGTCAGATGTGAAGAGTAGGAGGGGCCAGACGGGAGGGAGTGGCAGGAAGAGGCGGGAAACGGGGGAGGAAGGGCCGAGATGAGAGGACATGACCACATGAGGGGGCGGGGCCTCAGGAGGAGGAGGGGTTAGACACCTGCAGGAGGAGGGGCCTCAGACAGAGGAGGGGTTAGAACGCCTGCAGGAGGAGGCGGGGTTTCAGAAGTAGGAGGGGTCAGACACCCACAGGAAGAGGCGGGGCTTCAGAAGTAGGAGGGGTCAGACGCCCACGGGTGGAGGGGGGAGGAGGAGGGGGCGGAGACAGACCTCGTAGGCGTGCTCGTCGGCGCACAGCTTCCCCAGGGAGATCTGGGTCTTGACGCGGCGCACGGCGCACTCCTTGTCGGACAGCCCGTCGGACTGGGTGGAGATGTCGATGGGGATGTCGGGCGTGTGGGAGAGCAGCTCGTCCAGGTGCTCCTCCTGGCTGGCGCTCAGCCGCTCCAGGGGCCCGCTGTGGGAGCGGTCGCTCGTGTTCCCCTCCTCGCCGTCCGACACCGACAGGTTCTCCGAGCTGAAGGTGGAGTAGGACTGGAAGCTGCTCATGCAGCGGTGGGGCCTGAGGGGGGGAGGAGCGGAAGACGCCGCGCTTTCAGAGAGGGGCCGTCTCAGGAGGGGGAGAGACTGCGTCCAGCCCCGAGGCCAGATGCAGCTCAGAATCAACCGACGTCTTCAGAGCAGAGAGCGATTACCTCAAATTACGTCTACTGTTCAGATGTGATGAACTGTACACACACACTGATTTTTTCTATATATTTTTTTGGAAGAGACATGAAAACGGTATATTCAAAATGTATTTTTCAAACCCCCCTGATCCTCTGGAAAAACCTGGACCTACAGTGTGTGCAATGAGAGCCAATACAGAAATCGGTATCTCACCTTTGTCTCCGTGGAAACTCGACTTCACTGTCCACCTCTCCCTCTTCCTCTTCAGAGGACTCGTCACCACCCTGACAATACCAGGAGCGTTCATAAGAACCCATGGGGCGTTGAGTCACTGAACACCAGGTCTATTATTATCTACACATGGGGCTCAGCTATTCAACACTACATCCATTATCACATTCACATGTAGCTCAGCAGTTAAACACCAGATTAATTATCATCCACACATGGAGCTCAGCCATAGAACACCAGAGCCATTATCATCCATTCACAGGGCTTAGCTGATAAACATCAGATCCATTATCATCCACTCATGGGCCCCAGCCAGTAAACACTGAAATCAACTGAAGCAAAATCTCAGTTAAAAACCGGATGCATTAGTGCGTTAGGTCATTAGATGGCCTCACCTTCCTGAGAGGCCGCAGTGTGCAGGGCAGGCGGTACGGCGCCTCCCGCTCCTGCCCCGCCCCCTCCTCCGGCACGCCTCCCTCGGGGCCGCGGGGAGCGGCGGGGGGCGGGGCCTCCTCGCAGGTGCTCAGCAGGGAGTAGTGGGGGAGCTCGGGGTGGCTGGGGGCGGGGGGCGTGTCCTGGCAGCGCAGGCAGCCGGGGAAGGGGTGGGCCTGGCAGCAGGGGCAGAGCGGGCCGGGCCGGGGGTCGGCCTCGCCGCCGCCGGCGGGGATGAGGTCCGGGCCGGGCCCGGGGCCGGAGGGCCGGCGCTGCGGGTGGTCCGTCTGCGGGCTGCGCAGGGCCGCCGCCGGGCCGAAGTAGCGCAGGTCGCTGGCGCAGTTGGCGGCGGTGTCCTGCCGGCCCTGAGGCGGCGGTGGCGGGGGGAGGAGGGTGCCCTCTGGGGGCAGGTGGTGGTGGTGGTGGTGGTAGTGCTGCTGCAGGGGTAGCTGCTCCTCGGCTGCGGAGGCCGCGCCGGGCTTCGGGATCCCCGGGAAGTCGCCGTGGCTGCCCTTGCTGTTGGCGCGGCGGTGCCGCGGCTTGCTGCGGTAGCGGGCCTTGCCGGGGGGCGTGGACACCCGGGGGCTGGCCGACAGGGGCAGGGGCGAGTTGAGCACCTCCACGCTGGGGATCCCGTCGGATCGCAGCAGGTCAGGTCTGCAAGGTTAACAGAGAGATCAGTCAAAACAGACAGATCAGCCAGAAACAGATCAGTCAGAGACAGGGAGATCAGTCAGATACAGAGAAATCAGACATACACAGAGAAACAGAGAGATCAGTCAGAAACAGAGAGATCAGACATACACAGAGAAACAGAGAGATCAGTCAGAAACTGAGAGATCAGTCAGAAACTGAGAGATCAGTTAGAAACTGAGATCACTCAGAAACAGAGAGGTCAACCAGAAACAGAGAGATCAGCCAGATACATAGAAATCAGCCAGAAACAGAGTGATCAGTCAGAAACAGGGAGATCAGTCATAAACAAGGAGATCAGACAGAAACAGGGAGATTAGTCAGAGACAGGGAGATTAGTCAGAAACAGAGAGATCAGACATACACAGAGAAACAGAGAGATCAGTCAGAAACAGAGAGATCAGACATACACAGAGAAACAGAGAGATCAGTCAGAAACTGAGAGATCAGTCAGAAACTGAGAGATCAGTTAGAAACTGAGATCACTCAGAAACAGAGAGGTCAACCAGAAACAGAGAGATCAGCCAGATACATAGAAATCAGCCAGAAACAGAGTGATCAGTCAGAAACAGGGAGATCAGTCATAAACAAGGAGATCAGACAGAAACAGGGAGATTAGTCAGAGACAGGGAGATTAGTCAGAAACAGAGAGATCAGACATACACAGAGAAACAGAGAGATCAGTCAGAAACAGAGAGATCAGACATACACAGAGAAACAGAGAGATCAGTCAGAAACTGAGAGATCAGTTAGAAACAAAGAAACAGAGAGATCAGCCAGAAACAGAGATCAGTCAGAAACAGAGAGGTCAATCAGAAACAGAGAGATCAGCCAGATACATAGAAATCAGCCAGAAACAGAGAGATCAGTCAGAGACAAAAAGATCAGTCAGAAACAGAAAGATCAGTCAGAAACAGGGAGATCAGTTAGAAACAGAGAAACAGAGAGATCAGTCAGCAACTGAGAGATCAGTTAGAAACAGAGAAATCAAGAGATCAGTCAGAAACAGAGAGGTCAATCAGAGGCCAGCTTTGGGTAACACAGATTTCACCAATGATGTGCTGCCGTTGCAGTACAAGACAAGACAAGATAATTTTATGGGTAGTGAGTAGATAAAAAATGTCAAAAAAAGAAATACTGAGCTCACAGCAGCAGTGAAGGTTGGTGTATTAAAGAGTAGCAAAAAACTGTGTTTATACAGTGATGGTGAAGGTCAGCATGTTAATTGTACTGTAGCGGTGAAAGGCAGTTTCCTCTAACAGTGTGAGCGCGAATGATCTCTGACCTCTTGGGCGTCGGCACCCCTGGTTTGTGGGACATGCTGCCCTTCTTCTTAATCAGTTTCTCCACGGCGTTGGGCCTCACGATGGGGCGAACCAGGTGCCTCTTATACGTCCCGGGATACTTCTTCTCCACTGCCTGCTCTCTCCTACAGGGAAAGAGGGAAACAGGAATTCAGGTTCTGCCCCATTAACGAGCAGATCCGATTGTGTGATGAAAGAGTAATACACTCCACACTGATGCTTTAGCACTGATGACACCTGCTGTTCTGCCCTTTATCTTTATGCTCTTACGATGTGGGGGTCAGTGTGGTGCAATGGTGATGATATCAGAGTACTACAATTCTGTCTGAGAACTGTTTGCTGGTTAAAGTTTGGTATTGTATGCAGATTAGGTTCTAAGGGCAGGTGGAATCTAAGGATAGGAGGTTCTAAGGGCAGGTGGAATCTAAGGATAGGAGGTTCTAAGAGCAGGTGTAATCTAAGGATAGGAGGTTCTAAGAGCAGGTGGAATCTAAGGATAGGAGGTTCTAAGGGCAGGTGGAATCTAAGGATAGGAGGTTCTAAGGGCAGATGGAATCTAAGGATAGGAGGCTCTAAGGGCAGGTGCATTCTAAGGATAGGAGGCTCTAAGGGCAGGTGCATTCTAAGGATAGGAGGTTCTAAGAGCAGGTGGAATCCAAGGATAGGAGGTTCTAAGAGCAGGTGGAATCCAAGGATAGGAGGTTCTAAGGGCAGGTGGAATCTAAGGATAGGAGGTTCTAAGGGCAGGTGGAATCTAAGGATAGGAGGCTCTAAGGGCAGGTGCATTCTAAGGATAGGAGGTTCTAAGAGCAGGTGGAATCCAAGGATAGGAGGTTCTAAGAGCAGGTGGAATCCAAGGATAGGAGGTTCTAAGAGCAGGTGGAATCTAAGGATAGGAGGTTCTAAGGGCAGGTGCATTCTAAGGATAGGAGGTTCTAAGAGCAGGTGTAATCTAAGGATAGGAGGTTCTAAGAGCAGGTGGAATCTAAGGATAGGAGGTTCTAAGAGCAGATGGAATCTAAGGATAGGAGGTTCTAAGGGCAGGTGAGTTTGTACACTCACTTCATGAGCTCCTTCTCACGGACCTCCAGCTGGAGCATGATGGCGCTCAGCTCCATGTAGAGGTTGTTGGCTCTCTCCAGCTTCCTCTCGTAGTGCTCCCGAATGTCAAGGGCGTGTCTGAAGGGGAGGGAGGGATGAGGTAAAAACAGAAAGATGTTCAGACACGCGCACGCGCACACACACACGGTGAGGAGGTGAGGGCCTGTGTGTGTGTGTGTCTCTGACTCACCTGAGCTCGTCTCTCCGCCGGCGAATCAGCTCCTCGTCCAGCCGATGGATGCAAGTGCCTTCACTCTTTATCTTCTCAAAGTGCTTCTTCACCTCCTCTCTCCACTCGGCCTGAAGGAGACCCAAAACACACACACACACACACACCACACAGGCACACACACACACACACACACAGACACACACACACACCACACAGGCACACACACACACACACACACACACACACACAACACACACACACACACACCACACAGGCACACACACACACACACACACACACACACACACACACAACACACACACACACACACACACACACACACACACACACACACACACACACACACACACACACACACGCATATGCACAAGCACACACACATGAGCGCACACGCACGCATGCACACACGTGCGAACACACGGGCACACAGGCACACACACACACACACACACAAACAGAGGAGCCACAACTTTAAATATATACATATTTAATTACATTCAGTTACTATTAAAAGTTACACTGTTCTGCTCCAAGCTCAGATCCCTCCCTCAGGACCGGGGTTGTTAAGGGCTCACCTGGGACTTGAAGTAGGTCTCCTGAGGGGTGCCCAGCACATCTGCCGAGGCGATGTCCAGGTGCAGGAGAATCTGCCGGAACGAGGGCCTGTTCCTCGGCTTTCCCTGCCTGCGCGGTCCAGCGGGGGCGAGAGAAAAAGAGAAAGAAAGAGTCAAAGGAGAAGAGGAGGAGGAGGGAGGGAAAGTAAGGGAATGTGAGCAAGGGAATAGAGGGAGGGAGAGAGTGGGAGGAGACAGGGAGCGTTTTGAGTGAAATCGCGTCAGCCGTCTCTTGTACATTACAGGCATTTCGCAGACGCTCCTATCCAGAGTGACTTACACAACCTTTTTTTCATAGCATTTACATTGCATTCATTTATACAGCTAGATATATACTGAAGCAATGCAGGTTAAGTACCTTGCTCAAGGGTACAACGGCAGTGTCCTACTCAGGAATCGAACCTATAACCTTCTGGTTACAAGCCCAGTTCCTTACCCACTATGCTACACTGCCGCCCTGAAGCGCAGTGCTCTGAATAAAGGGGGGGGCGCATTGGGAGATGCTCTCACCATGTCTGCTTCATGAGGATCTTGAAGCCGTCGGGGCAGGTGGAGGGCACGGGCAGGTGCAGGCTGTTGCTGCCCACCCCCCAGATGATGGCCGAGGAGTCCACGTCCTTGTAGGGGATCTCTCCCGTCAGCAGCTCCCACAGCACCACCCCAAACGACCTGCAGGGGGCGCAACAGAGGCGCTCAGTGGGTGCCAGTCACTCTTTCAGGGTCACATAACTCTGTTGGATTCAGCACTCACTTAACATAGCAAAGTTAAAAACTGTGTGATAAAGGGAAGCAGGAACTAGGGTTGCTGGAGGAGCACGCAAACCCAAATACTAACATTAGTAAATAAACAGTAATAAATGTCATATACACGCATGATTTGCTGTGGGATGTGAGGACCCAGTAACCCATGTTAATGGCCAATAGAAAGTCCTGTTTGAGTTGTGTAACTCTAATGCTGCGGGGGGGGGGGGGGAGGTCATGTGACCGGGGCCCGCTCGCTCACCAGATGTCCACCTTCTCGGACACGGGCTCGTTCCGGATCACCTCGGGCGCCATCCAGGCCACCGTGCCCGCGAAGGACATCTTGGTGCTCTTGTCGCTGAGCTCTTTGGAGGTGCCGAAGTCGGAGATCTTCACAGTGTCGTTGTGCGTGACAAGCACGCTGGCGGGGAGAAGGGAAGGGGGTGGGGGCGGAGGGGAGAGAGACGAGCGAAGGTCGGTAAGACGATACGAAAGTACGGTTTGTTTGTTTGCTCGCTTGTCTGCTCTCTGCTTCTCTTCGTTCCGTTTGTCAGCGTGGAATGCCCTCACATTTCAGGCTCTCTAGGCGAAACTGTCACTGTCTTATGTTTGGAAATGTTTTCCTTAAAAAATCATTTCTAAAGAACAAATGAAAAAAGATAAAAGTAAAAGAGTATATCTGAAAGAAGTAGGCTGCATTGGGGGTTGGTGTATTCGGGAAAAAAGTACACCCCCCTCAGGACAATTGTCACAGCACCGACACGTCTGGTCTGAGAACGTCTAATGTCAACGCAGTGATTTCTGTTTATTTTAACGCCTTTCAACCTTTTCTCCCCAATTGGGAATTTCTAGCTGCGCTCACGCGGCAATGCTCATCACAACGTCCAATCACGATAGAGCAAACAGCCACGCGCGCCGCAGCCAAGCGCGTAATGTCCGCCGCCGCTACCCAGCGCACCGCATCTCGCGAGCCGGACTCGCACAGACGTGAGCTGGAGGAAGACGCTCCCTGTGCGGCTCGACAGATGACCCTAAGGGCGCCCTGTCGCCCAGCGCCCCCCAGCGTCCCCCAGCGCCCAGAGGCAACACAGAACTCATATACAGTAGGATTTAGACCAATTACCCTGGAACCCTAAAACACAGCGCCCCTCTCAGGAGGGAGGTCTTACTTCGGGGATTTGAGGTCTCTGTGGATGATCTTGTGGAGGTGCAGGTAGTTCATGCCACTGGCGATCCCTGAGGCCCAGTCCACCAGCAGCCGGGGGGTGACCTTGCGCCCCGCCCTCAGCACCTCAAACAGCTGCCCCTGGGCACAGTACTCCATGATGATGCAGTAGCACGGGGCCTGAGTGCAAACGCCTCTGCAGAGAGAGAGGGAGGGGGGGAGAGAGAAGGAGAGAGAGAGAGAGAGAGAAATAGAGAGGGAGAGAGACAAAGAAGGAGAGAGAGGAGGAGAGAGTGAGGGGGGGAGAGGGAGCGGGGGAGAGAAAGAGAGACGTGCACACACACACACACACACACACGCACACACACACAATCACCACAAACACACACACAAACAGTAACATTAGTTGAAACTTTAGTGCTAGGCTACACTTTCTCCTACAGCCACTCCTAATGACCTGATTCGATCAGTTCAGCTCTGCTCTCATTGTATCGAGCAGATATTACTGAATGGCGTAATGCAACGAGCAGTCGGCCCAAATTCTGCCATAGTGCCACAGAGATAACCAGACCTCAGCCACATTGCATTAAAGCCTCCCACATAAGCACTGACTTATCATAGCTGGAGACAGACTGGGAATGGTCCTTATGGTGAGTCCGAGGCTAGTCTGCGTGTGCGTGCGAGCGCGTTCGCTTGCCTGAGTGAGGTGCACACAAGGACATGCCGGTTCACAAAGCACTTTCAGCTGATAACAATGGGGTGTGTGTTGTGTACATGAGGACAGACTGTTTCAAAGCAGACTTAGTGCCAATAACATTGGAGTGTGTGTAAAGTGTATATCAGGACATGCTCGAAGCCAATAATGTTGACGAGTCCCTGTGTGTGTATATACACGATGAAGCCAAATACTTAAAGCCAATGATGTTAAGGTGTATCTGTATGTGTGTGTGTGCGTGTGTGTGTGTGTGTATGTGCATGTGTGTGCGTTTGTGTGTCTGCGTGTGTATGAATGTCTGTACAAAGGGCGAAACCAATGGTACTTGAAGCCAATGATGTTGAGGTGTGTGTGTGTGTGTATGTGTTGTGTTTGCCTGTTTGTGTGTGCCTGTGTGTGTGGTGAGTAGTGTGTGTGTTGCATGTGGTGTGTGTGCACGTGTGTATCTGCACGTGTATGAGTATGTACTTGAAGCCGATGATGTTGGGGTGTGTGTGTGTGTGTATGTGTTGTGTTTGCCTGTTTGTGTGTGCCTGTGTGTGTGTGGTGAGTAGTGTGTGTGTGGCATGTGGTGTGTGTGCACGTGTGTATGTGTGTGTCTGCACGTGTATGAGTATGTACTTGAAGCCGATGATGTTGGGGTGTGTGTGTGTGTGTATGTGTTGTGTTTGCCTGTTTGTGTGTGCCTGTGTGTGTGTGGTGTGTAGTGTGTGTGTGGCATGTGGTTTGTGTGCACGTGTGTATGTGTGTGTCTGCACGTGTATGAGTCCGGACTTGAAGCCGATGATGTTGGGGTGTGTGTGTGTGTATGTGTTGTGTTTGCCTGTTTGTGTGTGCCTGTGTGTGTGTGAGTGTACGTGTGTGTGTGTGGTGTGTAGTGTGTGTGTGGCATGTGGTGTGTGTGCGCGTGTGTATGTGTGTGTCTGCACGTGTATGAGTACGCACTTGAAGCCGATGATGTTGGGTGTGTGTGTGTATGTGTTGTGTTTGCCTGTTGTGTGTGCCTGTGTGTGTGTGAGTGTACGTGTGTGTGTGTGGTGTGTAGTGTGTGTGTGGCATGTGGTGTGTGTGCGCGTGTGTATGTGTGTGTCTGCACGTGTATGAGTCCGTACTTGAAGCCGATGATGTTGGGGTGTTTTAGCTTGCGCAGGGGTTTGATGTCCGTCTCCTTCTGCTCACGGACCTTCTTGATGGCCACTTCCTCAGAGCGGAACTTCCCCAGGAAGACGGCGCCCTGCGCCCCACTGCCCAGCCACTGCAGCTCTGAGATCTCCTCGAACGGGACCTCCCATTGGTCTAGAGGCAGAGCGGCTCACCCAATCAGCATCATCGCCACACTCCAAACACCTTCACTAATTACACAGGCCTCCACTCAATCACTGTCATAGGCCCACTCACTAATTCATGCTTCAGGAAAAAGGATAGTAATGACTGCAGTTCTAAAACAAAGCACATGATATCGCTTCAGCACAACACAGAAGACAAAAGCTGCGTAACATCAGAATGCTGGATTAAGAAGAAGCAGACTCAGGCTAATACACACTCCTCAGTTTTTAAAACCTGGCCTGGAGATTTCTGCAGACCAAGAGGAGACAACAGTCCTCAACTGGGAGGGGTAAATGCCTGGAATTCACATCATGACATAGGGGTGCGAAAGGCTTTAAAATGGGGACTACGTGTATTTTGGGCATGTTGATAAGCGTTTCCCCAGGAGAGCCAGGTGAGAAATAGCCATGCCACCACTTAAGCACTGCGCTGTAACACAGAGATCCACCGGAGCAAACCACAGGGGATTAGAGTTAAGTCCGGTGGAGTGGCTGATTGGATACGGTTAGTACATCCAAATACACAGGAAAATAATAATCTCCTCATTCATAAAGGGATAAACTCAATGTAGTTTTCTTTTTCCAAAATAGGAGGCTAAATTTAATATACAGCATGTTACAGGAATATAATGTGCATTAAACAATGTTCCCAGACAAAAGTGTGAGCTACAATCCTCTTATATAAATACACATCCATTCACAATTACATTTAAGTCACAATCCCTCTCAGATTGTACCCTGTTTTTATATAGCCTATAGAATGCAGACCTGGGTCAAATACGTATTTGTTTTGGATTCAAATACTTTTCTGTGCTCTATTGATCTTGCCTGGCGTAATTGAGCCTGTCAGTATGACCAGAAGGCGGGGTTTGCACTTTCTGAGAGTATTTCATTGGTTCCAAAACACCAGACAAGATTAGTAAAGCGTAGAAAAGTATTTGAATTCAAAACAAATACGTATTTGACCCAGGTTTGATAGTACGTACTACATTTCCCATCTGCCCACCTTGCTGCTGCAGCTTGTAGTCGGTGGAGTAGCTCTTCCCGATGATGTTCCAGACGGGGCGCAGGCAGCCGAACAGCCCCTCCAGGAAGCCGGAGGTGCCGTTCCCCGCCCGGTGAAAGTGCAGCTTGATGTCGTCGTGCGGGTGGCCGCATGGCCTGGTCCTGCCCCCGACGTGGCCCGCCGGACAGCCCCCGCCACCCGTGCCATCCTCGCCCTCGCCCTCCCCCCCGCTGCCGCAGCCGCCGCCGCCGCCGCCGCCGCCCCCGGACCCCGGCGACTCGCAGTCCTCGTGCTCCTGCAGCTGCAGCACGCTGTTGTCGAAGTGCCGCTGCTCGCGGGACGAGTCCTCGCTCAGCGCCGCCGCGGGGGTGCCCCCGCCCCCCGGCGCCAGCTCCTCCCCCGGGGTGGGCGGGGCCACGGGCGTGGGCGTGGCCGGGGGCGGCGCCAGGTCCGTGATGATCTGCGGGGGCGAGGGCGGGGCGGGCGGTTGCTGGGGCGTCGCGTTGGAGCTGGCCTTCTTCATGGCGTCGCCCACCACGCTCAGCTTCAGCTCCTCCTTCAGCTTGCCCACCAGCAGGCTGGGGCAGGAAGTCCAGGAGAGCACCTCGGGGGAGCTACCCATGGTGCCGTGCGTGTGCATGGACCGCCCACAGAGACAGCGAGGACCTTCCCTAACACACGCTCCTGTCTGGGCTCAACTGGGACGCACCTGGGAGATGGACAGAGATGCACAAAGACAGGTCACTACTGACACGCACTAAATAAAGAAATGTACCCTTATCCTAAGGACCCAATGGCAACACCACAGCAAAAGGAACTCCAAATGAGGAAATAGAAAAGAGCATTACGGGTGCTCAGGTGGTGAACCCATTTGAGGTGCTGCGACACAGCATAACCTGCCACAGCTTTTCCCAGTTTCCATAAGCAGAGCTCAATAGCACCTCCTATGATCCATTAGATGCCTGCAGTGTACCTGCACTTTGACAGAACTCCATTACAGAGACTCTGACAGCTCAGCCGATGGGTAGCAGCTGATAACACTTGCTTAAGTGGATATGCACAGTGTGTCCCCTCTGAGGAACACGGCTTCTGGGGAATGGCACGTACTTGTGGATGAGTATTCAAAAATTATGGACAACAAATAGGGGAAAATACGTCAACAAATGTAAATTTATACATAACTAAAACACAAAAAGACAAATAAAAACTCAAAATCACCTAAACCGAATGAAACTGAATGTGTAATATAGATTATGTAAACTACCTAAATACATTTTGTCAAGAACGTTTTCTAATCCACAGCAAACTGGGGAAAAAACGCAACATTCACTGGCAATAAGGGCAAAGAGACACAGTCCATCCCCTGTCATATTCTCATTTCCAGCCCTGCTTCCCGAGATTGAAAGAGCTTATCTTAATGATGATTACATTTTTCATGGTGCGGGATGAGGTCGGCAGCAGGGAGGAGAAGGATCTCGACAGCCTGTCCGTGCGCAGCCTCGCGTTGTTAGCAGCCGTACGGTTCCGCGCTCGCAACTACAGATTCCGGGAAGAGCTGGGTTTACCAGTAACCCCTTCGCGGGGATTAACAATGCGCGCTCGCGGACCATGGGACCAGCGCATCTGGCACGGACAAGCCTCGGGAAAGACCGATGCTGCGCAATTAGAAATAAACACAAAACACAACGACGTGGAGAAAATCCGGTCTCTGCTTCTCAATCCTGGTTATGCAATTTAACGGGTCACACAGCTCCGATAGCGAAACGGCTTCCCGAAAGCCAGAGTTATTTCAGTAACAGAATAAACAGAAAGGTCAGAGTACAGTGTTGCGTCCTGATTAGCGAGCGGAGAGAGAGGGAGGCGCGTATCCCAACTGCCCACCGCAGCTGAGCCACTGCGCAGATAAATGTGCAAATGTGAAAAAAATACCCGCTACCGGCTAATGACCTTTGCACTCGGTCTGCTGTTCCTCAGGGTAGTCAATGTTCTGACTTATCTGTTTACTGCAACATGACCGATATCACGCATAGCCAAATGTGACCCTACAACATCCCCCAAACGGCATATTCTGTGCCATGAAAAAGGAACACAAACACGTGTTTCTGACACAAGCTGTCAACTCCAGGCATGTTTTGGTGAGGTATGCATTAGAGACAGCATGTTTTGGTGAAGTATGCATTAAAGACGCCATGTTTTGGTGAGATATGCATTAGAGACTGCATGTTTTGGTGTGGTATGCATTAAAGACGCCATGTTTTGGTGAGGTATGCATTAGAGACAGCATGTTTTGGTGTGGTATGCATTAAAGACGGCATGTTTTGGTGAGGTATGCATTAGAGACGCCATGTTTTGGTGTGGTATGCATTAAAGACGCCATGTTTTGGTGAGGTATGCATTAGAGTTGGCATGGTTTGGTGTGGAAAATGAGTCCTGGGGAGCCCCCTGCAGCTGAGAGCAGAGTTGAAATAGCTGCAGGTAGCTGATGCGTGGGCTGAAGGGACAGGCAGAGATACGAGGGGGGTCAGACGACACAGTGCACCGCCGTTAGGTGCTTTACGGTGCGGTGCAGCGGAACAGGGCTTTGGTGCGGCGGGGTGCGGCCGGCGTGCGGTACGGGGCGGGGCGGTGCGGTACTTCGCGGCGCTGCGGCGCGGCCTGGTCCCACCCCGCCCCGCCCGGGGAAACCGGATCCCGGGAAGAGCGAGGCCGGCTGCCAGCAGCGCATCAATAATGCAGAGTGATCTGTGCGTGCGCAGCCGAGAGTGCGGCTCTCTCAGGTAACGGCTCAATCTCGCCCCTCCGCTGCACAGACAGCAGAGCAGCTCCCATCCGCCCCGCGCTGTAATTCCACCCGCCGGGCCACGCACACCACAGGGCCCAGTTACACACAGGTAGCAGCGCTCACAGGCAAGATGGGGAGATGTCCCACATTAGCACACACAGAACAACCACACACACACATACACACACACTCATACGCATACTCACACACACTCAGACACATACTCACATACACTCACACACACTCATACGCATACTCACACACACTCAGACACATACTCACATACACTCACACACACTCATACGCATACTCACATACACTCACACACACTCAGACACATACTCACATACACTCACACACACTCAGACACATACTCACACACACTCATACGCATACTCACACACACTCACACACACTCATACGCATACTCACATACACTCACACACACTCAGACACATACTCACACATACTCACACACACTCACACACACTCACACACACTCACACACACTCATACGCATACTCACACACACTCACACACACTCATACGCATACTCACACACACTCACACACACTCATACACATACTCACACATACTCACACACACTCACACACACTCACACACACTCACACACACTCATACACATACTCACATACACTCACACACACTCAGACACATACTCACACATACTCACACACACTCAGACACATAATCACATACACTCACACACACTCATACACATACTCACATACACTCACACACACTCAGACACATACTCACATACACTCACACACACTCATACACATACTCACATACACTCACACACACTCAGACACATACTCACATACACTCACACACACTCATACACATACTCACATACACTCACACACACTCATACACATACTCACATACACTCACACACACAGAATAACTCTCACAAAGAATAACTGCACACACACATACACACACACTCATACGCATACTCACATACACTCACACACACTCATACGCATACTCACATACACTCACACACACTCATATGCATACTCACACACACTCACACACATAGAATAACTCTCACACAGAACAACCACACACACTCATACGCATACTCACATACACTCACACACACTCATACACATACTCACATACACTCACATACACTCACACACACAGAATAATTCTCACAAAGAATAACTTGCACACATACACGCACACAAACAAAGAATATCATACACGCACATACACGCACAGAATAACTCTCTCTCACGCACACACAGAATAATTCTCTCATACACAGATACACACACAAGATCACTCTCATACTTACACACACCCATGCAAAAAGAATAACAAACATACACTCACATACAGAATCTCTCTCACACACATACTCATGTGCACAGAATGACGCTCACATGCGCACAGAATCAAACTTCCTCTCCTCACTCACAGACACACCCACACACAGAACAACTCTCACGAATGGACACACAAAATAGCACACAAACAATAACTTAAACGCTCACTCACGCGCACACAAGCCCGCACACACACCCACTATTGTCCCCACATGCAGCTCCTCTCCTACACGCACACACAAAGATCACAATACAGTTAAAGTTCTCTGGAAAACATCAACCCCCTCCCTCCAACATGCAAATCCCTCAGGCCCACAGTCCATAACCGTGCAAATAACGGCTACCGTTTTTAGCCTCAGGATCAGTGCAGTCGATTCACGGTCCCCGCCAGGCCATGAAAGATTACCCAGGAGCACATGTCCCACGGTCACTGCCCTAAGCCGAAGATGCTTCCGCCGCACACAGGGTTCTGTAGCGAGCAGGAAACCCAGCTCGGCCTGCGCTCTATCACAGTTACAGCCTGCGCTCTATCACAGTTACAGCCTGCGCTCTATCACAGTTACAGCCTGCGCTCTATCACAGTTACAGCCTTCACAGCACGTTCTCTTATTGAATTCATTTGACTCATTTACTTCTTTTTTTTAAAAAGTCGTCTGGAACACGGTGCTCCCGAAGAGGACGGCTGACTCAGGCGAAGAGTAACGTAGCAGGCCGGCTAGCATTAATCCCAAGTCCGCCGTGAATTATTGATGTCCGCGGTGACTGTTATCCTGTTAATAATGTCTGGGCCTTACCAAGAAAAAAGGCCGTTCTGGCGGTGTCACTAACTGATCTTAACTCCACACTGGACAAGTGTCTGTGACATGAGGCCAGGATTGAGAATGTGAAGTTCGGGCACATCCAGTTCTATGCTGGCCCAGCTACATGAATGTCCCTCGCTACGCTGCAGGGTTGAGGTAAAAACAGGAATCGGTGTTCAGTACCGGAACACTCACACTAACACTGCTGTAAGATAAAGACAGAGACAAAGAGATAGGAGGAGGAGAGGAACGTGGGTGATAACTGAGAATGAGAGAAGGAGGGGATGAGGAGAGGAAAAGAGGCAGTGATAATCGAGAGTGAGTATGAGAGAGAGAATATGATAGAAAGATAGGGGGAGAGAGTATGAGAGAGAGAGAGAGATTGTAGTATACAGAGAGGATGATCCTTTAATCCAGGAATACACCACAGGGATGTGCCTGGAAACAAAGCCATCCCCCTCTCCCAACATCACACACACACACACACACACACAGAGGCATGTACAAATCCATGGCTGCAGATAAACACACATACATACACATACAGGCATACACACATAAGTGTATGCACGAATGCACACACAGACACACACACGCATAAGACCACACATACACACACACACGCACATGCACAGGCAGATACAAATGCATGGTTGCAGATAAACACACACACACACACACACACACACACACACACGCACACACACACACACACACGCCCACACACACACACGCACACACACATCTCATTAAAAGAACCCCTGCTGGGAGCAGAAGGGGGCCCCACCCCTAAGAGAACAGCTGCTACCAGCACAAGCATCAATTTAGCTCCCACGACATCCCACAATGCACCCTTACCGACCTGCCGCCGCTGCTGCTGTACGCGTGTGTGTATGAACCAGGACACAGCCATTCCCGCAGCCAGTCCAGAACAACACAGGGCAGTGACCGCTCAGAGCAGCTCACTGGCCTCTACCCAAACTCACCCTCCCTACCCTCCCGCCACTCCCCAGCCCTCCCCACCTCGTCCTGGGACGCGCAGAGACGAGACCGCTTCAAACCTGGGGTGATGGGAAAATAAAGCACTTACAAAAGGTGTAATCAATGCAGTGTGTGGAGATTCCTACTCCTATCCCGGAATCAGTTCTGCTCGTGTCTGCTTTATGGACCTTTATCAAAGTGCCTCGCAAGCGAACTCCCCCCAAAACCCCGCTCCAGGGAATATGGGCCGATGTTCGAAGCTGACGGAGGACGTTGACCTAGGTGCTGTGGGTAAATCTGTAATCTGTCGAAAGCCAGCCCAGAGGCACCAAAAAAAAGGCAGGATTCCCCCCTCAAACAAAGTTCCTCAGACGTACAGTCAGAGAGGTCACACGTCTGGAGTTTCTGGAGGCCCCTCCCCTAAGCCCCCCCACCCCCACCTTTGGAAAACTTCACTTGCCCTTTTGAGCAGAATGGATGATGCTGGCAGAGGACTGATCTGAAATCAGCACTTGTCTGTTTGCGTTAAGGAACATCAACAGAAAGAACAGTGTCAAAGGTCATTTCGCAATTATGAGGACTTCAAGCAAACAGAATATTTTGAGTTTTACACTGTATCTTGGGAGCTAGGGAGGCTTTAAGTAGACAACTCTATGCACAAACAGATTATTCCCTCTCCTTGCTCATTAGTCTGTATGAAAATCTACCAGAGTGAACGGACCGATGAAGCACTCCCAAGTAACTCTCTGAGCATGTCCATGGTCCAGTGAAGCAAACATGTTCAGTGGCCCACAGCTTATTATAACCGAACAGAAGGTAAAATATATGAGTAAAGAAAAATCTAAACATATGCTCAAAAAGGTCTATGTAGGCTAACTAGTGTAGTGTATGTAATAGGCACAGTTTTAACTGGGGTTACTTAAATGTCAATGAAAGTTAAAATTAGATTTTGGCATGAATCTCTGCAACTCCTCCAACAACCCATAGTTTAGGAAACTGATCTTAAGTATCTGTAACTTTCTTCAGTTTGAGTCTGTGATACTTTTGTCGGCCTAACTAAGGGTTTATTTAGACCACACCAGGACCACACCAGCACTTGATCTGAGTATGAATATGATTCCCATATTGATAGCATGTAATCCTAAATGCATGGTCACATCAGGACTACAATATATTTTGTCTCGTCATCTTAAATAACAGGCGGGCTGCATGACTCATAAATCAGCGGTTTTAACACTGTTTGATGTCTCGCCGTCTGCAGTGATTTCCCTTCGTGCCTGATTGGTCAAAACCGTTTCTGGGTCAAGGGTCATTCCCACGTAAGGACTACAAATGGAAGTTCGTTAAAAAAAAAGAGGCTGCACCCTGAATCCACCTGTGCCTGACACCCACTCGGGTCCCGGGGTCTAAAACGACTCACTCCTCGACTCTCTCTCACACTTACACTAACATAACTGCGAGCGCTAGAGTCTGTCAGTTCTGTGAGTTACTCACAGCACTCTTAACACTCATTCATAAATTCACAGGAATTACCAGCAGAACGACACAGAGACACGTCTTTCCGTCGTTCTAGTGCAGCCATTTATAGTCATACTTGTCTCAGGAAGCTTCTAAAAATACGGCTGTAATTATTCATGCAGTTAAGGTTGACTCTGTTGGACTGCCAGCTCCACACGTACACACGTACACACACATACACACACACATACACACACACACTCACGCACACACACACGCACACCACACACACACACACACACTCACGCACACACACACACACACACACACACTCACGCACACACACATACACACACACACACACGCACACACACACACACTCACGCACACACACACACACACACACACACACGCAGCCGCGCCGGATGGCGGGCGCGTGGCATTACACACACAAAGGCAGCAAGCGCGCCGTGACGCACGGATCCTCTCGGGCGACGGGCTGGACAATGAGGGAAAGTGATGAGCACCGTGCGCAATGCAAACGTCAGGATGCCTTCAGCAACGAGCAGAGCGTCAGCGCGAGGTTATCAGACTCTCACAGCAATGAGAGAGGGGGAGAGAGGGAGAGAGAGGGAGAGAGAGAGAGAGAGGGAGAGAGAAAGGGAGAGAAAGGGAGAGAGGGAGGAAAGAGAGAGAGAGGGAGGGGGGGAGAGAGAGAGAAAGGGAGGGAGAGAGAGAGAGAGAGAGAGAGAGGGAGAGAGAGAGAGAGGGAGGGATAGAAAGAGAGAGGGAGGGAGAGAGAGAGAGAGAGAGAGGGAGGGGGAGAGAGAGAGAGAGAGAGAGGGAGAGAGAGAGGGAGAGAATGATCCTGAGGGAATGGTCTGGGAGATCAGATGAGAGGAATGCTTTTGCTGCCAGCCTGAAACCATCCAAACTGTAACCCCAGAGTGACAACAAAGGACAGGATGGGAGCCGGCACTAATCCAAACTATGAGACATACACAGTCTGACCTGTGAGAGAAAGACAAACACAGTCTGACCTGTGAGAGAAAGACAAACACAGTCTGACCTGTGAGAGAAAGACAAACACAGCCTGACCTGTGAGAGAAAGGCAAACACAGTCTGACCTGTGAGAGATACACAGTCTGACCTGTGAGAGAAAGACAAACACAGTCTAACCTGTGAGAGATACACAGTCTGACCTGTGAGAGAAAGGCAAACACAGTCTGACCTGTGAGAGATACACAGTCTGACCTGTGAGAGAAAGGCAAACACAGTCTGACCTGTTAGAGATACACAGTCTGACCTGTGAGAGATGCACACAGTCTGACCTGTGAGACTAACACAGCCTGACCTGTGAGAGAAAGGCAAACACAGTCTGACCTGTAAGAGATACACAGTCTGACCTGTGAGCAAACACAGTCTGACCTGTGATACAAATACAGTGTGACCTATGATATATACACAGTCTTGCCTGTGAGGATTACAGCTACTCAAAAAAAGGTCAAAAAGTCACAAAGCGAGACAAAAAGAGGCTCATAAATACTGCATGGGTTGCCCAAAACGGAGACCATTATAATTACAGGAAGGGCAATGGACAGAATAGACACATACGACACACGTAATGAGGGGGGAACTGTGGCATAAATCAGACGGCTTCCTAAGACCAGGCCCAGCCGGGACGGCCGCGGCCCGAGCCGCGCGCTCTTTCCACCGAGGAGCTCCACCGCTTATTCCCCAATTTCCAGCGCCGCAAATCAAAGCGATCGATACGGCGCCCCGACGCGTCCATTAGCCGGCGCGGAGCGCGGCCTTGCCCCATTGCGCTAACGGGGAGCCGCCAGAGCGAAAAGGCCACCGCGTGCGCGCGGGGCACACGCCGTCCAGCACCCGGAGGAAGGCCGAGCCCCGGCACCTAGCGCTGATTAGCGAGCCGGAGTTTGAGAAATATAAATCCAACAACAAACGGGCCGCTCGTTTTCAGCTCCTCGGTCTCCCTCTTAGCTGCCCCCGCCTCCCCCTACTCTCCTCCCCCCGCCCCCAGGAACCCCAGCTGGCAGCAGCCCAATCCATGAGGGGGGAGGAAGGGGGGGGGGGGGGGAGGAGACACGTCCCGCAGAGCAGAGAAGCGCTAGGCTGCACCTCTAACAGCAGGTCAGGAAGGAGAGTTTGGGGGGAAGAGGAACGTCCTCCCCCCCCCCGGACGGTAGCAGCGTCCCCGCGAGCGTCTGGGCGCCCTGCGTCAGTCCTCAGAGAGCAGAGCCACAGCCGTCCTTCATCAGAGGGCAGCGAGAAGCAGCGCCGCATCCAGCACCAGCAGCAGCAGCAGCAGAGCCAAAAATAGCCCATCCATACGCACACAGGCTCCCTCTCATACACACTCTCTACACACACACTCATACACTCATACACTCTCATACACACACACGCGCTGTAAACATACACACACACACACACACACACTGTGAACATACACACACGCTCTCTCTCACACACACTCTCTCATACATACACACTCATACACACACATTCACAGTGAACACACATACTCTCTCTCTCTCATACATACACACTCATACACACACACTCACTGTGAACACACACACTCTCTCTCTCATATATACACATTCATACACACACACTCACTGTGAACACACACACTCTCTCTCTCTCTCTCATACATACACACTCATACACACACTTACGACACTTACGACAAACAGACACACACTATCTATCCCACACACACTGTAAACATGCACTCACTGTAAACACAAACACACACACACATTCTCTATCTTTCCATCACACACACTGTAAACAAACAAACATATACTGTTTGCACACACTCATGCTGCATGTACACTCTCACACAGACCCACATACACTGTATATAAGCACACAGACAGTCATATTCACAGAAGGGCACATACGCAAGGACACGCATGCGCACGCACACGCACACACACTCTCTCTCTCACTCCCACGCACACACGCACACACACACACACACGCACACACACACGCACACACACACACACACACGCACACGCACACACAGAGGGGCCGGAGGCAGCGGCACTGCACCACATTACTCACGGCTGACAGAGCTCGTTCTCATGGTCCTCCTCTCCGGTGCGGCGCGAGGGAAGAAAAGGAGCTGAAGGAAGGCAGCAGCGACGGAGGGATGGAGCAGGAGGAGGAGGAGCAGGAGGAGGAGGAGAGGTACGACGCAGAGGAGATTCCTCCCACCGGATCCTGCAGCGAGCGCGTCTGTGCCGGAGTGGGCGGCTGCGCGCCTGAGCTCTGCTCGCGTCACGCTTTTCATGAATGAGGGAGGACCAGCGCGAGCGGGGGAGGGGGGGGGGAGGGGGAGGGGCCCGCCCAGACTGAGCAGGGGACACTGCACGCCCAGGTGCGAGTGTGTGTGTGAGAGTGAGAATGTGTGTGTGTGTGTGTGAGAAAGAGTGAGAGTGTGTGTGTGTGTGAGAATCAGTGAGAGTGTGTACGTGTGCGTCTGTGTGCGTGAGAGAAAGGAGTTTGTGGCGCGTGATCAAGTGGTGGTGTGTGTGTTGTTGTGTGGGAAACGGAGTGTGTGTGGCATGCAAGTGTGCTGTGTGTTCAGTGGTTGTGTGTGAGAAGTGTTTGTGTATGTGTGTGTGAGTTTGAAGTGTGTGTGGAGATGTGTGTGCATGGTGTTGTGAGTGAAGTCATTGTTGTGGTGGATGTGTTGTGTGTTTGAGAGAGAGTGTGTATATATGTGTTTGTGTGTGTGAGAGAGTGTGTGTGTGTGTGTGTTTGAGTAGGAGAGTGTGTGTGTGTGTGCATGTGTGTGTTTGAGTAGGAGAGTGTGTGTGTGTGTGCGAGAGAGAGTGTGTATATATGTGTTTGTGTATGTGAGAGAGAGAGAGTGTGTGTGTGCGTGTGAGTGTGTGTGTTTGAGTAGGAGAGTGTGTGTGTTTGTGTGCGAGAGAGAGTGTGTATATATGTGTTTGTGTGTGTGTGTGAGAGAGAGAGAGAGTGTGTGTGTGTGCGTGTGTGTGTTTGAGTAGGAGAGTGTGTGTGTGTGTGTGTGTGTGTGCGAGAGAGAGTGTGTATATATGTGTTTGTGTGTGTGTGAGAGAGAGAGAGAGAGAGAGTGAGTGGGTGTGTGTGTGCGTGTGTGTGTTTGAGTAGGAGAGTGTGTTTAGGGCGCACAGGGGAACGTGTCCCTGATGGTGCTCGTGTGCGTCAACAAAAGTGAGAATGTGTTTGTCTGTGTGGAAACACGCATTTGTGTGAATGTGTTCGCAGTGACGCCATCACCATTCATGTCAGCAAACACATGCCTGTGGCTATATATAGCCGGCTTAGCGTTCTTTTCTGCGATTTTTACTAATTATGTCTGCACCCCGACAGCTTTTGAGAGCAATTTCCCCTTTGTGAGTTGATCACTTGTGCGTCAGTCACAGAGCTAATCGCCCCGCAGAATCACATGCGAGAGCTTCGGAGAGCTTAGCCTCATTAAGAGGTCTGAGACCCCAGGTCCTTGGTGGGGGGGGGGGGGAGGGTGTATCGGACACGTCCGCCCGCTCCCCAAACGCCGGAGTGGGCCGTGGCCTTCGGCCTAGTTTAACAGGAAACTCTCCATTTGAACTGAGCAACTGATGGCAGCGTTCACAGGGTGGGGTTCGAGGAACTACGCCGGGTCACAGGGTGGGGTTCGAGGAACTACGCCGGTCACAGGTGGGGTTCGAGGAACTACGCCGGGTCCAGAGTGGGGTTCGAGGAACTACGCCGGTCACAGAGTGGGGTTCGAGGAACTACGCCGGGTCACAGGGTGGGGTTCGAGGAACTACGCCGGGTCACAGAGTGGGGTTCGAGGAACTACGCCGGGTCACAGAGTGGGGTTTGAGGAACTACGCCGGGTCACAGGGTGGGGTTCGAGGAACTACGCCGGGTCACAGGGTGGGGTTTGAGGAGGTACGCCGGACCACAGGGTGGGGTTCGAGGAACTACGCCGGGTCACAGGGTGGGGTTTGAGGAGGTACGCTGGACCACAGGGTGGGGTTTGAGGAGGTACGCCGGACCACAGGGTGGGGTTTGAGGAGGTACGCTGGACCACAGGGTGGGGTTTGAGGAGGTACGCCGGACCACAGGGTGGGGTTTGAGGAGGTACGCTGGACCACAGGGTGGGGTTTGAGGAGGTACGCCGGACCACAGGGTGGTGTTTGAGGAGGTACGCCGACCACAGGGTGGGGTTTGAGGAGGTACGCTGGACCACAGGGTGGGGTTTGAGGAGGTACGCTGGACCACA
Organism: Anguilla rostrata; assembly: GCF_018555375.3. Classification (NCBI taxonomy): domain Eukaryota; kingdom Metazoa; phylum Chordata; class Actinopteri; order Anguilliformes; family Anguillidae; genus Anguilla; species Anguilla rostrata. The sequence continues at coordinate 39,768,618 of NC_057935.1, forward strand.
GGGTGGGGTTTGAGGAGGTACGCGATCCAGGGTGGGGTTTGAGGAGGTACGCCGGACCACAGGGTGGGGTTTGAGGAGGTACGCCGGACCACAGGGTGGGGTTTGAGGAGGTACGCCGGACCACAGGGTGGGGTTTGAGGAGGTACGCTGGAACCACAGGGTGGGGTTTGAGGAGGTACGCTGGAACCACAGGGTGGGGTTTGAGGAGGTACGCTGGACCACAGGGTGGGGTTTGAGGAGGTACGCTGGACCACAGGGTGGGGTTTGAGCAACGGGTGGTGCTGAGATGGGCGTACAAACCGCGGGACACCAGCTATACCTATTGGCAAAAATCGGCCCGAAAGAGTGTTGATGCAACGGTGTCACCCGTTCATTTTCAGTGGACCCCTCACTCTGGGGCATCCCATAAGGATCCTTGGCTATCCAAAATCATGTGTCACCCCTCCTCCTCATGCTGCTGGAAAACCAGACCACCCCCACCTTTATTCATACGCGTTGGGACCGAAATGACACCAAAGGCATTAAAGAAAACACAGGAGATGGCTGCTGGGTTGCTCATCCGGTTAAGGCACTGTTGCAGCAATCGCCCAGGGAGGGAAGGAGGGGCCGCGTCCGGCCGCTCGGCGACCCCAGTCGGCCAATCGGACGGCCACAGTCCGCTGGCTTAAGCAGTGCCACTCCTGCTCACGCTGTGCAGCTCACCGCCGCTACCTAAAAGGTTAAAAGGCAGGCAAAGGAGAGGACGCACGGCGACATTCTCCGGAAACATGGAAGAGCTCAGTGATGAGTGGAGACACAGGCGTGCTGAAATTCAGGTTTCATAGCTCTCCGTTACCTTCCATAGATGCCCCTCTGAAAAGACCCAGAAATAACCGCACACATCACATTAGAGGTGCGGGGGGGGGGGCTGCTTTTCATAGCTACCCAATTCCCTACTCTCCCTGCACTCCCAGGCCACATATGGCGCGCTCAGTCCCCCGTGTGGCACTGTCAAGTCCTGTGTTCTCTGAGATCAGCCAACGGGGACGAGAGCAGCGAGTCACGCTTCCCTCGGGGTGAGACCAGCAGCGCTTCACAGAACTGAAGGGTCCCAACAATACACGGACTCACACTCACACTTGTGCAGAAACGCACTCACAAAAACACAATGCACGCACACACACACACGCTCATACCTGTACACAGACACACATTCATACTCGTGCAAAATTGCACTCAAAAACACAACGTACGTATGCACACACACAAACACACACACACATATACACCTGCTAATACATGCACATAGACACACATTCATAAACTCGAACATGTACGGTACTCTCTCTCTCTCTCTCTCTCTCTCTGACACAAACACAAATACATTACACACACTTTGCACGCAATGAGAAACCCATTCAACTCCAAACTACATGCAAACTAATCCGGCACAGTAGATTGCACAAATATGACTGAAACCAATCCATCTGCTATTGTTTTTCTCCAGTAGATGGTTTAATAGAAATGAGCTCTAGATGCAGTACATCTGACAGTGGGACTAACGGAGGTTAAGCACTGCAACGAGATTAAATCCTCGCGCGGTAACGCCAGCCTCACTCCGACGAACGCCTGCGCTTTGCGAATGTGAATGTGCTAACAGAGCGGTTGCTTGCTAACAGAGCGGCTGCTTGCTAACAGAGCGGTTGCTTGCTAACAGAGCGGCTGCTTGCTAACAGAGCGGTTGCTTGCTAACAGAGCGGCTGCTTGCTAACAGAGCGGCTGCTTGCTAACAGAGCGTTGCTTTCTGCAGTAGCAGGAACGGCGCTGCTTGCTAACAGAGCGGTTGCTTGCTACAGAGCGGCTGCTTGCTAACAGAGGGTTGCTTGCTAAACAGAGCGGCTGCTTGCTAACAGAGCGGTTGCTTGCTAACAGAGCGGTTGCTTGCTAACAGAGCGGTTGCTTGCTAACAGAGCGGTTGCTTGCTAACAGAGCGGTTGCTTGCTAGCAGATCGGCTGCTTGCTAACAGAGCGGCTGCTTGCTAACAGAGCGGTTGCTTGCTAACAGAGCCGGAGCCGGCCGTCGGCGGTTACCTCTCGAGCAGGTGATTGTCATAGCCCCCGAGGCGCCCTTTTTACGCACGCGGGTCCCGGCGGCGGCGCGGCCGGCTCTGCGGCTCGATCGGGCCTTCTCCTGCCCCTCACCTGCGGGGGAAGGTGAACCCAACACCGCCACTGTGAAAACCGCGAGCCGCCTCTGCCCGTTTTACCACAACGGCGCGTTCATTAACGAAAACGGCAATCGTCGCCCCGTCCTCGCCGCCTTCTGTTTCCGTCGCTGCTCTGCTTTCGAACTAGCCGCCGCTACGCGACTCCGTCGAACGCGGCCTGTCGACGCTAACGTAGCCCCCCGCTGCGCGTCACCGCTGTTTTACGGTCGCCGGGCACCGCGCCTGTTGTAACGGGGCCTCGTTGCGTAACCTTCGCCTTGCAGCCGAGCGCAGCTCTAGCGCAGCGAATGCGCTCTCGCCTGAAGCAATGTTTACACACGCACACACACACACTAGCGCGCCGTGCCGCGACGCGATGTGGCATTTCAGTCTTTTACGAGTTTGGTATTTGAAGCCTGAGTAATCGTTCTGTTTGCGGTCCCCCGTTATAAAACTGGGGGGGGGTCTGATGTTCAGCGTGACGGCGTCTCCGCACACGCTGTAATGATGCCCTGGAGAGATCCCTCCTCCCTCCCCCTCTCCCTCTCCCTCTCCCCCTCCCCTCCGCCCCCCAGCTGGCCCAAGCCTCCGGGCGGCAGCAGCTCCGGCAGACGGTGCGGTCCTCATCTGTCACCGTCACCGGAAAGTGTAACAGTCCCCACTACGCAAATGTTTCTCCGCTCACAGAGACGACGAGCACCGCACAAGGCGTGATTCAATCCTTCTGCACTGTGGTTCGTGGTTTTTCCAGTGCCTGGATGCATTTTGTTTATTTCCATTCCTGAGGTACTTGTTTAAGAAAGGAAATGTACGCTTAACATTTGCCTAAGCGCGTTATTGGAAGTGACGTGAAGTGGCTGAATGCGTAAACTGAATCCATTATGTGTCCCTCGCTGTAGATCCCAAATATCCAGCAGCACATACACACAGCTGACAGCTCACACACACAGCAGAATGAAATGGATAGCACACACGCTACATGAAGCTAACACTCTGCATACAGACGACAGCATACACACACAGCTGAATGCATATACAAGTAGCTGAGAGTCAATGAAACGGATAGCACATGAGCTACATGAAGCTAGCACACTGCATATAGCTGACAGCAGGCGTTAGCAGCAGACTGCCCAGAATGCACCCAACAGCATGTACTGTACGCTCAGCTGTGATGGAAGACTCCAGTTTTAATTACGCTCCTGTTAATGGGTCACCATCATTTACTTTTCCGAGCACGAGGCATGTTCTATAGAGAATTTCACATCTTAAGAATCATTCATAGTGTGGGACAAATAGCTTCATTTTAAAAGGCTGCCAAGAGGCTGGCCCTGATGAAATGCCAGTTCAGAGACCTGATGAAGCAAACCCGCCCATCTTTATTAATATTAAGGAGTTGCTGGGTGGCTTATCCTGTTAAGGCGCTGATTTGATGTCAGACGGTGGCGAAGGGCCCCACTGTCTGGCGTCAAATCCGGGCCGCGACAGCGACTGCGCCATCGGCCCCGCAGGAAGGCGAGCGACTGGCAGGATGTTCGTCCGGGGAGGACGGGGTCCGGTCAGCATCGCAGCCCCTGTCTCGACGTGCAACAGCGACTCCTCTGGATTGGGCGCTGGCAGCCTGTCTGTGGGGCATGCACGTGAAGCGCAGGCCTGCTCCGTGCGACGACCGCGCGGCTCAGACAGGGGACTGCAGAGAGCACAGAGATGGCGGCCGGCTGTAGCCTATAAGCTTCTGAGAAGAACATGAACCCGCCCGTCTGCTCTCATTGGACGTTCACACCTGCATTATGAACATGAAACGTGGTTCCAAATGATTACAGAAAAGGGAAAAAGTGATAGAAATATTAAATAAATAACTGCACTAGCCATTAAGGGCTCCGGCCATTCGAACACAAAAACCACCGTCTTAAATGGTTCTTCGTACAAAAGAGATTTGCTTGAAAGGTCTGGTAATAAGCGAACGTTAAGAGTTAAACAAATACTGTCAAGAGCAGAGATGCAAGCTGGATATTTTTAAAAAGCTAATCAGCGGAGAACAAATGGAGACAATGGGAAAGCCAAGGCACATATGGGCTCGTTAATGACTGAGCAATACGAGGGGGGGGGGGGGCGTGTCGGAGTGTGGGGGCCTGTGGGGGAAGGAGGGAGACAGGGAGAACAGATGCTCCGGTCCCAGGCGGGCGGGGGTGGGGGGGATTTAAACATTCAAGGGTGGGGATGAGGGGAGCCACTCCACACGAACCACGAAAGCAATTGCCCAGACCTCTCTTTGGTTGGCCTCTCAGGGTTAATGTGTAAAATTACATAAGATGACATTTAAATGAATCATCTGGCACATGGCTGACATTCTATGGGTAATGAAAACAGGGCTGCCGAGAATGTGAAATGTGGGAGCTGTGATGTAAAATAAAATGAGGCTTCTTTTGAGTTCCGGAAAGAGCAGATGATCAAACAGCGCTTCTCTTCTGAACTAGCTCCTGTTGCTCACTGACATCCTGCTCAGTGCGTCACCAAAACACAAACTGAGCAGTCCTGACTGAACAGTACTCATCCACAGACACAAACTGGTCAGCACTGACTGAACAGCACTCATCCACAGACACAAACTGGTCAGCACTGACTGAACAGCACTCATCCACAGACACACTGATCAGCACAGACTGAACAGTACTCATCCACAGACACAAACTGGTCAGCACTGACTGAACAGCACTCATCCACAGACACACTGATCAGCACAGACTGAACAGTACTCATCCACAGACACAAACTGAGCAGCACTGACTGAACAGCACTCATCCACAGACACACTGATCAGCACAGACTGAACAGTACTCATCCACAGACACACTGAGCAGCACTGACTTAGGGAAATATGTCTACACATTCAGACGCTCATTCAGACTAAGCCAAAGCTAAACACGCCTTTTGTTAATTTTTTGCGGCCCTAGAACTGCAAATACGGAAAACCATTTATTGTTAGTTGCTCAGCCCAGCGCATGCACACATAACTGCTAACATGCACATAATGGGGCTGAACAGGCCGACAGAGGAAATGTCCGGTTGCATAAACACAGAGTTCAGTTAAAGATTGACCAGGAGATCTGTGGGTCCACTGCACGGCTCCTGTTTGCTTTCCCAGCACCCGTCTGGGCCAAACTAGGCACAGATTCCAAAGGTCACCCCGCCTACAAACATAAACACATTAACTGAAACTAACAGCGTGCGTCAGCAAACACATTTTAAATGTCAGCGAGGAAGAGGGGGATAACGCTGAAGAATAGGGGGGATGTTCACGCGGAGAAGGAGAACAAAGGCGCGGAAGAGGAGGATGTTAGTGAGGATGGTAATGAGGAAGAGGCAGACAACCGTGAGGAAGAAGAGGACATTAGCAAGAAAAAAGATGAGCCTTTCTTGCAGATCTCCTTGGATGCTGTGAAGGACAGAAGAAGCACAGTGGTCTGGGGAGGAAGAAGAGAACAGAACACTCGGGGCTTTTCAGTCCCCGCTCTGACTCCTAGATTTGATAATGCAGGGAGCAGCCAGAAGGCAACCAGCCCCAACAGCACACATCTATCACAGCACACAACTATCAGAGCACGCATCTATCACAGAACACATCTATCACTTCACTTAGGCTATCTATCACAGCACACTTCTATCACAGCACACATCTATCACAGCACACTTCTATCACAGCACACTTCTATCACAGCACACAGCCCAGTCTGCACACAACACACACCGGGACCACAGACCACATTACAGACAACCTCAAAAGACACCTCATGCAGTCCCCATGCAGTGATGTCCTTTCAGGAAACAAAGAGTGTGTTTTGTTGCATGGCAACATTTACAAGATGTGCATGTACATCAATCTGCACGTCATACTTTCCCATTTTGGCTGTCTCTAGAGAAAGATCTTCAATGAATTTACTTCAAGTTCTGAGCAGCAACGCATGATAAATCGTCACGAGACATTTCCTTCTCCCTCGGCCAGTTCAAGAGCAGGTCCACCTACGCTCCCCAGCTGGGCTCCTGGGGGCGTGGCCTGTCACCAGGCTGAAATCTGTGGCGGACAGGGCTCCGCCTACCCCTCGCCCCACTGTAAGCTACACCAGGCCAGGTCTTTTACCAGAGCTCATTACTATTTCACCAGCGGCGGAACGGCCGCAGTGACAGCTCCTGTGTCCCCTGCATTAATAACACACCGGCCACATCCACCCAAGAGGCTGAAAGGTGTTTACCTTACTCCACACACACACACACACACGCGCACTCTCGAGGCAGTTTCCAGGAAGAAGTGTCACTCAGTTCTTACAGGGAAAAAGGTAGGGCACCTCTACTGAGCTACAGAGCCACATGTTTGAGCTGAACCTGAGATACTGCAGAATCCAATGAGGGGTCTGCCGTTGGAGTTGGGGATCCCAGTGGATCTAAGCAGGGTTTCTATAGTGATAGAATTCAGGATCTTAGCAGATCCAATGAGGAGCTGGTGCTTGAACATGGGATCCTAATCAATCCACTCAAGATACTAGTGGATCAATATAGGAGCTTAACTGATCCACTGACTAGCCTAGTGTTTTAATTCGCCATCTTAATGTCCTAGGCCATCTTAATGGATCTGACTACTGAGCAGCTCATTATGAATACTGGATTTTAACTGATCACGATCCATGAGCAGCTCAATGTGTGAATATGGGATTTTAACTGATCTACTGAGCAGCTCAGTGTGTGAATCTGTGATCTTAACTGATCCACTGAGCAGCTCAGTGTGTGAATCTGGGATCTTAACTGATCCACTGAGCAGCTCAGTGTGTGAATCTGGGATCTTAACTGATCCACTGAGCAGCTCAGTGTGTGAATCTGGGATCTTAACTGATCCACTGAGCAGCTCAGTGTGTGAATCTGGGATCTTATTAGATCCTCTGAGGGGTCTGGTGTTCATCAGGGCCATTAAATCAGAGCTGCACTGATCCTCCCCCTCATCCCTACGAGACAGTGAAAGAGAGCAGGTGGTGCGCAGTCACAGAAACAAGGGAATCTCTGCCCACCGCACACACACGTCATCACACTCCAGCCCAAACCCTGTGACACTACCACCCTCTCCGGAGAACACGGCCCCCACGCAAAGCCCTGTGCGACTGCCTCGATGAAGCAGCACCTCTGCACCTACGGGCTCTGTTCCTCTTTGCCCCTCCCCCTCCCCCTCCCCCCTCCCACATACAAGGACAAACCCTGCCTCCTTTTATCCTCCAGCTGCCTCTGCCTTCAAAGAAAACATACAGACACAAAGGTATGTTCTCCTTGGTCGTAACCGACACAAAGGGAGCAGAACATGTCCTGCTTAAAAACACAGTGCTGGACTGCTGAAGAGATTGGTGTTTTGTAGGGAGATGAGCGCAAAGCACCGACTGACGCAGATTGTATATGGCGGAAAAGATGTAGGATTATAACGGCACTGGGACTGCCACACCAGGCCCGGGCTCAGTGGGAGTTACATAACGAGAGTCAGCCGCTCCCAGGAGAATCTGTCCATTTCCTACTGAAACCCCGCGTAAGCCCACAGAGGAAACGCGAACGCAGCAAAGACGCAGCATTAATCCTTTACGTCACGTGTGTGAAGGGCACGCCTTCCTGCTGGAAGCAAACAATGCTGCTCTAATGTCCTGAGCCGTCAGTGAGAAAGGCTGGGATGATGAAGAGGGGGATGTTAATGAGGGAGAGAGGGATGTTTGTGAGGAAGTGAGGAAGAAGCGGATGTTGGTGAGGAAGAGGGGGATGTTGGTGTGGAAGACGATGGTGTTGGTGTGGAAGAGGGGGTGGTGGTGTGGAAGAGGGGGTGTTGGTGTGGAAGATGACGGTGTTGGTGTGGAAGAGGGGGTGGAAGACGACGGTGTTGGTGTGGAAGAGGGGATGTCAATGAGGAAGAAGAGGATGTCAGTGAAAAAGAAAGAACATTCCACACAGAAAGGCCCAGGCCGGGATTCGAACCCAAGACCTTCTTGCTGTGAGGCGACAGTGCTACCCAGTAGTGAGGTCACTGCAGAGCATAAAGTGAATTTAAGGACAGGAGGATGTGAGAAATGGGAGATTAGGGAGGAGTGAGGGGTCACTAATTGGACATGAGAGGATACTGAATAAGGGTTTGTGATGATGGCCTCAGCTGCTCTGTGATGGCCTTTCCTACGCTGCAGTTTAAATGCCTTCCCTCCCCATGAGGCCCTGCAGGCAGGAGTAATTATAGAGCCACAGCACAGCCAGAGAGTACACACTCACTGCTACTGACACGCTATATACCACTCACACACACTCACTGCTACTGACACGCTATATACCACTCACACACACTCACTGCTACTGACACGCTATATACCACTCACACACACTCACTGCTACTGACACGCTATATACCACTCACACACACTCACTGCTACTGACACGCTATATACCACTCACACACACTCACTGCTACTGACACGCTATATACCACTCACACACACTCACTGCTACTGACACGCTATATACCACTCACAGCTACTGACACGCTATATAGCACACACACACTCACTGCTACTGGCACGCTATATACCACTCACACACACTCACTGCTACTGACACGCTATATAGCCTACCACTCACACACACTCACTGCTACTGACACACTATATACCACTCACACACACTCACTGCTACTGACACGCTATATACCACTCACACTACTGCTACGACGCTATATACACACACACACTCACTGCTACTGGCACGCTATATACCACTCACACACACTCACTGCTACTGACACGCTATATACCACTCACACACACTCACTGCTACTGACACGCTATATATCACTCACACACACACACAGCTACTGACACACGCTATATTAATATACCACTCACACACTCACTGCTACTGACACACGCTATATACCACTCACACACACTCACTGCTACTGACACGCTATATACCACTCACACACACTCACTGCTACTGACACGCTATATACCACTCACACACACTCACTGCTACTGACACGCTATATATCACTCACACACACTCACTGCTACTGACACGCTATATACCACTCACACACACTCACTGCTACTGACACACGCTATATACCACTCACACACACTCACTGCTACTGACACACTGTATACCACTCACACACACTCACTGCTACTGACACACACTATATATCACTCACACACACTCACTGCTACTGACACACACTATATATCACTCACACACACTCACAGCTACTGACACACGCTATATTAATATACCACTCACACACACTCACTGCTACTGACACGCAAACCACTCACACACACTCACTGCTACTGACACACGCTATATACCACTCACACACACTCACTGCTACTGACACATGCTATATACCACTCACACACACTCACTGCTATTGACACATGCTATATACCACTCACTCACTGCTACTGCTCACAGACACACACACTATTTACCACTTACACACACTCACTGCTAATGCTCACAGAGAGACACACACACACACACACCGCTCACAGCAGCTAAACCAACACAAACATACACACTCTTCAGATGTACAATAGATCACAGTAACACCACTGTTTTTTCAGACCCTATACCTATTATTTCAATACATTATTAAACACATATGCTTACATACATCCCACTCACATTCCATACAGCAGAACAAAATACAGAGAGGTCATGATAAGAGGCCCGTCAGAACGTCTCCACAAGGGACAGTCAATTTTAATTCAGTGCAGAGGTAATGTGGCAGGGCGTAAGCAGTTTTATTTATCAAAGAGGACCATAGTGAGATTCTGATATTCAAAACAGGCCATTGGGTGAAGCAGGCTGAATTTCCGGAAGGCGTCCTTTCTGAGAGGTCAGTGTGGAGGAGGAGTTTGCTGAGGGAGACAGGCAATCACACACACTCTGCCTGCCGTCTCTGCACTCCCCTTTTGTTTGGCTTCTTCTGCTCGAGTGCACTTAGGAGATGCAAAACAAACAGCAGAGACATACAGTACACTTACAGTAGCACATTCCCCGCACACGCACACACATGCCCTCCACCCGCCCCCACACACACATACTGTACCTCACACGTGCACGCACATAGATACACACTTGCGCCCCCACACACACACACACCACATGTACACACGCACACGCACTTGCGTGCAAAATACTCACACATACACACGTGCGCGCAGACACATATGCACATATACACACGCACACACACACTCCCCACATGTACACGCGCACACTTATATGCACATAGTAGGCATACACACACGCTAATACGCGAGTGCCCGCAAACACGAGACACACACTTGTGCACACATCACGACAAGCACGTTCACCCACGCGCGGGCGCGCACAGCAGCCTCCGTTGCACTGTCACGTTCACACGGCTGATACTATCTCACTCAGAGATAAGAGATCTGCAGTCTCCAGCAGCTTCACTGGAGACAGGGGTAAACGTGTGGGACACGAGGGGACAGCACTCCTCCACCTTTCCCCCGCCAGCAGCCCCTATCGGCGTCCTATCACTGCTTATAAATACAAATGAATCACCACCACAGAGTCTACACCAAGGAGAGTGATGTGCACGCACAGCTGAAAAAATACTGTGACAGAGCATTGCACAGCAAGGAGTCTTGTAATAAGACCTGTTTGGATCTAATCTAATATGAACACACTGCTATGTCCCCTCTAATAAGAACGCACTGCTAGGACACCTTTAATAAGAACACACTGCTAGGACCCCTCTAATAAGAACACACTGTTATGACATCTCTACTACCACTGCAAAGCTCAATGAACGTCAATGTTTTGTGGCTTTTGCTTTCAACACCACAGCTATGCCAATTATGCAAGCGTAAACAGCTTGAAATCCAGCACACCTATATCCTGCACAAAAATCAGGTGCACATATTTCCATCATTAATACAGCATTGCTTTCAAATCAAAATATAGGCTATTACCAGCACCATTTATTGTCTTGTACACGACTTGTAGTCTAAATGCTATGCTATATATAAATGCTAGTATTCTCAGCACTACAATTCCAAGGAGTAGAGAATAAACACAGAAAAACAGAGATGGAATGTCTGCCCATACTGTATTTTAACGCGCCTGGTACTAAAAATGAGATTTTACTTCGTAACACTTCAATATTTAGCCTACTTCGGTGCAATTCCCTTCATGTAGCCTACACATACTTATGGTGTTCAAAAACCACTTGACCAGGCCTAGTTGAGCTGCCTAATAACATGGTTTAATGTTTGAACTCAAACAACCCACCTGTGTACGTAGGCCTAAAGAATGAAAAGACGGGGGGGGGAAATCAAAAGCTAAGCACTTAATTAAGGTGCTGCGGGATAGATAAGTGCCTGACAGACCGTGGAAAAGCACACATTTCAATTACAGTGTCCCAGACTAAAAGTCACCGTGTTCTTTCACAGTGCTCCAGAGAAAGATACTGAAAGCACTTCCCGTCAAGAGAGAAAAACGTTCAATTCTGATAGGCTTTTAACCTTTCCCAGCCGTTGGTAATATCCTTAATAATATAGGCTAACTGAAGAAATCTTATTCTTTCAGAGTCCCTCCCCAGTGGTTTTGTTTTCCGAAGACATGATCTCTGGTCACCAATAATATGCCTCACATGATTTTCATGATAATTAGCCTATTCGCGCAGCTATTAAAATATTGCCTTGATTCCAACCACGTAGCCTACATCCCTCTTTAAAGCATTCAGGAAAGGCTGAGTGTGCCTTTTTCAGTCATAAATATTCATTGGATCATGGATCCTGTCTCCTCTAACTGGTACCAGTTCCCATGTTAGAACAGAAATCAGTCCACACTGAAATCAGCAGTAACACACTCACTGATTGAGTTAGTTTGTCTTAAAGGCATACTATGCAGGATGTATACCTTAAGAATATTATAAAATAACCATGCTAACGCATATCTATGATGGACTGGCAATTTCTGTCTTTATGTGCTTTTTCCAAATTTGTGCAAATTTACTTGTATTTGTTATTCTAAAATGTTCTCAGGACGTTTCTGGGTGTGGCGCTCTTTTCTGTGTGGGAAGGGGTGGGGGTGGCTACAGAGCCTTTGGTTTGGGATCAGATGTCAGTGGAGCGCTTGTTGCTAGCTAGCTAGCCAGTGAAGAAACCTAGATACAGCCAAGCAAAAGGACAAGACGACAGTGTTAACTCTTGACAGTGTTAACTCTTGTTCAAGAACAAGAGTTAACACTGGAATTGCTTTTCCTCAGTGGAGTCAGCTGAAGTTCGCCGAGGGGATAAAAAGCAACGCTAAGTTCTGTTGGACCTGTAAGCAATGTTACCTCTAGCTACGCAGCAAGCTACGTTACACGGGGTACTTGGGCTTGGGCTGAGCGAGTGGGATTGAAGACAGAGGCAGAGACTTCACTGATTGTAAACACGTAACCACAGCAAGGTTAAAACATCCTGCATAGCATGCCTTTAAGCCAAGTACTAACTGTGCTACTAGCTCCTTGAAAGCAGGAAGAAGATCTGGCCCAAGCTTGTATTTGCCTTATTAGTACCTGACCTGTAACTTTACCCTTTTCCAAAAACCAGAGCTGGACAGCTACAGAGGCACCGATCATTAGAGTCACAGGAGGACACTTAAGACAAGGGTTTCGCGGAGCTCAGGAGAGGGAACACAATCGCCAGCCCCGCGATCCCTAGCCGCACAGAGGCAGTGGCAGCTCACTTCCACAGTTCAGGTATCACAGCGTGAAATCCGAGAGAAACAAATAAATCCATCAAGGAAACCCAGGTCATCCGTCAGATCCATCTGTCAGAGCGAACCAAAAACATCCAGGAATACACACGCCTTTTTCAACTATTAGGCTACACTCCGTTATAAGGGACAAGGATGGATAGTATTAAGCAAATATTTATTTCTTCATAAACACTGCATCGGTAGTGTTTCTGGAGAAAAAGAATACAGCTTGTATGGAAACCACCGAGAAAGCGGATTACTTAAAATAACCCTAATATATAATTATCCAGCTGTAAATCGCCACGTTCTCCATAGACTGACTTACTGGTCAGCGTCCCATTTTCCTGCACCAGGCGAAGCTGCCCTTCCACCTCTCAGAACAGAAGCCTACAAAAACACACATTGTTCTTTCATGTTAACTGCAGACTGAGAGAATGCAGTGCAGGCCTGAGGCATGCTACTCTGCAAACAGACCGCAGAAAAGCCCGACAAAGACAGTGGTGTGCGCATGCATGTTGTCAGATCTGATTTACCTCACAGAGCCAATAATGCAAAACAGTCCAGAGGTTTCTATAATCTGCAAGAGTGCATCCTGCGCAGCTAGCGCTTCTACCCATTTCGCAAAATATAGTGCATAGTCGATACGCGCTAGAGCCGTCCTGATGAAGTGCCGTGTCCACGGCTACAGCAGCGGTGTCCCGCAGCCTGCAATTTTCTGCTTACAGGCCCAGCACACTAACCATTACAGCGCATTAGCCCCGAGCCAAATTATCCAGCTATACTTAGCATTTATATTTGCTGCCGCTTTTCACATCAATCCTCAAAACTCAAGATCCGCACCAGGTGGAATACAAACGCATTTAAACTTGGTCCAACACACACACGTTTTTAGAAAACACACATTTTTATCCGGTCCACATACAGTGGGCTGTATATTTTCAATTGGCCACATTGAGTGGAATACAAACACATTTGATTTGGTGTATAAAATAGGTTTCATAGTAGTGCTGACGGTAAACAGGCTAATGACACAGAGATCAGAGTAGGCATGTGATGCCAGGAAAGAAAAGGATTTATTTTTAGGGCAAAGTGTGACAGCCAGGTGATGCCCAGCTGTGTTACTCCTAAAAACTACAGAATCGTGAACGGGTTTTCCAGTCTCTGAATGGGATGATGAGGTTTGGACCCCAGGTGGTCAGATATCAAAAAATCTTAAAGACACTTTTGATTTTCCGTTTTGGAGCAGCACTTACTGAAGCAATGACAGGCATGCCAAAAATGTGCCAGATTGTACACTGGTGAAATTCTCAGAAGGTGGCTCCAGGAAGTGAGATGAATTTCACACATGCCTCTCATGATTCAACCAGTTCTCCACGTCTCAAAGTTTATGTTTGGATTGCCACGTTAACTGTACATCCCGGAAGTGAGCAGGTTTATCACACTTAACCGTACTGCTTTCACCCGGCTTATAGTACCCACTATAAAAAGATGAACAGAAATTAACAAGGTGTCAATGCTGAGGTCCAACATGTTTCTTGTTCATAAATTAGAATTAGAATAACTTTTCGTCATCCGAAGACTACACATGCCGCAGCAGTGGAGAGAGCCCTCCTGACCAGTAGGGGCGCCAGGGTTCCGATCGTTGGTGCAACTGAGACATTTGCAGGTGGACCCGGCCCGGAGGTTGCGATCATGGGCCAGGGTGGAACCTCCGATTTTTGAGTGAATCAATCAAAAACTGGGTGTGCCTTGGACACCCAGGACACCAACCGCCATCACTGCTCCTGACAATGCATCACCACGCACAGAAGTCCCATTCAGAAAATTCAAATGCTTCTGTAAAAAATATAGAATAGCTCACATTGCTATGTATTGTATTTGCAATCCCCACATGTGCAAAAAAGTAAAGTGGTTTATTTGGAAATTCACATACTGCTGTATGTTCCTGGAGCCACTACATGTGAAGTTTTTATCCCCAGGGTGCCTACAGTCAAAATCAATCTTAACATCATTTGCAGGGATATGTCCAGCATTATCATGATGCAGAGAAGCATCTGGAAGAAAGCTTGTTGTTTAGTGTAACAGCAAAACTCTATACAACCTGTGTTAACATGGTACCGGTTTACACTTATGGGGACAGCATTTCCGGTCAAGAAAGAGCATCTGCGCTAGCATGCGCTGAATAATCAGCCACTTCCCATTCTCATCACATGCACGGCGCAATAATTTTCTACTGTCCTCACAGACAACATGGACATATCTAACAGACATAACTACAGAAAACAACACCTGAATTTATAAATTCATCAAATATTTGCTGTCAACCGAAACTATGGCAAGGTCTGGCTCGGTTGCAAATAAGTCAGAAGTTATGACGACCCAACAGCCGTAAAACTACATTACGTATATGATTACAACGCAATTACCCCGATATTTCAGACAGAGTATATGGGTACTTGGTAAATCTCTGGTATGGTGTATTAATAAGCATTAATTGATCAATAAATACGATCTCTAATTTAACGCACTGTATTTAATCAGAAAAATATATATGTGCCATTACTCTGACTCATTACTCCGATTTGTAAATGAAACACTTGTAAATACAACACTGGCAATAAATAACTTCAATTGAATAAATTGTTGTGGATAAGTCACGGCAATCTACCTGGTTACATAATGAGCACTTGCTCGCCTAGTGCAAACGTAGCAAGCAATCAAGTCACCTTTCACTTGGTGTTACATTAAGCAGTGTGCAGTTATTTCTAGAAATGTGCCTTTCGGTTTAATAGCAAAACACACACCCTTTCACAAATACATAAATATTTTCTTTTGCTGTAACATTATCATGGAACAGGCAGCTATAAAGTTCACATACTGTATCAATCGACACCTAACCTTAGCTGTACAGCCGTCATGTTACTGTCTGTAGCACTGCAGCTATCATAACAAGCCATCTAGCTAGCCATTTAGAACATCTTAACAAAGAACCAAGAAGCAGTATACGATTCGCATCCTCCATAAACCCAGCAATGCCATGCATTTTTACACTCGAATACAGATTGCTTTCATTGACATAAATCGCCGCATCGTGAAATCATTGGTTCTGATCGACCATCGCCAACACCACTCAGACCGGCCGCATCACCAGCTAAAAGCTACCTCTCTGTGCAATAACAAAATGATTAAAAGAAAGTGACAGGGCAAATGCATGACTGGACTAACGCTAAACCAACTATCACTAATTTCAAAATGAATCATTGAAAAATTGTAAACTGTAAATTACCTTGCCACTGTTTTGTTTATTTCCCTCGGTGTAGTGGGCAGTTTCTCTCTCGGTCGCTTCGTCCCAGTTTAATCCAGTGGTTTAATCCAAATCTCGTGAGCAGGGACGTCACTTCCGCGTTCGGCGAATAATACACCTGCTACCTCACGCACCTGACAGGGATCTTGTATGAGTATTGTAGCTATGGTGAAAAAAGTGGAACGATACAAAAAATAAAATTTAACTTCCCCTTTGAACAAAACCACTTCAGTCAAGCTACTGTTTATCTCTACTGGAAACAATAACCTAAATTGCTAGGATGCTGTTTAAAAATAGCAGACACTCGAACAGGCTTCCTATGAGAGTAGGCAGGTTTTATCATATACTTCTAAGTAGAAACTCGGTTTCTGTAGCTGTCACAACGTTTATTCTGGCACGACTCATGGTCAATTATTAAGAGACCATGCAATAATAGCTCTTTGATGTCAGTAAAAAAAAGTGCTTTTGTTGTTATAGATCCTATTACTGTTCAAAACAACTTGTGGGGAATTTGAGGGCGTGGAAGCGATACTGTTCAGTCGAGCCACTTTTTCTGGACCAATGAGCGTGTAGATATGGTGTGCTCCGAAACTGATTTTCAATGCACCGAGTCAGAGGACAAAAATAATGGGCTTTTAAAACTCAATGCTATACAGACTGCACAGACTCCCTTATTATAAATTACCTACTGGTATTTAAGGGTATAATGAAGAGAAAGAACTGTTTAAAATATTTAAAGATCAATGAATTTCTTCAGAATGGAAACCCAAAAAATGCCTCAGTCTGTCTCAATAGGCTACTGTGATGTTTAACATTAACATTGATAAAACACAAATTCTGAATTCTATATGTTTCAGTGTCAGAAAATTCCTGTTTTCCATGAGATGTAATAATTTTTTAAGTATTTGCATACTTTAACTATACATTGGTTATTAAACTATACTTTTATGAGAGGCTATTGTCCAAAAACATTTAAAGATCATATTTATAGATTTACAAATAAAACGAATGAATGTCGAAATAAAACAAATTGGACTGCACAGTGGATGAGCTCTAGGGGGAAGCATTAGGCTACACATTCCTCATTCTGGATTTAGGCTACTGTAGTATAGAGTGTACAACTTGAGGAGAAATGCCAAATAAAAGTTAAGACATTAATTTCATTTGTGCACCTAATGGTAATGGTAAATGGACTGCATTTATATAGGCTTTATCCAAGCGCTTACAATTGATGCCTCCATGCCAGAGCAGTTAGGGTAGGGTTAGGTGTCTTGCTCAAGGACACTTGACATCCCGGGCGGGTTGACGCAACCTCCGATGCCAACAATCGTCTTACTCCTGAGCTATGTCGCCCTATTAACTAGATTTCTAATTATAAATGAAAGTAATGTAAAATTTGAGGGGTTTTTTTATATCATATTAATTGTCTTTAATGATTATATTGAACACAATGCAGTGTGATCAACAATTTGTTTCATTTGGAATGTTCAAGTTGTGTGTGACCGTGTCATTGCTGTAAATTCCTCTGTCACTTTGGGAGAACACAGACAAGCACACAATCTCCTTTGAAAGACTAATATCAACTCACTGCTTCTTTTCACCCTAGTCCACCAGTGAAGCTTGTGCAGCATTGATATGGAGGGCTGTTCATGTGTAACTAGTGCAGGCAGACTGTGAGCACCCAGTTGACCAGAGAGGCACTGATATACGATGACATCCCCTCGATTGAGATGCCTCCCCAGGTGGTATATTTCAGCCAATTATGCAGCTTCTTGTGGACCTTCCAGAGTTCTGAAGAACTGCTTGACCCCTCAGGATGACATACCTTCTCATGCACCCCAAGGGTTGTCACCTTGCCATCATTTACAAGTACTCCCACAAATCCCCCAAAAATATTTTTATAGGGCTACCATTTCAGTTACCAGGTAAGATCATCGTGAGCAGGTATATGTCACTTTGAACACCAGTCACAGGTAATACTCACATGGTTCAGACTTAGTATAAACCCATGGTACCGATCCACAGCCTACAAAACAGTCTGTTTGTATTTTTAGTCTGTGTTTATAAATACATGTTTAAAAGTGTCACAATATCCTTTAGTTTTCCTGTTCTTGTGCTTCTTGTTCTTATGCAGTAATTTCTACAAACTAAAATATACAAAAATACCTTTAAATTAAAGCTGAGTGTGCACTTTAACCAAAAATGAATTTGTTTGATTACAAACCTCAAATTGTGGAGTAAAGAAATGTCTTTGTCTCAAACATTATGGAGCTCACTGCATATCACACAATGAATTACTGACAGCTGGTAACTGAACATTTAAAGTGTCACTGTAAAAGGCTACATCAAGAATAATTGTGGCATAATTACAACCTCCTTGGCCAGGGGACTGCAACCCTGGTCCTGGAGAGCGACCAGCTCTGTTTTCGCCTCAAAATCAGCGCTCAGTCCAGACCCAATTAACCAGGTGAAGATAGTTAACTGTGTAATCAACTGTTTTAATTGATTAATTAAGTGCAGAGTCACAACAAAACCAGCTGAGCCTGTGGCTCTCCAGGACCAGGGTTTCAGAAACCTGCCCTAAACCACATTACATCATGATCTATAATATGTTATATGGCAAATTATTCCTTAAGAAAAATCTCAAATTGATTAAACCATTGACTAGCAGGTATAATCAGTGGAGTCATAATTTCTGAATATGTGGAAACCCGGGCCATTGAAACTAATCTATTTGTAGAAAGGCAAAGCAAAGGGCAATGAGTCAAGCCCACAATTATTTACGTTAGTATCCTCACCTTTATTATATATATAATTGTCACTTTTATTGGATTTGAACTTTTTAAATCCACCCTCCTAATAAATTCAGGATTATATAGATATTTCAGGTCAAACAATCTCAATCTACTTTTAAATTTAGAAAAACGTGGTAGTCACATTTAATCATGGTAAATGGCCAAATCGGATTATCAAAGTGAA
The DNA here is from genome assembly GCF_018555375.3 of Anguilla rostrata. Classification (NCBI taxonomy): domain Eukaryota; kingdom Metazoa; phylum Chordata; class Actinopteri; order Anguilliformes; family Anguillidae; genus Anguilla; species Anguilla rostrata. The sequence continues at coordinate 39,787,866 of NC_057935.1, forward strand.
AGCTGGATCAGAATGGTCTCATCTTTTTTCAGTTTTGAAAACCTGGCTTGGAGATAACTAATCCTATCAAAATGGTAAAATAGCCTACAATCATAAAATCTGAGGAAAGATCTGGCCTGCTGATTGCAGCGTCTCTTCAATGCCAGCTAATAGTCTGTTCCTGCCATCTAGTGGCAAATAGGAATACTGCCTTTTTTAGGAAATAAAAGTATGTTCACTATTTTAATACGGAGCCCATCCATTGGGCAGGCACGCATGCTGGACAGGCTGCCAATCCATCACAGGGCACAAACACTGTTCACTCACACACTCATACCTATGGGTAATTTAGACCCTCCAATTAGCCTAACCTGCATGTCTTTGGACTGTCAGAAGAAACCAGGAGTACCCGGAGGAAACCCACACGGTCACTGGGAGAACATGCAATGGGTGCCATAATTATTGAATATGTATACTGCACTAAACATTGTAGAAATACATTTATTGTTATTATTATTATTATTATTATTATTATTATTATTATTATTATTAACTTAAATAATTGTACTCTTCAAAACTCCTATTAAATCGATGACCGACGTGCAAGGGTTAAACACACAGCAACCATACGGTTGCTACGACGCTACAGACGCTAGCACACACAGAACCAACACAAAGCCGCATGCGCTCTGTAAACAAGCGCACGGTACAAGAGTAATGGATACCGCTGGCCTGGGGCTGGGAACGTTGTAGCTAATAGCATCGACTCAGGCACTGCTATAAATATATTATAGGACAGAGATAGTAAACATTTTGTCTTTAAGATGAAACTAACACGAAAATTAGTGCTTGCTAGGGCAAAAGCGTCGGACCTCGACAGCGTTAAGAAACTCAATTGCTGGTAAGATAGCTCTCGGTAGCTACGTATGCAGCTAGCTAGTTTATCCAACTGCTAGTAGTAGCTAACTGTAGATGGTCCTGTTGCAGGATGGTTGTCTGACGTTAGCCATTTGGAATAGCCAGCCAGCTGACTTAAGCGCAGTTAGTTTTGAACTATATCCCGCAAGTAAACTGATTATTCTGTTTTAAGATGTATGATGGATTTTTAACTAGCTAGATGTAACGAATTAATTGGCTAGCTAGCAATGCAGCTTTGCATATAACTCGCTAACTAACTAACCTTACCACTAGGTTGAATGAGTTAGGTATCACTGTCCAGCTCTGAAAGCTGACTACGCCGCCAAGACTTTTGATGTTCATTATTTGGTTGTTATCAGCTAAGTTACGGTTACATTATACTATAGCTAGCTAGATATGTTACGAAGCCCTGATCCCGGTTGAATGACAGCATCGCAAATTATCATTGGTCATACCACTTTCGTGTGGTATTATGTTGGCATGTAGGCCTACTGCATTTTTATTTTCTGGACGTTGAACAACTTTAGATGTTGATGGCTGTAATCACCATCCTGCATTTAACTTTTACCATCCTGTCACAGGTTTACTGAATAGCCAGATAGTGTTTTGGGTACATACGGCTTTCAACTATCATTTCGAATTAACCGTTTCTCCTTTTCATCTTAGGGGTTGCAACCTGACAGATGTAAGTAGCCTGACCTAGCTATATTTTACTGAGATTTTTATTGGAAAATCCTTTCTGACAGTAATCTACTTTGCTTGGTTTTCAGCTGATTTCATGTTCATAGTATCACATCATATCGGTATGCTACTCTATTTATTTATTAATCTGTCTGATATAACCTCTTTTGTCTGTAGATCTCAATATTCACAGAAATGCCCAATATTGAAGTTTTGACTCTAAGGTAGGTCCATATTTAGCAATGTCTCGTTAATCAAAATGTGTTTTTCAACATTACTACATATTTCCCGTGAACTGAAGGCATAATTTCTGATTAAGTAAAGCGAAAAGATGACAGACAGTAAGAAGAAGCAAGGATAGCACACAGTTATGTGGTCTCCTGATCATGAATTTTAAAACATTGGTCTGCGTAAACTGTTTGATTAATCCATGCCTTTTAATATTTATCAATAATAATAATTTTTCCCACCTATTGAATTTTGCACCATGCCACGTGTAAACTCTCACACAAACATTTCACTCTCTCCTGTCATGTCCTTACATTGCTGCGCTCTTCCCTTCCTTCCAGTGCTAATCAGATCTGTTCCCTGGAGCACGTGAGTCAGTGCCAGAGCCTGACGGAGCTGTATCTGAGGCGGAACTGCATCCAGAGCCTGAGCGAGCTGAGCCACCTCAGGCACCTGGCCCAGCTGCGGGTGCTGTGGCTGGCAGAGAACCCCTGCTGCGGCAGCGACCCTGTGAAGTACCGCATGACCGTACTGCGCAACCTGCCGAGCCTGCACAAGCTGGACAATCAGGGTGCGTGTGCAGCGCCTCCTGAGCTTAGCCGCTGGGCCCAATGCTAATTTGTGCCACAACCAGACACTTGGTGTCCTTTCTAATGAGATTGTTATGGTCATATCACTCACAGACAGTACTATCATCAAATTTATGGCTGTTTTTTCATACTTTTGGTTTAAATTTTTTCTTTGGTTTTTATTCCCGCTAGAAAACATAACCCGTTGTGGCAGTTATAAAAATGAGCCTTTGACTGGCTCATGGGAAGGAGTCATCAATGGCTAAAGCACAGTTAAATAGTACCGACAAATGCGTAGGGGCCCCAAATATGTGAAGTGATAACTTTAAGTTCCATGGCTTGTGCAGAACTTTAAAGCAGTGATTCTGAGAAATACTCAATTTTTGTTATGGAGGGTGCTTTTTCACTGTGCCAGTATCTGTGAGTATTACTGTATAAAATAATCTCATCACAGAGGTTGCTGTGGTCAGAGTGTGTCTCTGGAAGTTTCTTAGTAGTATTGTGTATAGCCCCATGACAGTGTGTCGTGTCTCTGTCTGCCTCTTTCCGACAGTGGTGACAGAGGAGGAGCTGGCCCAGGCTCTAGAGGAAGGGGAGGTGATCGGTAATCCCCCAGCACCAGTCCCAATCTCTGCTAACGGGCTCACAGAGGCCGACACAGAGAATGACCCCCAAAACTACAGCATGGAGGAGACAAAGTAAGGGGCCTAATCTTAGTTCTGACATTATGTTATGTGTTTTAAAACGTTCACCTCAACATATATTCCTTCTGCCATTTTAAAAACACACCTTGTCTGTCAAAGAGAGCCTCATTGGTGCCCTGGAATAAGTTTGTGGGATCTAAGGAAAGTACTGTGTTAATAAATATAATATTAAAAATGTAAATAATCCATAAGGGAAGCACCAGGCAGTAATTCTGTAAATGGTATTCGGCACCATTAAAAAAGGGAGGGATTCCATAATCCTGTCTTCTCTTTCCAGTAAAATCCGAGAGCAACTGGGAATGAAGCTTTTACCAAGAGATAAATTTCCATCGCTCTCCTCTCCACAGACTTCGGGTAAAAAGGTGAGTTCACTTTCCCCTTCTGTACATCTTATGGTAAATCACGTTCGGAGTCAGATGTCGACTGTCAGAGCCGGAAATGAAGCCAATCAGGTAAGAACCTACTCGTTAGACATGACCTTTGAGATTAAACCTTCAGGTAAACCATGCGTTTGTAGGACATTTACAGCCGTTTGTCATCTTTCTATAGTTAAAATTTCAGTTTTATGGTGTATAAAACAGATCATGTAGTGATGCATACATTGTTGTAGCAGCTTTACATAAAATGTATTGATTAAACTGGATTTATGTGCACATTATTAACCGATTCTCTCAGGAGCAGTCAGTTATCTGAGCATTTTGTTACGTTAGTCTCCCACCAATAATGGAGGATCGATTATTGAACAGCCTTGGTGAACATACCCAGTATCAACAAAGCAAAATAATTAATGCATTGTTTACTTTCCTCTGCCACCTAATTAGTGACAAATTAAAAATGTTGACAATATAAGGATTGTTTGTTGGACCACAAATATGGGAAAAGGACAAGATGGTCTTATCTAGCAACACTGCAGTACTTCCATAGCCTTTGTCTTATAGCTCGACAGCAGAGATCTCCACTTTCCTTGCATTGGATTTACATACTGTAGGTGTCTACGCAGGCCATTATAACTGCTCGTGCAGGCACCAAAGAATGAACATCTCCCTCCCTTCCTGTCCAGAGTCACGTACTGGAGGCAGTCTTGCTTCTGTTGAAGGAGCTCAACTCTGAGGAGCTCCAGCTTGTCCAGAAGACGGCAGAGTCTCGACAGCGTGCCCTGCACAGACACAGCAGCCCGCCCGAGAGGAGTGATGTCATCCAGCTGTGTGACTAAGCCCGGCCAGGAGGGGGCAACAGCGAGGCGCATGCCTGTAGAAGAGTGACCGCATCCACTCTCACTATAGAACCACCTACCGCTCACCCCTGCACATTTACTGGAATCAGGAATATGGAACCCATTGAAATCTGACACCGTGACCTTTTCCAGAACTTTCATACCTGGTGGTCACTTGGTGGTTTTTCTTGCTCAGAGCAGGAAGTGACTGTGGCTCTGAACTGAAGGCTGGTGGAGTTCTCTTCCGCTTTGTTTGAGCTGTAACAGACTTATCTCCTGTCCCGTCTTGTGAAGATGCTGGCTTGCTTATTCTTAATCACGCCATTTTGTGTCTTCTATCACCAACTGCACAATTGCCTCGCTGAGCTTGAGTACAGTGAACAGTATCAACACAAATTCTACATTTTATATAAACACTATTGAAACTATTTATCAGAAGCACTTTAGTTGAAGCAGTATTGTTATACTAATTTCAACAAAGAACACAATTTTGTTGACTAATGACAGTAACTCGTGCTGTTTAACTTTAGTTAGGGTACTTGTGTGAAAAGTTACATGTTTGGTTGCTATACATTTGCCTTCAAAATAACTGCATAAAGATTCATGTATATTTTCTGTATGCAAATAAACAGAAATGCACTAAATGTTTTTTTCTTTCACGTTAACCACTTCAAGGACAAGTAATACAAAATTTATTTCATGGATAGTATCAGCTTAACAATAAGGACACTAAGTGCTCATTTCCCAAGACAGATCAATACAGTGAGTCCCACATTGCCACAATTGTGTGGAACAGATAACAGCCAAGTCCAAGTCTCACTCCGCCTATTACAGGGTTTTCATATTTAGCGAGTCGAAGTGCATGTTGGCACAAGAGGGAGTCTTTGCCTTCGCTCATTTCCGGTATCTTCTAAACACCAGAGTGTTTGACTGGGGCTTCTCATGACTCGGGAGGATCATTTGGAAGCGTAGAAAACACAAAATGGCCGCCTGGTGGGCTTCACTCCGCCTCCTCTTTTTCCAGAAAGTCTGTCAGAGTTCCTGCATCGACAGGGATGAGCAGGTACTCCACGCCGTCCGCACCCTGCAGGAGACCCCACATCAGCAGAACACTTAACACCTCTCCACAGGCTGAGGTTCATCTCATAACCACCCCTTTTCTCACTAATAACAGATTTACGTTCACTTATGGGTAAGTGCATAGGGTAAGAGCAAACTGCATGCACTTAAACACAACTAAGGGGCACATTGGTACACTGGTACCTCAAGAGGCACACGGCCAATTTTAAATTATTTGGGTTAAAAAAAAAAATGGGATGCCTCTCTGACCTTCTTGGTACGAATTAGCTTGTGGTCCCTGAACTCGGTCAGCTGTGTCCTCAGAGTGATGTCACTGTTCACCAGGAAGGCCTCACGACAGCGTTGATAGAAATCTTGAAAGGACAGCCCTGTGTGCACAGTGTTTTCAGTCAATACAATACATAAGCTAAACCACAGCTCAGTTTGAGACAAGGCATTGAATTCTTCCATTTATATGGTTATGTACACTCAGTGGCCACTTTATCAGGTACACCTGTTTGGAAACGCAAATAGCCTGCTGCTCCAAACAGCGAATCGTGTAGATGCAACCTAATATATAAAGCATGCAGACATGGTGAGGAGGTTTTGTTTGAGGGGTGCTGGGGTACCCCTGTGTAAGAGCGGCCGTGGGTTATACCTGTGTATGTGGGGTTGTCTTTGTTCTCCAGCTGAAACTCTGCCAGCAGTCTGAATATCCCTCTAAAAGAGAAAGGAAACAGAATGATGTCTGACTGTGGAGCACTGGGCCCATCCTGCAAGAGGTTCTCTCATCCTGTGGGGTGATTTAAGGGACAGATGGACAAGGCTGTGGCCACAGCTTGTTGCCGGGCAGCAAAAGAACAAGCGCCGGTAAGGTCAGCGGTATAATAAGACCGTCTGTGAGACCAGCAGCTGGAGGTCACGGTGTTAATGGGGTGAATATGGAGTCCCAGAGTAAAGAGGCTCATCGGGAGAGACGCGAGGCGTGGGCGGGGCTTACCTGGCGTTTGGCGTGAGGCTGCGCAGCACGTGAGTGAGGGAGCTCAGCGCCAGGGCTCCGGACTGCTGCACGAGGAGCGAGTTCTCGTAGGACGTCTCCTGAAAATACGGCAGGTAGGTGGTGGTCTCGTACCAAATCCAGTTGAAGAGACTCATTGTCGGCTGGTCCCACACTGAGCCCCCACACACACACACACACACACACACACACGCACACGCACGCACACAGACAGAGAACTAATGTCAATCAGTGTTGCTCAATACGTTATTATGCACACAAACTGCATATGTTCGCATCTGCAGTGTCGATGCTGGCAGCAGTACAGACCTAGTGGGGCGTTGATGTGGTCGATGGAGGCCAGCAGGTGCATGTTGGGAATGGAGGCCAGCTGCCCCAGTGTCTGCTGGGTCTTCTCGCTCCGCAACATGGGGCCGTCGATGTTGTGGATGATGAGGTAAACGTGGAAATCTGGGTCTGGGGAAAACAGTTTATGTGCCACACCTGATTTTTTTCTACCTCTTCCTTATAGAAATAGGTTTCAGGGCTTTTCTTCTATCAGAAAATACAACCCAAGGAAGGTGTTTTGCTGAATGTAAAGAACTGAAAAACATTTATAAATCTGCCTTGCAAATAGCCTACTGAACTGAACAATACTTTTAAACTTTTTTTTATGTGTTTTCGGTTTCAAAATACATATAGTAATGACTGAAAGGAAAATTCCTCATTCTTACAGTCCTTACGTGACCTTTAGCCCTATGACAAAATTGCTCAGTGTAATGGATTTAAGGACATTTAGGAAGTCTAATTTGGGGATCTTCTCTTAATTAGAACAGACATGGAGTTCAATAAGCCCGCAGTACATCCTAAACGAAGAAGACGACGCACAACACCTCGTCTCATAGCTTCCACGATGAAGTCCATCTGGTCCATGGGAGTCCGGAAATGTCCGCCGTGTTCCAAGACCTCTCCTGTGACGGAGTTCAGGATCTGTGCGGAAACACCAGGTAAGGGAGCGCAGCGTTCGCCAGGGAGTAAACTGGTAAAAAAGACTCTCGTGTTTAGCAAGGAGCGGATGTGATGCGTCTAAGGGTAGCGGAGACCGTTTTAGGACGGCTCGCGGGGGAAGGGGGCAGACTGACCGACTTGAGCGTCATGCTGGGGAAGAAGCCGTTGATGACCATGTGGACAGAGTCCGACAGCATGGAGGTGCGGAACCTCTCTAGAAGCGGCCTCTTTGAACCCAGACCGTAGAGCAACACACTGAAGCCTAACCTATTGGACAGATCACAAAATTATTATTCATTATTATTATGTGGACATGATATTTCTTGAATTACAGCTACTACTAAATATGCATGATTCATCAGTGTCAAAATCTGCTTAGCATATTTTTATGTCTAAATTTTACACAGGACTACATGTCTGATGGTCTGGTTTTTGTAGGAATGGTAAACGCTCACTGTAGCTGCAGCATCCACTTGCTGAAATGCTTCTCATGATCCTTGTTTAGCTGAGCGATCTCCTCTGAGTAACGGGATGGACAATCGTCTAGCAGCTTGCACAGCGTTTCCTAAACCAGGAAACCCAAGTGTGACGTCAAAATATCACAACCGAACATGGAATAGGGCAAACGCAACACACAGCATCTCAACAGAAATCAATTCATACTTCTATTGGAGTTTTCAATGATAGACAAATCTAAGATTAGAAAGCCCCTCCTCCTATTGTTGAATTTCAACCCCACCCATACCTTTCCCACCTGTTCCCTCATCCACCATTTGAGTCTATTCATTCAGTAAAATCTGAATTCTCCCATCCGAATTCGTGAAAAAAAAAAAAATTAAGTCAGTAAAATGGCAAGCATTGTTGGGCTGAATGGCTTGTTGTCGTCAATATGTTATGACACACCATCAATACTGGCACACTGACTTTGGAAAATGTGATGGCAAATGATGCTGGACATAATTACATCACTCTCAAAGAAAAAAAGAAACAATCAATCTTTATTAAAGATTTTAATGCTTTCAAAGACTTTCTGCAATGCAGATATGTGCAAGTCCTGCTGTGGACTGTGGATGGGAAGCCTGTACCCACCTGGTCCAGTCTGGGAATTTGAAGCCTCTGCAGAGTTCTATCAGAGGTCAGGACTTTGGAGCTGCTGTGTGCTTCAAAGTATTCCTCCACGAGATCGGGCTGCAAAACAGAACACACTGAACTCAGACATTACCGCCCCAATGAACCCAAACACCGTGTGCTATTCATACAGTATACAGGCTTTTAGCAGACGCTCTTATCCAGATACATTTTTACATAGCGTTTTACATTGCATACATATATACAGCTGGATGTAGACTGAAGCAATGCAGGTTAAGTACCTTGCTCAAGGGTACAAAGGCAATTGGGAATCAAACCTGTGTACCTTATCCATTATACCACACCGCCTCCCTATAACCAGACATTTCACTGTCCTTAAAGGCATTGTCTCTCTGCACAATCTCTTCTCAGAATTTCTCATTCACACCCAAACTAATGCCCAATCATGACACCTTTATGCATGTCACCTCTGCATGTTTTTTTTAATTGGAACCAAATTAAATACCTTGGATTTCAACTACATTTCAAGTCAACTTACTGTACCCATCCCATGAAAGTCTCCTAGAATAGCACAGTGTAGTCATAATAATGACAGCAGTACCAGTAGTAGTATTTATAACAACATGCTTAAGGCCTTCTTCATCCAACCAAGTAAACTGAAAATGATGAAGATGGGATTATAAATTCCACATTGCATCCAAAAGTTAGCCCTGGAGCAGGCAAGACATTAAGAACTGATGAAATATCCCTGCCATGCTAATGCCAATAAACTGCACCCAGAAGCACTGCACTTTCCCAGATATTTTTTGTTTTTATAATACATTAATATCATACTCGTCTCCTCTTGTTTTGCAGATCTCACCTCCGGGACTTTCTTGGTTTTCTTGGAAGGTGTTTTGTATAAAGCTGCAGCAGCGGACTTGCTGGGTGTTTTTGGGGTCGCCTCCACTGAGACTGGTTTCTCCTTAGCACCATCCTCCTCCTCATCATCCTCCTCCGAATTGGAGGGGGAGAGATCACTGTCGCTGTCAGACTTCAGGTTCGGGGCTGAAGAAACAGATTGATTTCTTATGGTACGTCACTGGGTATCAATGAACAACTGCCAATGAGGAGTTCAATGCACAAAGCTTGACGAACCTTTAAAAAATGAAACTGACAAAAAAGCATAATATAAGAATAACAACAAACCTGACAGTCTTTTTCGCAGTCTATGTGGAGTGGTTGAGACAAATTGCACCTTTTTCCCCTTAAAAAAAGACAGTAACGAGTAAACATTAAAGAATCACAAATTTTTTAATTGAATAAATTATTAAATATCACAAAAACAAAGGAATGCCAATGACGGCATCACAAACCAGCAAAAAATGACTGAAAGGTGAATTATTTGTTTTTCTATTATGGGGTGCCTACTAACAGGCAACAATGACTGGGTCATGTAATGGTCTGTGTCATATCCAAACGATTGAGACTGGTATTTATTCTCTTCTACATACTGTACCTTCTGTGGGGTCTTGTTTTGGCTATCCTGTCCTGAAAACAGAAACAATTTTTTAAGATTTAACACTATCACCCAATCAAAGATAATGCCACAGAACAGAACTAAGGAGCATGCAAATACAGAACAATGGTTAAGTCTTTTCTGAACTCACGCTTGCTGGCTCTGGGGGGACTGGTGACTTCATCATCCGGGGTGCTGAATGTGACACTCTTGCCTGGGGTACGGGCCCATGCAGACGCTTTTGAAACAGAACAAAGGGCACAATTAACCATCCATCACTGTTTTACAGTCTGGTCTTATTTGGGGATTATCTAGGTGACATTACACGAACCGAGAAACATTACTCTAAGAAAGAGAACTGGGAGAAGAGAAATTCTAACATTCTTCACAAGGTTTGTTTTTCAAAAATCCATTGAAAATGCCACAAATTCATAAGTTCATGATTCAAAAACACAGCGTGAAGGTTATTACAGCACAAATATACTCAAGACTGAGACACTGTATCAGTCCCCATTTTTAAGTTCCAATCTCATAAATTAAGGGATATGAACATATTAGAGATCCAATGGATTAAACATTCTGTACTATCCTGGACTACTAACAGAACCCCAAACAGGGTTAAGTAGAGTGATGGTGAGCAGTGAGGAGGGTAGAATCACTGACAGTGTGAAGCAGAAAGGACAGCAGGAATCTCACTCACCCATCTGAGCCATCTTGTTCGAGCGCTTGATGCTCTGGAAAGTAAACACAGCTGCACCTGCTATGCTGGCAGAGCCATTTTCCGCCCCCGCTGCTGAATGAGCAAAAATGAACCTCAATTACAAAACGTTTATGTTTATAACTCACATCCTAGTACTAACACAAATACAATTCCCCGGTCATAACGTTATTCATAACTACGACAGAACAAGATGAGCTAAATACAAAACGGGAAAAAAAATGTCAACTTTTTATTTAAATATTCTGACACTACTCTCATAATTAACGAGTCAGAAAGATCTAGAACTTTCAGGTAGACCCAATACCTCCAGCTCCAGTGCCAAGTGCCTCTACATAGTCCTGTTCATCAAAGACATCCTGATCTTCCTCATCCCCCGCTTTCTCTCCAGGATCAGGAAGATCAGTAACCAGCTTCTGGACCATGTCCTTAGAGACCTTCACACCTGAGGAGGGAAAAATATTTTCAGAGACTGCTCAGTTTGCAAGCTCTAGCAACTACAACACATATTTAAAGCAACATTCATCGGGATAATGAACACCATGCCACATGATGTATTACCAATTGTATAATAATAACAATTTATATTGAGGTAGGTTTTATTTATCATGTTATGAAAACATTGTTTACAAAAGGAATACAGCAAAATTGCTGAGCAAGGATAATTTCGTTAAATTGCAGAGGTGAATGTCTTCTCTCCAACTTAGTCACCAAAGAAATGGTCGCTATCAGTTAACTGCCATTTCTTACCCTCTTGTTTATCAACAATGTGGTCCAGGACTTCTGCATCTCCGACAAAACGGACCTCAAGAACTCCAGCATCTTTAGACCGCTTTTGAGGACTCATGATTTCGCCTGTAACATGACATCTCTATTAAGCATGACCAGCTATTGATTGTTAGCTACAGCAGACATAGTTGAAGTTAAATGAGCATTTTGAAGTAGAAATATTCCACACTAGACTGCTAGCTAGTTATCGAAACGGTATAGGAAGATGCGCATATCGCAAGCTGTTAGGCACAGGAACCATCATGAAACAATAACCTAAATTTGCAGCTTTGTTTTGCTGCTGTGTGAACACATAAAGCAGAGAAAGACCGTTTTATTCAGTGTCAAACTAGCTATAACTTTCAACAGCATATAGCCAACCTAGCGCTGAAAAAGCTTGCTTTTACCCAAGTTCGCGAAACTTACTGTCACAGGCGACCATGCAGGCAAACGTCCAAAATGAGAAAATACCAAGGGTCCTTCGATCACAGCATTATTACTTAGCATTGGGCTTGAGCGCTAAAATCACGTCGTTTGCTACATTTCAGAAAGAAAATACATCAATCGCATTCGTTAAAAATTACGAGAGAAAACTTTCCTCACTCATTATACCCGCCACCATGCTACACACTATTTAAATGAACATACGCGTAAAGGAGAAGGCGGTACTTTCAGCCAATAAAAAATGAGTATAGGTAACGTCATATCCCCTGACGTCTGCATACGGGATTTGCTTGGGGAAACCATAGAGTGCAATCAGTGTAAAGGTTTGCGTTTGAGTTGGAGGCGTTCTGTTTCCATGCAGTGAGGTTCGCCCCCAACACGTACGCCTTGTTTCTTACTCATACAAAGCACTGTCTATAAAGCATTAAAACACGCTAAATCTACGCCTGTCGTTAAATGTATTGATATCAAAATGAGGCCGAGTTACAGCAATAAATGATCATAGCTGTCACAAATTAAACTCTATTCCAAAGTAATGCTACCCAATATTTCCTAAATTATTTATTGTACCTTGGACCTGTGTTTTTTCATCTTACCATCTGAAGAGAATGTGGGTTTTCAAAGTTTATGTGAAGATTTTTAAAAATAATTTTTAATTGTAAAATAAATTATACTATTATACTTATCTGGCTAAACCTTACAGTACAGTAATGGGGCAAACATGTCTGGATAGATTTTTAATATTCAATATTTATGCAAAAGACAAATATTTGTAAATTTTATCAGTAATCTGTAATTATGTCATTTTTGTCTTCTTCCATGAGGCAATGACTTATAGACAGAGGTCATTGTGGTTATTTATGTAGGAAACCCTTAAAAGTTCCACACTCTCGATGCTGTATAGGCGTGTGGCATGCTGCCCCACAAAACCGTAATTTAGCGGGATGGCATAATTTAACATTCCAAATTAGGGTGGGGATGGCATATACACAACCCCACTTTGGTCACCAAAATAAAAAAACAAGACCAGGACAAAACCTACTATGGCTGGACCTAACACACTTCATCCGGCCGACCAATGGTGTAACTTCATAACTCAGCCGACCGGTGTAACTTAATCACTCACTCAGTCACAGACATTCGCGTTTGTAGGGCTGGCCCCGCTGTCGTTTTTTTTTTACTTTGTTACATTATTTCACTTCATGCATTTTAAACCATTGTTTTTTCCCTTTTGATTTATGTAAACTATTCAGAAGGTCAGTATTAATGTTCCATTAACAAGTTCTAATTTGCCTTCCATTAGGGCACTAAATGTACGCTACTCACTAGAAAAAAATCTATACGGGGAATTTTCTATTTCTAGTCGAACATGTCCTCACAAAACATTTTGTGTATCAGCAAAATAAAAATAAATGGACAGAAGCTAAATCCTGAAAAAAATGGTTGAGTTCAAGTAAAATCCACAGCATAATATTATTAAGAAAGTAACTGAATTCATTATTCGTTATGGGAAGTATAAACTTTCCTTGAACTTATAATGAACTTAGAACACTTAGAAACACTGTATTTGAAAACAAACATAATTGATAATCTACGGGAACTAAACATTCATTTTTACTGATAAAACCAAAAACATGATGGCTTTTTTAAAACTCTGTTATTTTGCCATTTACTGATGTAAACCACCAATCAAAGATTTTGGTGGCATTTAAAAACAATTACTATGGCAATAATTGATGTTACTTTGTTGTATTTGGGGAAAGCCATTTCTCTAAATGCAGCCACAAAGCTTTGATGCTGTACAACAGTTTTAAAATTTAGAACACTGTAATTCATGCTCTTCAAGTAGATTCAGGTCCAATAAAAATGACAAAACAAGTGAAGCAAGTATTTGGAATCAACACCATATTTATTCAACATTTTACAGATAGACATATCTCTTTGTATTGCAGTCACTTTATTCTCTGTACATTTTTTATTTACAAGGATTTAAAATATTTGTATTCATTTTCAACATCAGTGGTACAATGGTGTACATATCAATTTCATTATAATTGTAGATTGTATTCATTAATTATATTAATTTATGTGTCAGCAGCATCAAACAATTATGAAATAACAGCTACAAAGAGAATGGATTCCATGCACGAGTCCCATTTTCCATCTTCACAACAGTGGAAGCCGTACGATAAGACACACACACACACTTTTGATCCCTCTCTCTCTCTCTCCCTTCCTCTCACAAATACAGAGAAAAAGGTGGTTTGTCTTTCCCTTTCCAGAGTAGAATATGGAATGAATACCCAGCTACTCTGCTAGCTAAGCTGACAGAAGATTCTGCAATGGTGTAACAAGACTGACCGTTGTATACTTGGATTGTCTAAATTGGGATAAATTGAATAAAGAATAAAAATATCTTTAAAAATGAAAATTAAATATGTTGCATAGAACTTATCAATGTTATAATCAAAACAGATGGCTACTGCCAGATTTGAGACCTTTGAAACAAGTTAACCTAATCCTGGTACCCACCAGCAAATTGCATTTTTCCGTTTTCAAAGAAACAAAGCAAATAGCTGTTCCCTTGCCCTAGTTAAAATGCAGACTGAGGGTGTCAATCATATCACCACTTGCATGCTTTGTTTAGGAGATGTAGGCATCCAGAGGATACTGTATGGTTTAGGAAAGTGCACTGAAGGGTTTCACTATCACACTGCAGTGCTGTTCTCAGACGAGGTCATGCCAGTCTCTCAGATCACAGGAGAACAGCACAAGAGTCAGTGTGACAGCTTCTCAGCGTCTGCCAGTCTTCCTCTCAGATACAGGGAAACACAGAGTCAGTGTGACACCTCTGTTGAATCACACACAGGGACATACAGAGCCAGTCTGACACAGTCCTGCTCTCTTTCACACAAGAGAATGCATCCTTCAACATTTTGTACTGAACAAGCCATAAGTCAATCAGACTTGTGCTAGAATACACCATGAGATGGTATCATTCAGAATGACAAAAGCTCAGTGGTCCCTGAATTTCAACCACAGCCATGACACTAACACTGCAGGACATTAACACTGCAGCCACTGGAGTCCCCCATAAGATTAAACAGTAAGCTTCTCAATCTCGCTTCATGTTGAACAATCATAGTCCAGTTCATTCAAAGCTATCTAACTATGCAAGACCATAATACAGATTAAAACACTCCATTACCATTGCCAGTGCTTTCATTGTGGGAGTTTGACAGACAGAGAGCTTCCATTGTCACACTGAAGGCGTTTCCATTTAAATTAGACATCCAACGAAGATAACGGCTGTCACCATCACATTAAGGGGTGCGCTTGTTATTTAACGCACATCTCCATCAGTACTTAGCACTATTCATTTAATGTGCACAGAAAATAAGATAAAATCCATGGTAAATAAGGCTGATGCTGAGTCTGGAATCTAAGATGGCGGAGGCCCTGAACTCAGGTAAAAGAAGGGTGATGGTGGGACTGGAAAAGGCCGAACTTTGCTTTGTTAGAGATGGGTTCTCCCAACTCTACTGCTGAGACATCAAAAAATGATTTCAAACCACTGAACGCATTCAATTCAAGCACTCCCTTTAAAATGAAACGGGCAGTAAATTCTATATTGTGGGGAAAAAAAGGGCTTCACTGAAAACAATTTAAAGTGCACTGAAACCATTATAACTAATACAGCAGGTCCAAGGGAAATCTTCCCATTCACATTCCACTGAATAAGACCACCACGCTACATATTTCATACTGACAGTTTAAACTGGTAGGGTGAGGGCCCCTCACAATCTGATAAAGACGAACGAATGTAACGAAGAAAGAAATTCTGCTTTTTAAAATCTGGTTTATTACCGAGATGCAGAACAAGAGTCATGCAAACACAGCTTAGCTTTTCAACAGAAATGCTGTGACCTCCAGCAGATTTCTAAAAATGAAATGGTCCTGTCACCGAGTGGTAATTACAATGACAGGCTTTTTCACCATCTGTGCAGTGCAGGAATTACACTTTCAAACAGCAAAGGAAGGCACTGCAGTTAAAATGCATGATAGTCATATATGATCTTAACTAATGAGACCTGGACCACTGCTAGTCCCGGTCACTTTAGTTCTCATGAAGACACTCCAAAGTGTCACACTGGGCTATGGCACTCCCACAGAGTACTGGCTGGAGTGAAGCTCGACCCTGCCAGTGGGTTACACGTGATGCGTAACTGCCCACAGCATTGCCCATATACTGTAGAGAGCTTCAGCTGGGGCAGCTTCTAGAGACTTCTCTGGTTAATTGTGCACCTGTAACCCACCAGCATGAGCTCTGAAGTCATGTGACATGCTGCAATTGCAATGGAATTCTGTTGAGCGGCCATCTTAGTGCCTGTCAGAGAACATTCTAATCCCCACCTTCCCAAATGTATGCAGATTGCTGCAGTGATGGAAACAGGAGGAAAATGGCAGGGGGGGGGGGGGTCGGGGAAAGTGAAGGAAAACCTTTTTTTTCCCTGTGTGCATTGGTCAGTCAAAACGTATATTAAAAAACCATCTTAGAGGGACTGACATTTATAGAAAGTCTCAACACACATATATACATAAACACACATATCCACATACACGTATACGCACCGAACCCACAACCCACATACACACAACGTACATACATAAGTGCATATTGTTCACTCTACGCCACCGATTTCTGTTAGTCAGATATATGATTATATATATGAGAAATAGTTTCCTTCTTCAATATAGGAAATAATACAGAGCATCAAATGTCTTTACTGATTGAGCCAAAACTAGCTAGCCTTTAACTAGCACCTCATGATTTCACATGAGGTTATAGAATTTAACTTAGCAGTTTCCCTGGTACTCCCCAATGAGGAACTCATTGTACAGTAACGACTTTCAAGAGAAAGAAAGTAATAAGGGGAATACAGTTTCCAAACTGTAAGCATGAGGAATATTGGGTTTGAGTGTCAGACGAACACAAGATGAGGTAGAGGGGAGGCTTGTGGGAAATAGGGAAAATCGGAACTGTCCGATTTCTTTTCCAACAACAGATGTTTAGTGACAGCACATAGCTTGTAAGTGGACATTCAGTCAACTGCAGACAATTCAGTTAAATAAACAAATCTGTCACAAGCCACATTACATACACAGACATTTTCCGATGAGATTTCCAGACAACAACTAGCTTCACAGCAGTGCATCCTGCATCTAACAGTACAACGTTGCTGCAGACCCATCTATCCACCCGTCCAACATACCCGCCTATTCCTGGTCAGGATCGCGGTGGGGGGAGGGCAGGAGCCTATCCCAGCATGCATTGGGCAAGAGGCGGGACTTACATGGATTCACATGGATATACTCTGCGTAGAAATCAGCCAGGTACACTCAAGTCTCTGCTTTTGTGCGATTGTGTTATTAATCCAAATGATTAGGAGAAAATAAAAGCATATTTGGGCAATTTCTCCTGTCAGGAGCATCCTCCTTTAAGACTGGGAACTCTTCAAAAATTACATATTTATGCAGGAAAATATTCCAATTTGTTTAGAATTAATTTTGAATATAAATATTGTAGAAATTATGAAATTAAAAACCAGCGTATTTCTTGGTCTGATTGTTTTTTTTAAAAAGCATCATAAAAATTTAAGAACAAAATTATTCAAAACCGCTCTCTTTGGGATCTATTCAACAAGACAGATCAGATAAATTCTAACATAAATTAAGATTTAAAATAAAGAAGAATCAATTGAAGATTGCACATCACCTCAAGGTTAAACAGAAAGGCATTGGAAATGCCCATTCTTTTCCAAGTAGCATTGGTAGTCTTATTGCTGATTTGATACAAAATATAGACTATTTTAATCTCAGGATTAAGTTACAGACCCACAATGAATTTCTAATATTGATTAACAATAGACATCGTGTTTTGTTTTCCTTTGTTTTCATTTTAAGCCATGTAGCTTGGGTACTAAGAGAAAGGGACACGGAATTCTCTGGTTAGTCAGAGAAGATGATTGGATGGGACAGCTTTCTGCAGACTGGTGGGGCGGAGTTACACGTCAGGTGACTTCTCCCACTGGCTGCCAGAGGAGTCCAGTCCCTCTCCTTCATGGGCTGAATTTACATAGAGACCGCCTTCTCCTCCTGACCTCCCGCTGCGAGAGAAAGGAGTGCACGACACGCCCCCCACCTGTGATGTCACCCTCTCCCCGCCGCAATGCTACACCTGGGATATGATCTGCATGGTGAAGCTGGGCGAGCGGGACTCCCTGGAGAGGGGCGTGCCGGGCGAGAGGAGGTCCTGATCCTCCTCCTCTGGCCGGCCCAGCTGCTCGTCCGGCAGGCTGCCCGCGGAGAAGCGACGCGCCGTCCCCGGCGTCCCCTCCAGAGTCCCCTCGAGGGTCCCCCCCTCCAGGGTCCCCTCGCTCCCCTGGCTCCCGTTCAGGGTGATGTTCGTGCAGTCGAAGGACTTGCTGGACGAGGTGCTGCCAGTCCGGACCACCGCGCGGCCGGCCGGGTAGCTGAGGCGCTTCCGGGCGGGGCTCAGCTCGATGGCGTCCGGCGAGAGGGCGGGGGGCGGGGACTGCCTCCGCTGCTGCTGCCTGCGCAGCACCGCCTGGGGGTCGGCCGACGGGTCCCTGTGCTTCCGGCCGCTGCCGCTCCTCGGGCCGACGCCCGGGGCCTCGACCCGGACCCCGACCCCGGGCCCCGGCTTGGTCCCGCTGGGCTGGCTGCTGCTGGAGGCTCCGGAGGAGAAGCCCTCGTCCGGGTCGTTCAGGGTGAAGGACTCGTCCTCCCCGCTCATGCCATCGGCATCTGCAGAGAGAGAGAGAGGGGGAAACAACAGAAAGAACGAGAAAAAGAGGAGCAAAAGAGAGCAGTGTTAAAAATATGTCCCAGAAGTGTACTAGATCAAAAGGAGAGGTATGTATATCGGTTGCTCTTGAAATAGACCTCAGTGTCTCTCATCATACAGCTTAAGCACTCATGCTAACCTAGTAAGTTGCTCTTCATTAACGCCATACCTATAACACTATCTTCACCTTTCGACCTCACAAGCAATCCACATTCTGGACAAAATCATATCTTCTCTGATCGTATATTTAATTTGATTAGTGGAGAGGAAAAAAAACAAAACAATACAACCCATCTTGACTAGCATTTACGAGGAAGAAAAACTTCCCTTGTTCATTCACAATGGAAGAAGTCAACTTTAATCGACAACCACCACGTGCGATGTGCCATTTATCCGTTTACATTCGTAACCTGGTCACGTTCCGCCAGCACATCCGCCTCCACGGCCTCCTGAGCCCAGCAGACTCTAGAGTGCGGTGGAGCGCAGAGATAGTGTGTGGAGGGAACGCTCTCTCATCGAAATGCCAGGGAGGCCTCTCAGAACTATCGATCCCGGGCCACGAAACCCCTTTACTTTCCGACGGTACACGCCTCCCTGCCCGCCCCCCTTCGGACGCTCGATCCCAGACCGTCACCGGAATGCTGTTTGTTCACCGCCCTGCTCTCTTTGCTCTACTCCCTCAGAATGCAATGAGATAAGAAAACACTGCAGAAGGGTCTCTGTGAATCGATACTGGGCCGATAACAGGATTCTGTTATGGGTCCTGTACAGATTATTTCATCTAATCCAAATGCCAGTTGTATGACCGAATGGAAAAATACACTGTTTTTGTCCTGCACAGCCATTTCTGGGATCACCTGGGCCAATGCAATATCTCTAACTAAATAAAAACTGGGACAGAGCAACCCACACTCCTCTTGCAAAGACCCTGCAACTAAACTTCCATCAATCACTAAAAGATGAAGTAAAAGATGAGTGAATTGAGACTACTGTAAAAGATTTTTAAGAGTTACCATTGTTGAAATCCATTGGGGGAGAAAAGTCAATTTTAAATATTGTAAGAAACATTCCACACACCTTCATGACCACATGGAATTAGGTCAAACAATTGTCAACAGAACACAAAAACACACACAGGTTAAAATCTTGTTTTAAATACAGAGTCCGCCAGAGTCGGTTGTGTTAGCAGAGAGAAGGGCAAAGCAAAGCAGAATGGATAACAGGAAATAAAGTTTTAATCGCCTCGCACGACAACCACAGCGACGCGACCGACAGGCTCCGTCATGCAGCACCGGGCAAGCACAACCCGCATCCTGGGCTGGACCGCTAACAGAAGAGAGAGGAGGAAAAAGACTGGAAGAGCCAGGGAAATGGACGAGGGGAAGACATGCACAAGACAGGGAGACTAGCGCACATGCCCTCCCGTAGCGCTTCAGCTCACACGCATGTGGTGCGATGCAGCCTGGAGTCTGAGGAAAGAGAGGTTATTCGTCAGAAAAACAGACAGAAACCTGACTCTGACTGGGCCATGTGTCGGCAGACATGCCGAAGAATTTTACCAATACTTTCAAATTTCTCACAGCACATTCTGCTTTATGCTCAGCTCAAATTGAAAGTAGGAGTAAGAAGCCAAAAAAAGCAGTAGAAGTTTCTATCCACACACCTGAATCTTGGTAAACTGAACTTCATAATTCCTTTGCAGATGACTAAGATGCAGAACCTTACTATTTTCAAACATAGCTGATCAAGGGTCCCACAAAAATGTGATTAAAGTATATGAGTTCTTTGACTATAAGAGCTTACAGAGGCCTGTACTTTCAATGGTCAGGGTCTTTCATGAAGTATATTCTGTCAAAGTGTGAAGGGAGTGGAGACGACGTTGTAACAGTGACTGAGGTCTTTTCAGCATCACAAGGCAGACTACAGGCTCCAGGTCAATTCTCACATTCACTGCTAAATACATGAATACTGCAATCCAGCAGAGACTAATGACCAACTAGGAAAAACAACCAGCTTGAATGAACCAGATTATAAAAATGGCTGTGATTGGACTGCAGTGTGTTAATAGTGATGCAGAGGGGCACTGGGATACACCCACACTGTAGAGTCCATGCAATGCACTGATCTAAGTTTGGCAAAAAGCCACCCAAAGCACTGACTGAGACCCCCTTTTAAGCTGGATTTATGAAAGAACAACACGGTGTGAGACGCTGAGTGATTACACAGTGAAAGCAAGTGGCTTAATGGACGTGACGAGCTGACACCAGCGCTGAGACAGAAGTACACAGGACACACAGGAGATGGGCTCCTTCTGCTTCCTAGGACCAGAGTATGTACTAGTGACACGTGAACACTCGTGTACTCGAGCACTTGCATCTTTAGGGCTGAGCTACAACATGCCACATTTTATAGGACGACAGTATTTGGGGTTTTTGGGTCTTGTTCCTGCTTTGATTGACATGCACATGCTGGAATGCGGTAGGTGGCAGTTCTGGGGAAGCTTCTTGTCACTCACCGAGCAAGCTCCGCCCCTACATATGCAATATGTACACAGCTG
Organism: Anguilla rostrata; assembly: GCF_018555375.3. Lineage (NCBI taxonomy): Eukaryota > Metazoa > Chordata > Actinopteri > Anguilliformes > Anguillidae > Anguilla > Anguilla rostrata. Next base: position 39,809,164 of record NC_057935.1, read on the forward strand.
CAGTAAAGGGGTAAAAATGAAACTGCACCAGAAAATATGGAGGGGACACACTGGAAATTTTGAGGACAGAAGTACATTATGGCAGAGGGCCCAGTCTGGAGCAGGACCAGCTGAGACAGCAGTGGATCCCTGTACTTGGGAGTATGGATGGATACAAAGCTTCAATAGGATTTCTGTATCTAGCTTGCTGTGACCACTAGAGGCAGCACTAAACCTGTGTAAAGCAGCATTAACAAGCAACATTAAACCTGCACCAAGCAGCATTAAACGAGCAGCATAAACTTGTGCAAAGACCAAACACCTAGAGGTCTCCTGTCCTCCACCTCGCACAGCTGCTAGAGTGAAATCAATGAAGCTAGACTAAAATCCACTCTGGTAACTGCAGGCAGCACTTTGTTAGGTGCTGATCAGTATGACAAAGGGAGGAATAGTATTTACATTAATAGTATGCACACTATTTATACTCCCAGAACAATGTTTTAACAATATGACATTCCAATCCCAGTGGACTGATCTGTTGAAAATCCATTCATAATAAAACATTGCACAATTGAACTTCTTTAGAGAGTAAATTTTCTCCATCTGCTCAAACAGTTCATTGTGTTATTATTATTATGGTTATGATTATTCTTATTATACTCCATTTTACTTAAATTAATTAATGTTATGTATTGCCCATTTCATTCTTTATTATTATATTCTATGTCAGTCTCTCATAATTCCTCCATCTTCCATAAATTGACAAAAATACAGGATCAATAAAGCTCTCAATGGGGATAACACAAACAGGAATCTCAGCTGTGATGGCACAGTGAAACGCTGCGATTGGTCAGTTTTGAACTGATCTGCTAGTGGAAGCATGAGCATGCTCAGTGAGTGAGGAGAGCAGAGCTCTCAGCAGGCGGCACGAGGCATGCACTCTGAGAGGTCCATGCAGACTAAGTCTCTCTCCACCCCGCGCCCAGAGTAAAAGTACACAAACTGCCTGCCCTAAAGGCCAGGAACACTGGGGCCCATGGGAGGTGGGGGTAAAGACGAGGGTCACGCCGGATGCTTTCGATCGGGGGGGCTGGGTGAGTCAGCGCACTCTGGGGGGTGTGAAAAGGGAGCTCAGCAGGGTTGCCATGCCGGCCCTGGGCGGAGTCAAGGGTGCCCCTCCTCCTACATCGGCTCCCTCCCTGCCCTCTGCCTCCGTTTCCCTGCCTACCCTCAGGCGCGGCGGGGGGCACGCTGGACTGCACCCGCCCTCCTCGCTCCGGATTGGTCGCGGGCGGGTCCGGGGAGGCGCGGCGGCTGGGGGTGCAGGCGAGGCTGAACTCGGCATCGCTCGAGAAGTCAAAACAATCTGGGATTCAACACAACAGAACCGGAGGAGACGGGGGCTCCTTAGTGACGGTGGCGAGAAAGACCGCGGCCGCACAGTGACTTCCTGCTCCAGGGGCAAAATTTTCACATTAACAGCGTGCACGTATCTGACTCTACGGCCGGTCCAGACCCTAACGCACATAAGTGAGTTTCCCTGAGACGATGACAACACAGAAGCAGAAAGAAAAGTGAGAAACACTAAAACAAACACACTGAAACAATACTGACACAGTCAGACAGCTGAAGAAGAACATAATCAGGGGTTGGCATGGTGTCCGTGGCAAATATTCTCAGACTTCCACTATTGCTGTATAAGCATATTCTTATGTCAGGAGCATTTGTATGCAGTCAAGGACACCAGTGGGGGTATTAGTTACTATTGTAACTATTGGATACTATGGCTTATCCAAATATAATTGGTGTTTGCGACACAGTATATTTGCACTGAAAGAAAATAATACTAATTAAAAGAAATAATAAATAAAATAAATTCAATTAAATATATAATCATAGTTGAACAAATTGTAATGAATCATAGAAGTAATCAGCTCTTAGCAATTCCCGTCACTCACCGTGATACTGGTGCCTAGGTCCAAAAAATTGGTGCTTTAATCGGCCTTTGGATAATTACATATGTCGAGCGTACAGAAGGACAATTTTGCAAAGCAGACTAGGGCAAACACTTTCTTGTGTTTGTCACAAGAGCCACAAGAATTCTGAAGTGTCCGTGGTATCGGATGGTCATGCCAACCCCTTAAAATAACGTCTGAGTAACATTGAAACAACACTGAACAATCAGTCAGCATGAAAGAGCAGTGGCAGAGGGCAGTAAGCAGAGGAATGAAATCGGTACAGACGCTGCTGCAGTCTCAGTAATTAATTTAATGAAAAACACGTTCCGTTTAAAAAGAAGTGTAATAATAAAATTCAATTCCTGGTCCTGGTGGGCTGCATCGTCTGCTGGTTTTTTTTTTTGTTACTCAGCACTTAACTGATCAATTAAAGCAGTCGATTAGACTGTTAACTCACCTCATTACCCATCACATCTGCAATGAGTGAAACCCGCTGCTGGCTCGGATCAAGATGGACCTAATTACACAGTAATGACTGCCAAAGTCCTGTTTTCCACTTCCTCTTAGGAGCACAGTGAAGCTGAATTCGTTCTGAGATCAAGTTGGGGCAGGGCGGGGCGAGACGGGGCGGGGCGGAGCTCTTACCCTCTCTCTTCCAGCGGAGGCGGCGGATGGAGGCAGCAGTGATGGCGGACTGAGAGATCCGGGTCGCCGTGGGCGTCACTTCCACCTGAAGGATCTTGCGTCCCTGGGAAGCGTCTGGGGCGTTGGCGGGCAGGGAGCGCTTCATGGCGTTGGCCACCTGGGGAACGGGGGCGTCAGAGGTCAGGTACGCTACGTACAGCCAGAGCTCTGAACTTCAAAGCCAAGTTAACAGTGACATCATTACTGAAGATCTGTTTCTCCACTTTATTCAGGCAGGGGAGAGAAGCAGAGAAGGTTACAGGTGGGATCACTACAGAATGTTTTCCAAAAAAGGGGGTAGGGGCAGGGTTATGGGCAGGGGCAGGGGCATTGGCAGGGACTGGGGCTGGGGCATGGGCATTTGCAGGGGCAGGGGCATAGACGATGGGCATCAGCGCGTTCCAGAGATGAGCCTCACCAGAAGCGGCTGAGAGTAGAGCTCCAGCTCAGCCCTGTAGAGGATGTCATCCAGGGCCTCTCTCCCCAGATCCCACTCACCATTGTATCTGCACAGGAAGTGGACAGCATCAGACAGACTGCAGCCTTCAAGGGAATTCACGCACGCACGCACGCACGCACACACGCACACACACACACGCACGCACACAACACACGCACACACACACAACCGCTCACACCCAGACAAGCACACAGACTTACAGACACATACACAGTGGAGCCTGTCTCTGAAGCCCTACATAGAAAAGGCCATACAAAAAAAAAAGCACTGGAAAACAGTACAATAACACAATTGAAGGAAAGGACCAAAGGAAACTTCCTAAAAGATGAAACCAGCCTCTCTGCAGGCCCCTCGATCCGACAGCTGCTCGTGGAAGTTCCGCCAAAGCCACTTCAATGAAAAACATCACGTGGAAACAGGAACTTGATTTCCTGTTTCTCTGACCTCCTGCCACTTTTCACCATGGCTGTCGCTAAAAGGATGTGGACAAACACTGAAAAGTGTGAACAGTTCCACGATCACAAAACCACTTCACAATGCCACCTCAGGGGCTTATCGCTTCACTGGAGATAAGTGGCATTTTCAGACACGGGCACTTAGTTCTCACAACCATTAAAGGCGCAAAAAGGAAAGCAAAAAGAGCACTTTCAAGAGACTACCCATTCACAAACAAGTCACTGTTACAATATGTCTGGATATCGTCGATTTGCGTAGATAAATGGCACAGATATGACCAGAATGACCTTCCCATTGTCACAAAAACGGACTCAGGAATGGCAATACATTGGATTGGCAAATACGGAAAAATAAATGTAGCTTAACGGTTCACTGAATATCAATAGTTATGTACTTTGGGAAAATGGCATTTTGCCCTGCTGTAAATTCTCCAGTGTCAGTTTTGAGGAGCTCACTGTTTGGTTTGGTTTGGTCTTTTTGAAATGCTTCGTGTTTGCTTTTGTTTTACATACAAATCTGTCCATATAAATAAGTACATTCTGGTAATATGGAGAAAGAGGAACACTGGGTGGGCACACATTTTCCTAAATTGCTTGGATTGAGAATTGTACACATATTCTCGATTCCTTGATTGTATATACTAGACCACACTAGAGGGTCAGACAAACCCAAATACCCTATTAAATAATGCAATGACAATGCACTGTAAACAGATTTCTTTTGTTGACCAAGTTGACCAATGACATTGGATAGATTGTGTCCTTTTTCCACTTATCGGTTAATCATTGAAAATCCAGGTTACCACAGAAAACAACTTGCAATTTGTCCAAAAAAGTGAGCTTGAAACAGATAAGTCACACTTTGCAATGATAAAAAACTTGAAAATACATATCTAGTTCTATAACTGCATATTGAGTGGCATAATGATAATAACACAATGAAACAGGCATGACTCCACACAGACTTTAGCCTTTTGTTAGCCTAGCCGCTACTGCACACACACTGGGGTCCACGGGGGTGGGCATAACGACACTCACATGGCATGATAGACAGCTGTCAACATCTGCACCATGAACTCAGGGTCCAATAGCACCCGGTTACAGGGCTCCTGCCACGCCTTCCCCTGCTGCCGTGGAAACCCGCACACACACAGCCTGCATAAGGACAGGGAAGACCACCAAAGGGGAAGACCACATGTAAAAACTCAAGCTACAATGTTTTATCCTATCTACTGTACAGGCTAAATATAGTCAAATTCGACTAAACTGCTGTTCTGCAAAATAAATACCTCCCTCAACACCTTAGCTGATGTGAGGTGAGCATTTTACTAAAAATAGCTGCCATGCATCACAAACAAGGTGCAGGATATTTGAAGAGTTTTATGGACTTTCAGTGAAACCCACCACATTAGTATTAAACATGAAATTACACCCATGTATCACATATTGATAACATAAATGAATATAAATAACTATTTTGCACAATGCATGTTTTAAATGGGAGTTTTCCTCTATTAAAGACCCTCCCCTAGTATAATATTATTTCAGGTATGTACCAAGTAGCTGGTCATCTGAGTGTGTGTTCTCTCATTCAATCCCACATCACCCTTGATTGTAACCAAGAACACTTAAATCCCCTACCAGAGGGATGACAACCTGTTAACTGCTACTTCAAAGCTGAAATTGGCTTATTCTGAGTTTAAGAGAGTGATACTGTGTTGACTTCCTCTGTATCTAATAGAGGAGATACTAAATTAGCCTCCTCAGAGTTGCAGAGACGAGATTAAGTTAGCTTTCTCAGAGTCTGAGATAAGACTGATTATGCCAGTGGTTTTGAGCGAACGCGCTGCCCAGCGATAGCCAGGAGTTTCCTGTGGAAGACCAGACCTCACCGTGAGCACATCCTGCACACCGACTGATAGGAGGAGGCTGGCATGTAGACCACTGAGGAGTTGTAGCACAGCATAAGGAAACAGAGGACCTCGAACCTGCAGCCACAAAAACACCAAAAACGATCACGTAAAACACTAACGCATGGTGTGCAATACTTTTCAATGCCTCGCGCGGAACAGGCTCGGCACCACCGAAAAGCATCAGACAAAGATCTCCCAGAGGCCGGTCTTGTCTGGGGTGGGTAAATCCGGTTGGATATGTAGGTCGTGTCTAGCAGTTGTTGTTATTCGACAGTTGTGTCTTCATCTTTTATGAGCAGTAAGCTCCAGGACTCATCGGGGAACCATGCCTTTAGCTGTTTGAAGTGCACGACTCACCACACAACAAACGAAAACAACTGTGCACACCAGCAGTTAAACTGCAAAGCAGCGTGCTGCCTGCCAGACAGACCACTCCGTACAACAGCAAGCTAAACACGAAAGGCTGTCTGTTGTGGCTTGGCTGGAGGAGCTGACAGGCGGGTCAAACTGGAGGAGAGCGAGCTGGTGGTTTAACTGGAGTCGATCAATACTGTTCTAGCCAGTTTAACGTAAATGCAGGTTAAGTAACTAAGGGCCAGAGTTACTAAGACCATTAGGATGCGCAGAACCTTTTAGCACACGCAAAACCAATAACAAGACCCATGATAGGTCATGGTATTTGTTCTCGCACCAATCATTGGTCGTGTTATTAGTTTTGCGTGTGCTAAAAGGTTCTGTACATGCTAAAGGTTTTAGTAAATCAGGCCCTAAAACTCGTCAGTGAATGCAGAGGAAATGAAAGTAAAATGAATGGTAAGGCGTAAGAGTGCATGACTAAGGTCACCCATACGGCGTCGCTCCACCCTTCCCTAGTCCCTCCCCCTCCCCGAGCGGTACCTGTTCTGGGCAGTGAACGTCTCTCTCTGGGGGTGCAGGCCGCAGTACACCACTTTGATCAGGTCGTGGTGGATGAGGGCCCCCTCCGTCAGAGCCATGGACCCCAAACTGGACGGCTGGGAGGGCACAGAAACGCAGGACCACCCGTGACCCACCGGTACCCGAAACCAAACAGGCTGAGAACCATTCGCCGGACGGCCTATTTACTGGTGCTGCAGTGAGCAACACTTCACTGGATTACATCACTATCTGAGGGAACTCTAATGACACACCTATTTATAATATTAGCTTATTCATTATGATATCGTCACATTTAAAAAACAATGTGTTAGCTGTATTTATGTCAGGCATAAGAGGGTTTCTGTGTAATGGTAAATATACATAACTGTAGATCTACAAACGCCTTCAGCTTTTCCCCCTTATTCTCACACATTAGGAATGCCTAGGCTGTTGCATCATCAGCACTCACTGCTGCAGATGTCTGCTATCGATCTGGGAGAGCACAGATACGGTTGCGCTCTCCTCTGAAGCACGCGACGGCTGCCGCTTCTCATCGCAGCGCGGTCTACGACTCGGGCTCAAACAGACACTCAACGGGCGGACCGTGGGTGCCCATGGGGGGGCGCCATCGCGCGATCCGACGCCGTCATCCTGGCCAGCTGAAACCCTCGCTACCTCAGGCGATGCTAACAGCAACTGTAACCCTGTGGGGCTGCTGGCCACGGTAGGAACTGGCAGGGTCTAGGTTTGAAACCACACCATAGAGCCCATCGGCGCACTAGAACAGTGCTGTAGCAGGAAGAGCTCCCTTCAGCCCCAGTGAGGACATTTTAAAGCCTGTTCAACTGTTCTAAATGAAAAAGAATGGAGACAGCTTTGATGGATTTACCATTAAATGACAATACTGTATCCTGTCACAAACTTAAGTGTCACACAGCTGTGGCCAAGAGACTCTGTGTATAGAACTACAAAGGAAAGATAGCAGAAAAAATACCCGCTACCTGAGGTAAATAAGGTTCATTATAAATATACACGTACATTTAAATACATTTAGATGCATAACACGGATATTGTTACAGTTACAGAACACGCTCATACATAACCGCTTAAAGGAAGAGTAAATACGAAGGTGATTGTATAATGTGACCGTAGTCAAAACAGAGAGAAGTGAAAATGTGGAACAATTATATTAAAGTTATCATAAATGGCTTGCTGATAAGAGGACAAAAACAAAAGCTGAAACCTAATTTGCGTGAGAAAGAGGAAAGCTCGCCCTGAGCAACGAATTGACCAAACCCATTTGGCCTGTTCAGGTTGATCTTGGAGATAAGCTAAGCTGCAACAGATGCACGCAATTATCGCATCATTATTAGCCAGCGACAGCTGAAACGGCACACGGCATTAACGGGCTCTGGAATCTGGGAGGGAGGCCATCTGCGCGCGGAAGAATGCAAAATGGCGTAAATGACAGTGCTAACGAGGTCATTAAAGGCAATTACAAGCCAAAAATAACATACATACGGTCCTCCACTAACTGAGTTTTTGAAGCTCATGTTCCGGTGGGGGGGGGGGGGGCGTGGCTGAAATGAATCACCGCTCTCCCCCTGCTCGACAGTGACGGAAGGAGCGGCGGGTTCCTGGGGAGGGAGCGAGCGATTATCTGCAGCGTCTCCCCGTGTGGAGGGAGGGAGAAAGACTGGGGCTGCATGCCGACGATGCGTGCGGTGATTTATATGGGGCCGAGGCCACGCGAAAAAAGCGCAGCCAGCCAGCCCAGTCGCGGAGAATAATAAACTTCAGCGAATGGGATGACACAATGCCACCCACGGGCGAGAAAGCAATCTCGTATGGGGGGGGGGGGGGGGGCTGGTCGGGGGAGGCTGATGTGTGGGACAGCGCGCTGTGGCAGAGGTATGCGCATCGCCATAGGGGCCAAGAGAACCTGGTCATCGCGTCACTGCGGCAGCGCAGAATGATGATGGCGGCTAATTAAACCGGAGGTCAAGGTTACGGGGGTAGGCATTACTCACTAACGTGTGTGTGTGTGAGTGTGTGTGTGTGTGTTTGTGTGTGTGTCTGTGCATGTGTGTGTGCGCGTGTGTGTGTAAGTACGATTACTCAGAGGACCCAACACTGAACATTAAGTTAAGGTCAAATTTCTCAAGAAATAACAGCAAATGCTTGGGAAACTGAAGAGGGAGTTACTGCAGAAGCTAAACTCATAAAGTGTGCAGGGCCTTGCTGAAGAACAAGCACCCATGTGCACACATTTCTCCCACACCATTGTGGTCCACATGAGGCAGCTGAAGTGGCGGAATAATCACATGTAGATGATGCTGTCGCCCTTACCTCGTGGTATATTGATGGTTTGGAAATGGAGGGGATTGTGAATGACAACAGCTTCCCATTTCCCTCTTTGTCAACAGTCTCCTGCAAAGCAGAAAAACATAAATCTCAGACACGTGACAGTTCCATCAGACTGCATGTGTGACAGACCTCAAATGCACTGCACGCAAGGACTGTGCTACAGTGACCCCTGATCCTGTTCTTGGTAACCAAACAGCATTCTCTCCCCACAAACCCAATATCTGCTTCAAGGCTGGCTCTCGTCCTTACCCAAACCTTGTATCAGATATGAAGAACCCCCAAAGAAGCCCAGCCCCAAACATCACAGCGCCCCACGTAATGGACACACCAGGTTGTAGATGCCCAGCAGGAGGGCTTCAATGCAGCCATTACTCTGGCGGTCCCTGCTGGCCGTGACACGCAAGTACACCCAGACCAGCTCTGGCAGGAACTGCAGTGTGAAGCGGCAGAGACGGTCCACAGAGCTGCGGTAGAGCTCAAATAACTGGTGACACACCGGCTCCAGCAGCTGGAGGAGACAGCACACACACACACACACATGCACGCGCACGCACACACACGCACACACACACGCACGCACGCGTACACACACGCACACACACCCCACACATGCATGCGTGCACATCCCACACATGCACACACCCCACACGCGCACGCACGCACGCACGCACACACACACCCCACACATGCACACACATGCATGCGCGCACACCCCACACATGCACACATACACACACGCACACAAACGCACACTAGTGACAACAATACCACACAGCTTTCCTCAGACGGACAGGATGTGACATCATACAGGAAGGAGAGGAGGGCGAGGAGGGGGAGGTCACTGAAACAGCCACATCCTCCCTTTACAGCTTTTTAACAGAGAGGAAAGCCCATAACAAAGACTTTATTCATACGAAAACATCAGACTCAAAACATTTTTCATTATTCTGCCCAATGCTGACCCTTCAGAAGGTCTTAGCATTTGTAGCTCCTTAGATCTTAAATGACTGCAAGGCTAACTGCAGTGCAAAACAACACTGGCTCCATTTAGCTGCATTGTTTAACACTTCACACTTTCTTTAAGCCCTATTTTAAAACCCTGAGCCCAGACAGACAGTAATTCAGTTTTGCTGGTGATTACTGGTCTATACCAGCACTGGCGGTGGGTGCCGTCCCACCTCGTTGTTGGGGTCCTGGATGACTTGGTAGAGTGCAGGCACCAGGGACTTCTTCAGATGGAGGCTGTCCGCGTAGCTGGGGATCTGGGTGTCAGGCAAAGTCTGCGGGGGCGGGCAGGGAAATATTAACAGGCTATAGAACGCCCTGTGGCTAGTGCATACTACTGGAAATGTCAATAGTCTATCAATATCAATATTAATAGTCCCATCAATGTCAATAGTCTCATCAATATCAATAGTCTCATCAATATTAGTCTGCACAAATAAACAATAATCAGTGCTGCTTACTGTTAGCAGGAATTAATGTGTGTGTCACCAAAAGCTGTCTTCACAGTGAATAATGAAATGCTGTGCTTCACACAGAGCAGAAAAACTATCCCAAAAATGGGTGGGTCACAGTGGCTCTTCTCCAGTGCTTGGTTGGCTGACCTCAGATTAGCTTCTGTGGTCATGGCTGCTCTTCACTCATCAGTACAACAGATGAGAACAGCTGACTAATCACAGTTCATCTGCCCTGAGTACTGCTCAGAGCTGCTCTCCACTCATCTGTACTACAGACTAAGAAAGGATGACTGATCTCAGATCAGCTGAGCTGGGTGTTGGCCAGGGCATTGGGGCTCACAATAGAGGACCTTTGGGTCAAACTGAGGCCATGAGGCGCCGCCCCTCCAGATACTGCTGCTGCCAGATTGGCACTGAAAGTCAGAGACAAAGCAGCACGGGAAACATTGTTTCTGCTGGCAGCAGTAGATGACCATGAGACTCGCACAGCTATAAAAAAAATGGCCTTTCTCCTGCATTTTCTGGAATGACTGAATCCCAGAGGGATGGGCAGTAGATTCTCCATTCTTGGTGAGAGCGAGGTCACTCTCTGGCTCCTGTCTATACATGGTGCTATGTTTAGCAGCAAAGAAAAGGCGCTGATTTACTGACAGCGCAAACGGAGTGGGAGGTGAAACGGGGGGCCACCCACCTTAAATTCCGAGAGCCATTCTTGCACGACTCCTTTCTCCGAGCCCAACATGTTCTACTGAACACTCGCCTCCCCTGTCAGAGGGAGAGAGAGAAGGATTGAGGAGGATGAAGGGAAGGAGCAGACGGGGTGATGGGGGAGTGATGTTATATTAGCAGATCTCTGTAATCTTTTGATTAATTTGGTGTTTTAGCTTAGTTTATTTGACATTTATTAAAATACACGTTACAGCAAATCATGCATCCTAAAATGATCACAAAAAGTCACAGACTTATTTCCATAGTGGTCCTTGGTCTCGACAGAGAGGTCACCCACGATGACTCATTACTAACTTAGAGCTACCAGAGTTTACTTTGACTAAAGCGGGGAATACACTGTGATATTTGTAACGATTTTGCAGTTGCAGACAAAATTTTCAAATCGTGTAAGAATTTTTTTGTCGTGAGCCGAAATCAGCCATCTTAAATCTCTCAGTGTGTGACATCTCACAGACGGCCCATTTAATGAATCTCAGCCTCCGACAGAAGACTGGCAGTGTCCGAAATTTCAGGCCAAAATTGTGCAATGTGATAGCTGCTCTGACCACAGACGTCTAATGAACAACCAACAGAAGCACAGCAATGTCTAACCTAAACGACAGGCAGTTATTCTAGAACAGTCTATGGTTGACCTTTGTTGAGAATTACATCCACAATGACTGTGGAATAGTGCCTGGTTTAATATACCACCACATGCTACCACTCCCTGCAGAGCTCTTCCTTCTGTCACTGAGCCAAGCTGGAGCCACAGCCTCTGGCACTAGCAGATGCACCCCTCCAAACAGGCAGCACTCACAGTGCTGCGTGACCCTTCTACCAGAGGCGTTGCACAACAGCATCCCAAAAACGTGCCATTTTCGCATGGGCGAAACACAAACCTCAGAGGGTGACGGCTGAGTCAGGACGACGCTCTTTAAGACAACATGGCAGCTGAGTGTGCACCTGAGCGTGCGTGAGTGTGTGTGCACGTTTCAGCGCGATTCACTGACGTGTGTGTGTGTGTGTTGGCGAGTACGAACATGAGCGTATTTAAGCGAGCGATTGCGTGAGTGTGCTGTATCGAGACGGAAGGCCAGGGGGTGAAGGACTGTACCTCACCACCACCTGCACAGAGACGGTGAGCGTGAGAGGGCTCATCATAACATCATCGTAAATAAGCCAGGAATAGCAAAAAGAGCTCCTAATGACAGAACACTCTGTGCCTGTGTGGACTCCACAGCCCGGTGCCGTTGCACCACAAAGTCTTATCGGTCACCTAATGGCAGCATACCTCAGTCACTCTGGTTAAAGCCCTGTTAATTCAGCCAAAGGGCAACGCGCACAAAAGTGGACTTGGGCCCAGAAATGTCACATGGGCGTGTGTGACCAATCAGAGGGGCGTGTGCACCGTGCACTGGAAAAAGAGAAACAGCACGCTAAATCCACAGCAGCTTTTATAACGGAGTGCCCACCTCTCTCTCTCCGTCTCGGCTGCAGAGAAGACGCAGAGAAAAAGCCCCTGCCTATTACGCTGCGGTCCAGGGAGAACTAAACGTCGTATCGTCTTACTCGAATTTATCTGCGCGCACACAGGCCACGCGCACAAACCCGCCAAGGTCGTCCTTGTTTGCGCGAGGCTGGCATCCCAAGGTGCGCCCAGTCTGTGGGCGTGCCTGGCACAGCGGGCAAAGCTGATTACCGTCTGATGGTAACCGCGCGGGGCCCGGGCTTTCCGTTACACACCGCTGCGTTTCGCCTTTCCAACAGTCGCTCGGAACAGAAAACCCCCCCGGGTGTGAACCCGGCACCCCGGCAGGGAACGTAGCGCTGGCGCTAAACCTCGCCGTCACGCTGGCAGAGCGGTCTGAAGGAGGAGCCAGAAGGGGGCAGGGCTGGTTCTCGCTTCAGAGTCTGATTGGACAAAATAAGCCCTCTGAGCAAAGCAACCAATCTGCGTGTGGTCTCTCATAAAGAAAACCAGCCTGCCCCAGTGTGTGTGGGGATAATGAAGACCAGTGTACCCCAGTGCGTGTGGGGATAATGAAGACCAGTCTACCCCAGTGCGTGTGGGGATAATGAAGACCAGTGTACCCCAGTGTGTGTGGGGATAATGAAGACCAGTCTACCCCAGTGCGTGTGGGGATAATGAAGACCAGTCTACCCCAGTGTGTGTGGGGATAATGAAGACCAGTGTACCCCAGTGTGTGTGGGGATAATGAAGACCAGTGTACCCCAGTGTGTGTGGGGATAATGAAGACCAGTCTACCCCAGTGTGTGTGGGGATAATGAAGACCAGTCTACCCCAGTGTGTGTGGGGATAATGAAGACCAGTGTACCCCAGTGTGTGTGGGGATAATGAAGACCAGTCTACCCCAGTGTGTGTGGGGATAATGAAGACCAGTGTACCCCAGTGCGTGTGGAGATAATGAAGACCAGTGTACCCCAGTGTGTGTGGGGATAATGAAGACCAGTGTATCCCAGTGTGTGTGGGGATAATGAAGACCAGTGTACCCCAGTGTGTGTGGGGATAATGAAGACCAGTGTACCCCAGTGTGTGTGGGGATAATGAAGACCAGTGTACCCCAGTGTGTGTGGGGATAATGAAGACCAGTGTACCCCAGTGTGTGTGGGGATAATGAAGACCAGTGTACCCCAGTGTGTGTGGGGATAATGAAGACCAGTCTACCCCAGTGCATGTGAGGATAATAAAGACCAGTCTACCCAGTGTGAGTGTGAGGATAATGAAGATCGGTCTTCCCTTGTGTGGGAGGACTTATGATGACCAGTCATCCCCAATGTGTGAGGATATTAAGACTAAACTAAACTGTCCAGCATATGTGAGGATCATGAAGCTCAGTCTTGACCAGTGTGCGTGAGGATAATGAAACTCAGTCTTGCCCAGTATGTGTGAGGATAATGAGGACCAGTCTGCCCCAGTGTGTGCGAGGATCAGGAAGATCATGTGTGGAATGGAGACCAGCCTGTTCCATTATGTGTGAGGACACAGAAGAGCAACTATGAGCTTGAGGAACTAGTCAGGTGAGTGTCTGCATACAGATGCACAGACCATCTGGGTCTGGTGTAGATATGTACTCTAAAGCCTCTCTCATTTTTCCCCATCAGGCGCCGATAATGGTCTGACCTTGGGCTGTGTGTGCCCCCAACACCTGTACGCACACGCTTGGTGTGAATTAAACAAACTGCAGTGCCAGATTAGCTCTGCTATCATCTCTGCATGTGCGCGTGTGCGTGTGTGTGTGTGTGTGTGTCTGTGTGTTGTGTGTGCGTGTGTGTGTACGCATGTCTGTGTGTATGCATGCGTGCATGTGCATGTGTGTGTGTTTATGAGCAAAACTGCTGACAGCTCTGACTCATAAATTGAGTGTTCAGCACTGATGGAAATAATGTACTTTAATGAGTGTGGGGCTCTTAGACAGAAAACGAAACATCTGAATATTAACACCGTGACTGACAGCACAGAGCTTTATGCAATCCGTCTGGCTGGCAGCACCATTTGGAATTGATTTTCAGTGCTCCTCATCACTGACCTACAATACGCAGGGAAGACAGACGTCCTCTAAGCTTGAGACGGGGGTCAGTATCTCAACCCCGTTAAACATTTTCACCAAAAAAAAACCTGCACAGACTCTCAGTAAACAGAGAACTCAACACAAGGAAACAATGTGCAAAAAGATGATGTGAAAGGAAAAAAAAAAAAATGAAACTGCACTATATATTGTGTTTCAGGATACATACTATAGATTTTATGTTGAGAATCTGTCTATATTATTTCAGCCTGGTACATATGCACATACTGTGGTCACTATTTGCAAACCGCCTGGTCTTTTGATTGTAGTCGACTAAATATTAGCACCAGTTGGTTCACTCAGCGACATCTATGACTCGGAGGAATGATTAGCAACGACGATGGCTATCAGTTAGTATCCTACTGACGGTAGACTGAACTGAGCCAATGTCTTGTTTTTCTTGGAATTTCTGTACTTTTGTCTGCAAAGTTAAATGCCTGCTTGACAGATCTTCTTGGACATCATGTGGCTAAATTTATAGGTTTTTAAGAATGTGAAATATACTTCACTTTTTTTCTTTTGAAAGAAGCTGCCCTTGATGTTTCTCCCTGTAGTAACTTTTGTCCCTGTCTAACCATCGCTCCCCCAAAACTCTCCATGGTGCACTGTTGCCATGGAAACAACATGGTTCTGTCATTTCTTGTCACACCAAACAATGTTACAGTTGCAAAGTTCCAAGGGCATGTCAATATGAAGATACCTCTACTCGATTTCTACTCGACTTCAGTTCAAAGACCATTTCACAGGAGCCATGCTCCAATCAAATGGTGTAGCTTGGGTGTGTTCTTACCCCAAACTCCCAGAATTCAGTTCTCCTCAGAGGGATGTCTCTGTGCTTCTGTGACCTCACACATCTGTCAGTCGTAGAGAACCACCTATAGAGGGGAAACACAGAGCCAATAAGGCTACAATAAAATTATAGAAACCAATCAAGTAACAGCAAATGCACACATAACCAATCAGGTTTCAGTCTAAGTACACCATAAACTTTATGTTATAGAAGGCTGCTGCAAGGATGCTACTGGAAATCCAGTTTATGAAATCTGAAGCCCGTATCACAAGCATCAACCACAAGAAACACATGTGGCTTAAACCCATGTTGGTCCCACATAACTGACAAAACGGGTCCTCTATACTCACATACAATCATCCAAATATAATGAAGTACAACCAACTTGTGTGGAAAGTACATATATGTAGAATTCCATTTTTAAAATAAAGTACATACTGCTGTTCTCTGTACTGCTCTTTAATGTAAGAGCTTCTTCAGCCATCAGCAGTAAACGTGGAGCAGACTGGCAACTTCCCTGAAGGACACTCATTACAGGCATAATGACTGCAGGAGGAAGTGTGGTAAAGAGAACACCTGTACAACAGGGCATTGGGCCTTCACTAACTAATCTCTCCAACGTTTCAAGAGTTTTATTGTGACCTTTTTCGCTGAATCACCCAACGTGAGTCACCGCATGCGTTTCCCAGCTTTCTGTGTTTTAGGAGAATTTTAATGAGAGCCATGAGGAAATGAAGCCTTCATAACCTACAGGGACCAGTGTGGAGTGTCGGATTGAAACCTATTATTAATCTCATTAAGGACAGATAGCAGGGTGTATTATGTAAGCTCAACTGTCCTTGCGCTCAACTGTGAAAAGCAGTCATTTGAAAAAGTAGAGAAGATAGCACTGGTTGGTACTGACAGGGCTTCAAAGACCAGCTTCGCTGAGGCCACTAAATTGACCCAAGCTTGCTACTTCCCTCAGAGTTCAAGGCAAAAAATATTTCAAGATCAGCTTATGTGTTAATACTAATAGTAATGATAACTGTGAGTGCATTCGTTTTTAGCTCAGAGTCCAGCAGCAATGAGTTCCTGAATCACAAATGCACCTCAGCATTACACACAGAATGAAAAGTCAATAAACAAACACTCCGTTCACAGGCTGTACGTAATGTAGGCAATAATCTCTGTGCTAAGAGAAGCAATCCATCATCCAGAGCTTCACTGCTGAACATCTTTAAAGGGACTATCCATTGATTCACCTGTCGCATCTTTTACCAGTCACACCCTAGCCAGGTCCTTATTGATTAAAGAAATGGTTCTTAACTTACCTGGTTGAATAAATTTAATTTCACCTGCTTTCCAGACAGAGGCCTCACTTAACTGGCTGGTAAATGACACAGGCAGCACCTTAGAGCGGCGTGTTCCTGACACACAGACAAAGCTCCTTGAGATGAGGGCGCCTAACAGCCTCTTCCTGCCCAAAAAAGGGCTTCGTAACTGCTCATAACCTTGTGGATGAGGGGGTCGTTTTGCCAGTCTATCCCAGGTTAGACCCAGGGCCTGATTAACTAAGACCTTTAGCATGTTCAAAACCTTTCAGCACATGCAAAACTACTAACACAACCAATTATTGGTGCAAAACGCGTACCGTGACCAATCATTGGCCCTCAGCTCTTCATCAGAGGAATGTTCTACAGACCTCTATAATACACAGACAGACACCATTTACACAACTGGTGAACTTTCTCACAGTCAAGTAGGGGGTTCCCAAAATTTTTTGAGTAGCCAGCCAGGCAAGAAAATTAGCCAGCTAGGGGTGTTGGCGGTGGGGAGAAATTGTTCCGATGACATCATTTTTACCAAGTTAATTAGCAAACCTTAAAACGAAGCGTGATGCACTTGGAAATGTGGCCCTGGTTCATTTGCTTTTTACCTTAAATAAGGCATGGCCCTGCAATCAAATCTGAAATTGACCCGTATTCGCTAGAGGAATAAACTAAAGTTTGCTTTTTTTCGCAGCTACAAGGGGAGCAGCCATCTTAAAACAAGCGAGGTTTTGATGTCACTAGATTGCTTTGTCTCAGCTGCTCAAGCCATTCCTATTACTAGACTGCTGACTTTCAACGAGCTGAACAATGAATCATGAGGTGCCCTGGTACACTCAAATGGGGATTACCAAACAAAATGTATTCATTTTCACGACGAGACCACAGCCTCTGCACCGCAGGCTGGAGGCTCTAAAATGGCGGCCTCCAGCTGTGGGACGCGGACGATGGGCCTGCAGTGAACGCTTTATTATTAACTCCGGCCATGATGAGTAACTGTGCTGCTGAAAATAGTCCCCACTTCGTCAGTGAATCTTTGCCTTACAAAGTAAGCTAGTATTGCTAGCATGCACACAGGTTATACAATGATGCACCTCCAGATAGTGCAGTATTCCCATTAAAAGGCAGTTTGTGAAAATGAGTTCTTTTAGTTTGGGTATGGGATTAAGTTCACTACCATTCCTATTGCACCACAGCCTCTAAAACACACACACAACTTCTCTTTCATTCTAAAACATGCAAACAAAGTAGAACCTTGTCATGGATAAAACAGATTAGTTGTGGGCAATCCTATTAAACAGTATATCTCCAAGATTTTATTTTCATAAGCATTATAGATTATCCCTTGAGCCTGGAGGCCAGTGTGTACAGAGCAGGCCATTATTATGCATGAAGACCAGAGAGGCCCAGTAAATGAACACAGCTGCTATTGGACAGAAAGGAGAGGATTGTGAGTTTTAGGTGTATGAACAATCCCTACACAGAAAATTAAGGGCATTTTGGTTGCGTAATGAAACAGACAAAATGTCGTAGAAGGCCAATCAAATGCCTGATAAATAAACTACACAGCTGAAGATTACAAACTCTTATTCCCCATAACGGTATTCGATTAGTTCCTCTACCCAGAAAATAGGAAGCAAATAGTGCCTTTCTGTTTCCCCTTTCCCCTTTCCCCAGGTCTACACTGTGACTGCTGATAATGAGGACATAATGGCAGTGGGGCCCACAGGTGAGAGGGAAGCATGTGGATTCTGGCTTCTGCAAAGTCATATATGGTGATGATGAACCATAATCATCCCACACACAGCTCTCCTTTCCAAATCATACTGTCAAATTCTATAAATTAGTAACAGACATGGTAGCAGTGACCATTGTATCTCCACATTTACTACAGAAACACATTAATGCCACAGGCACAGGTAGAGAAGTCAACCAAAGGACAGAGACATCAAGTCATAAACTTTTAATATTTTACGGATTTAAAATGCACAGTGCGGTCTCTGCAGTGGGAGTATACATGCGGGTCCTCTTCCACGAGGGGAGAGCTTCTCACATCAAGGTGAAGCCTGCTCTTATGCACTTTCATTAAAAATGCAGGAGGAAGCGGCCAGATTATCCCGTCTCCACAGACCGCAGCGCACAGGGCGTCTATCTGAGCAGAAATGTGGAACCCTGAGCAGGGCAGTGAAAGGCAGTTTGTACAGGGTGTTCAGTTGAGGGTTAATGTTGGGGAGATGCACACGCAAGAGATTAAATTCTGATGGCGCACATTTAGTTGATACTACCAGGGTGAATCCCAAACTCTCTAGCACCAACCATCATGCTGGAAACCACAAAGAGCTTCTCTTTGACTGGAGGGCAGAATTATCTACAAGCAGGTTTGTAAGTTTACAGAAGGCTCTGTGGTGATGTGAACTAACAACCACCAAACCACAGCCCTTTCTCTTAGTACAGGTGTACACAGGGATACAGTACAGACGTACATATATCCGGGGTGACATTTGTGAGGGGGTCTGAGGACGACTGTGTCGGAAACAACTCTGAACCTGTCCCAGGGTTGTAAAAGCTGTTGTTGATCCTACACAGCTCTGGATTTCCCAGCCCTGGTTCAAGTTTGTGACCTTTTAAAGGTCCTGCAGTATCTCTAATGTAACAAAGAAAGACATGCTAGGGCGCACTCAAACAAGATAAGGTGCAGAAAAACATTTCCTTTCTGTGCAACAAGACCAACAGCTCAGCCTCAGTCTTTCACCCAGTCTCCTGCTCAGAAAGAGGCCCTGTTTTCTGCAGCCTGTGAAAACCGGATAATCTGGCAGCTTCCTCCAGAATTTTTACCTATTCCAGGAACACGTGTGAGTCCCAGTCTGCCTGAACTGCACAAAGACGGTAAATCTGAGACTGTGGGCTTGGAACTTAGAAAGACCAAATTTTTTATATTTTTCCATTAACCCATAACATGCATATTTAAAAAAAGATAATTCGACACCATACAATGTTTCTAGACATACCTGAGTTTACAGATGTAAACCACCACCCTTTCTGATGTAAATTTTAAACAGTAGTACTACACAAAGGACGAAAGACAACACGCACAAAATTGGTAAAATCTTTCAATTGGGCCACTGAAATTGGTTACACTGGTGATCTGAATGTGTGGACAGACATGATGATACAAACACAGGAAGAGAAAACAATGACAGGAACTTGAATTCATTATCTCATGTACATGCTAAACAAGACAGGTCGATTAGCTTCAGTAATGCAGATTCATTAAAAAAAATGCCCTGCTGTACTTGCTGTCTATTGTCTAACCAGCATTACCACAATCCTTCCCCATTGTTGACTACGTGTG
This sequence comes from Anguilla rostrata, assembly GCF_018555375.3. Lineage (NCBI taxonomy): Eukaryota > Metazoa > Chordata > Actinopteri > Anguilliformes > Anguillidae > Anguilla > Anguilla rostrata. Next base: position 39,829,084 of record NC_057935.1, read on the forward strand.
GCAAAAAACGAAACTATGAGCAATACACAGATGTTGTTCCGACAGTTACCCTTCCCTGGAAAACACCCGTTCCTCCGTCACACCCAACTCCACTTCCTGTTTACGTTTCTGTTTTGTATTTGTCCTTTATTGGGATACAGCACTCCTGGCCACGGCCGAACAGGCAAGGCATTCCTTAAGCATGTGCCCTGTTCTATGCTTCACTCCAGAACCTTATTAGGAAAGCAGCAGCTTGGTCCAGTACAGAATTCAAACCCATGGTCCTCAGTTCAAGAGTCACAACTCATGTTCATGTCCTCACAACAACTCTAGTTCTCCAGTGTTGAGTCAAGTGAGTGTGTGTGGCACTGTGTCTTGTGTTTTAGTGTGTGTGCACGCTGGAGTGTGTTTGTGTGTGCATGTATATGCACGTACAAGCGTTCATGCGTGTGCGCATTCATGAGTTTGAATGTTTGTCTATGTATAAGAGAGCACAGGTGTGCACGCAGGTGCAGGTTTGAGGTTATACTGTAGAGCACAACAATGCTGTTATTGGGGATACTGATTCTGGGATGTACACCATTTTAGTCTGCACTAACTTTGGCTCCTCGCTTTCTAAGTTTTCAAATGATCATAACAAGGAGCAGTTGATACCACACAATTTTCATGAGACTCCATTTAATGTTCCTACTGAACCAGCCGTCCAAAATGACTCTGTATAGGCCTCGCCCCCTTTGAGGAATTTGACCAATTTTGCAGATATCACCCTTGCATCATTCTCTGATTCCACACTCCAATACACAGCCTTTACTTCAGTGACTGACTCCACATTGACTCCACACTGAAACGCAGTCTTGCTGATTTCAAGCAATCATCCACTTTATCAGCCAACCACTTCACCCTGAAGTGTTCTCACTCTGGGTGGCATTCACGGCGAGCTTCGTGTCTCTAAACCTCCGCGCTGCTCGTTAAAGGCTAACAAAGAGAAAGGGCTTTACGGACGGCCTAAAGTATTCATGAGACATTATTCTCCTCCGAGCCCCCCCCGAGTGGCCTTCGCGTTCTCCCATCATCCCCCGCCTCTCCGCCGGCGGCTCTGCCCGCTCGGACCGCAAAGTGCCATCGCTCAGGCTCCCTGACGTGCAATTACCGTCCTGTCGGCTCCCTGGGCGAGCGCCGGATCTGTGAGCCCGCTCTCTCGCGAGGCAGGCCGACATCACAGCAGCGCGACCTCGTCTGCACGCCCACCCTCCGCGTACGCCCGCTCCCCCCGCCCCGTCACTGTCTGTTAATCTCTCTTCCCTTGAAGAAAATACACCCCTGCCTCATGTGTAAACACCGTCGCTTACAATGTGTTGCAGGAGACGACTCTGCTTATGGTCAGCAACCTGCGCTCCATAGAAAATGGACTATGTTCTGTATTAACAGACGTGTCGTCCCTTATATAAACGCGCTCGATAATGGAAAGCTGACGCGCCTTGCGTGTTCCCGCAGTAAGGGAGGTGTTGAGACAGTTTGACTACACATGTATTCCCTTGCTGAAGCCCCACAGAGCTGCACGTACTCAAAGTGCTAGGCTAATGGAGGAGACTCTGCATTCTGTTATTGCTTCCAATGCTTTTCTATAAATGACCTACAGAAAATAAAGAACGCTGCATAAAGATGAAATGGTGGGTTTCCCAAACATCAACAGACTCAAGCGGGGCTTGCCGTTGTACTGTACAGTTTATCCGACGAGATAATGCAATCAGAATAGTGCTCTGAGATCATACATTCCACTGAAAGCATTTGGTTAGATGCACCAGGCCTTTATAATGTGGAGGTGGCATCCATTTCGGTTGTTCAACAAAAAACATTCCCTTGAATCACATTCAAGACATTTATATTTGATATGTACATCAGTTTATGGCTGTGGGAGAAAATACAAATAACATTTTAGAGAATTACACTCTTTAACACCATTCCAGCATGGTGTATCCATGAGGGACCTAAATCAGTGTAAATGACTGAGCTATAAATGAATGCATTACACCGGACCCGGCAGTCGAAACAGCCCTGCCATCTGAACTCAGACTTCTAACATCATCAGCAACTCCATTTAGCTCACAGACCTTACACTACCCAGTGCATCAGTATGCATAGACACACAACACAAAGTTTCCCTCTGACCTTAATCAATGCCTTCGGTCAGTCCCCTCACAATATAATGTAGGTAACGTGTTTTCATTGAGAGTCGTTCTGGAAAGCTATTTGTATTTGCAGAGCCACAGGCACTTCTACTGAAACCAGTGAGATCCACACTGCGTACTGTAAGGAACAGGTGTGAGAGAGAGGTGTCTGGGACAGGGAGACGGCATCTCAGACTGCAAGCAGGTGCGTCCGAGTCAGACAGAAGAGCGTGTGAGACATTGAGGTGGGCGTGGCTAAGAATGTGAGATTGGCATTCTGTGAGTCACAGGTGTCTCTAACAGAACCGCACAGCGACCAACAAAGAGAGACAGCACTAGCGGCTTGGCCTTTCTACCGGTGTACTGAATCAGTGGCATCAAACCAGGACCTGCACGCATCTCCTGACATTAAGACTGCTATTAAGGTACCTGTGGCAGCATGACTGATGGGTAGTGTAGACTGGTGCTGAAAGTCTGATGGCAATTATTGGTTAACCGCGGGACAGAAGAGGAAGGATTGCATATGAAAATGTTCCAGTGTTGGTGTAATGAGGTGTCAGGCAACAGGAGAACTGTTTGAGTTTCTCTCCCTCATCTCGGCAAACAGCCTAGTGGTTAAGGGAAAGCTGAGGGGTTGACATGAATCATGTTGAGCCAGATAGAGTGCAGCTGGAGATACCAAGCCTGCAGGCAAAGTCCATCGATCTCAGGCTTCAGGACCAAGTACACAATTAAGCACCGCCCTGTCAACAGACATTACGTGTCGCCTGCCCAGAACTGCTGCAGTCTACAGCAACATCACTGTCAGCCCACACTTAGCTCCAACCTAATTGTCACGATGCAAAGTACCCAGAACAAAAAGAAGAGGACATCCTCATCCAGGCTCAAAGAGAGGCTCAAATCATTTTTGAGTCTCAATTATAGTTAAACTGTCTCTGTTAAATGATTCACAGCTTTCAGATCTGCAGAAAAATGCATACTGCAATATCAATTAGCTACGAACCTGAAGCACGTCTTCAAGAAGACAAAGTAATTTTTAAAAAACATGGCTGTTTTTTTTTTTTTTTTTTAAATAACCAATTTGTCCACATGTTTAATGATCCTCTGTTCCTATATCTACCATTGGCCTTTATGTACGATAAATATCTGTGTCACTCCGAGCATTCAATAACCAATCAACCACCACCTTTAACATGTCCACGCATGCATGTCTGATGAGCAGAATCGATTCTTGTTCAAATGACCCGTGTCAACATTAAGATTACTGGTCACAAATGCTTTGACGTATGTATTGTAAACTCTACCGCCAAGAAAGTGCATGTGCCTTACCACATCACAGCTACAGGATCCAGTAATCCGTCCTGTCACATCTCCCCATCCACAGGATCGCAGAACTCGCATCAGGATCTCTCAAGGTCATCGGAAGGAATCAATTATTTAACTCGCAGAATGTTTCGCAGAACACAATATAGCGCAGCTTCATTTCCTGCTTTCCCACAATGCCCTCCTCCAGAGAGTTGATGTCCATCGGGAAGTCAGAACAGAAAGCACAGACTGACATGGCTATAAATGGGCGTTATCAGCACAAAAGCAAAGGAAGCCCATCGGAAAAAACTACGCATCAATTCGAAACATGCAAATCCAGTAACGCACGTAAGCCTCCACGCAGCACTCCGGCCATGCGTTTTATTTTCATCTGATCGATAAAATTGAGTTGTTTTCCCGTCCGCTGCACTGAGCACATGCGCACATGTGCATACACACACACATACACATACACACACACACACACACACACACACACGCACACGCTTACAGCAGTCCATCAAAATGAAGATCACATTGCTTCCAACTGGCACTGGCTGGCTTATGATTTATGTCCATTTGCAGCGGTGCCAGAGAGACCAATCATACAGCCACAGATCTTGCCACAGATGGAGCAAGTGAGGGCAAAAAACTGGGAATCAGGGTTGTGTTTCCGTTGCCTCTGGGTTCTCTGTTGGTTGGTTGGATTTCAAGTTGGGCAACTCTGGACACACAGAGCTCCATAATGACCAGCTCCTGGCAATCACTTCAACAGATCATTGCACTTGATATTAGATTGCTTTAGAGTACCCTTTAGTTGGCCTTTGTAGAAGAGTTTCAGTCCACCTGGGTGGCACTGGTTTCTATGTGATACCAGACAACTGCTGATATAGGACCTGTCCTAGGAGACATCCTTCAGGCATCTGGATCATGTTTCCTACCCAACATAGTCGGTGTTTTGCTCAGGCAGCTTCCATGCTGAAGGTGTTGGTGTCTGCTGGAGGATGTCGATGTGAGGGATGTGGATTTCCCAGGTGACTTTCAACATTCACAGAAGGAGGCGAATGTGGAAGGCCTCCAGGTGTCAGATGTGTAACTGGAAGAACTAGAACTAGACCCCTTCCCCGACTGCAGCCACTGCCAGGAGCTACTACACTCCAGACAGCACTGCTCTTAGAACCGTAGGCTACAATATGTCAGTAACACTGTGTCAGTTGCCTCCCATTTAGGGTTGTAGCTTTTGTTTACCAGCAAACCGTTAAACCTTTGTAAGCCAATCAACTCGGTCTATGATTCCATCCTCACAGCTGCAGTACTACCTCTCGTCTCAAGTCTTCCACAGGCGTATAGAGTTACAGTCACGTTCAGCAGTGTCCTCTCAGTCCCACACAGCCCAGCCAAAAGTGAGGCCGGAAGCAGGCTAAAATTAGCACTGCAGCCACTGCATAGCCAGGACTGCCGGGACTGAGGAAACACAGGAGAACATGCACACACACACAATGCTTACATGCACACGTGCACACACACACACAGATATGCACGCACGCACACACACGCACGCACACATACACATACACACACGCGTGCACACATATACACCTGCATCAGGGAACACAAGTGCACATACAGCCAGTACTGCTGGGATTGATCAAACACACGAGAGCACACGCACACATAGACCCTCCTGGATATGAATGAACAGGCAGTGCACTGACACAATACTCTCTGTCTTCAGGAGGTGGCAGGCATTAGGAGACCAGGAGCTCTGAAGGCTGACGCACAGCTGACCCCTGTGCACGTGCTGTTCACCTCGTGGGCTTTTAACCTCACATCGCAGGGACAGAGGAAACGCAGCGCTGCATAATTTCACAATGGACCACCTTGACCTGCCGAGTCCGGCGGCTCGTAAATCTGGGACAGCCTGCCAAAGCGACGTCTGCACTACTGCACACACGCGCTACGGTCTCAGAACTGCTGAGCAGAAGGGAAACTGACACAAGCTAGCCTTCAACCTACAGGACAGCTCTACACATACAGTACGCATAAAAAACTGCAACCCTCATAAAACTCTGAAAATGTTGTACAAGTAACATTTCCATTCGGTATATAAACTGGAACTCTTCTCAAAATCTACAAAAGTAAAGACTTAATTTTTTGGCTGGACCGCAACAGCGGGGCCAGCCCTACAAACGCAAATGTCCGTGACTGAGTGACTGAGTGATGAGTGACAAAGTTACACCATCGGTCGGCCGAGTTATGAAGTTACACCATTGGTCGCCGGTCCAGCCATATACTAGGCTTTGACCTGGTCTTGTTTAACCTTGTGTGATAATTCTTAAACAGGTAAATGGGTTAACACATGTATCGTTGCTTAATGGCCTGATTTTTAAGAATCTGTGGTCTTAGAAAGCACTCACAAACCCTTAAATGTTTTATTTTTTATTTTAAGCACATCAAATTTTTTCCATTGTCCTGAAAACATGGGTCTGGATGAGAACCAATGAACAGTACAATGAACAACACTAGTTTTATGCCAGTGGAGGCAGATTTCCGGCCTGATACCAGCATGGTAATACATTTAGTGTCCTTGATCCTACATGTCAAAGTATGCGGCGTGTCATGCTTGTCCAGTCATGCATCGGTGCGCTCACCTTGCAGAGCTCCTGACGTCCCCTCTCTCCTGCCGCCCGGCTGCTCGCGAAAGGTTCCACCGGCAGGTGGTCACCTGAGAAGGCGAAGAGTGCTGCTACTCCAATGTCCGTCCCACAATCCCAATCCAAAACATCAGCATATTCTCATCAGATGATACAGGTCTGTCTTAATTAAAAATAATTTTTTTTTAAAACTTCAAGCGGAACCCTCCGGAACGTGTAATCCAACCTGCAAAGAGTGCAGGCGGCTGGGCAAAGGAAGAATGGCTAAGAGGGCAGAGAGGGGTGGATTCTGATGGCGGAGGGAGACACAGGGAGTGGGCATAACGCAGTGAACCATATAATCACCAGTCAGAATCATCAGTCTCACTCAGGAAGTCCAATTTGATATAATAGATGGTATTATTCATCCACTGATGTAGCCCATAATTAACATCGGTCACATGCAGACTAAACACACTGGATTTGCTGAGCAGACTGTTGTTTGTTATGTGGTTACTGCCACAAGCATTACAAGCGCCGACCAAACAGAGCTGAGCATTATATCAGCATGAAGGAAACGTGCTGAGCTTGGCGATGGGTGTGTGCAACGCCAATCTCCAGTTCTTAAGTCTGAAAAGAATGCTTGAAAATGCTTAAGCTTGGTTAAGAACTTGCTTTAAGCTCCGTGGTAGCATTGGGTAGGGTATCCATTTTTTCATACCTTCAAATAGCCCCCAAATATTACTGGGATACACAATATTACTGGGTCATTAAAAAAACTTTACAGAGGGCTGGAGGGAGCGATCTTTGATATACCATCAATGCAAATTTGGAAAGGTAAACATGGTCATGGCTATCTCCCACTGAAAGAAATAGTTGTTTACACACTATTCCACATGTCTGGAGTCTTAAGTCCTTTCACAAAAGGTAGGCCATAGCACAAAATTAGCATATGCCTATTACAGATATAATCTCACCTTAAATACAGCAACTAAATTCAAGAAGTTTGATGATGAATATTAATTAATGTTAACTACTCTGCTTTCTTTTAGGAAGGTTTAGACATAAAAATGAATGTTGTCTCAAATACGTTGTCCAACAAATAAGGACAGGCAAACACATTACTAACATTACTTATTACTTATATAGGCTGGGCTATGTGTACTTAGCTAGATGTATAGTGCGGGAATAAAGTATGGAAACACTGCACTTATAAGCAGATTTAGACATTTATTTTTTGGCATAATAAATGCAATATGATGCAATAAAAGTAATATGAACATAAAACAAGAATGAAGAAATAATCAGTAATTGTGCTAAGCAAATAACAATCATTACACCTTCCTATATGTAATAGTTCATACCTACATAATTGAACAGTACCTGACTGTTGAAAATATTAGGCTATACTCAGCTTTAAAATGCATTTCTTTGTCCAGTATTTTCAACACAAAATCATAATATTAATTTCAAAGAAAACTTTTTTTGGCTTGTTTAATTTATTGCAAATAATCGACGATCACATAATGTCATTACCACTCATGGTCAAGAAGATAACGATTTCGAATACATTTTTAGACTAAAATGTTCTGAGAAACAACAACAGAAAAAAGGGCACAGATAAAACTTTGAGGAAACTAAACTTCTCTCAGCACAGAGTTTCCATAACTTCAGCCAGTACTGATTGATTTATTCTGAAATGAAAAAACCCAATACTTTTTCAAATCCTCTAGTGCTGGGCACAAGCTTCAATCACAATATCGCACAATTTGAATGGTCACAGTATAGGCTATTATGTGAACGACATTCACATTCAGTAACGAGCAAGCTACTCAAAGGACCATTTCAAATTATATCAGCTGAAAGTAACTTTATTGTATTTTTCAATGCTGTATTCTTTCTTAACATTATTGATTCTCATTTTAAATGTTTTTTGAGGTCAAGAGATCTTTGAGAGGCGCAGGGTTGTAAAGCGAGTTAAAGCTATGCGGAGCTTTAACTGCTAAATACGGTGCCATCACAGAACTTACTGGACAAAAACGATGCCTTTTTCCATCTAATGGCTTTCGTTCATAGTGGCCCCTTAACTGTGTTATCGCTGACACTTTTTAGATAACTAAAATTCCAGATTACTTTTGGAAACATGCGGTAAGTCGCAGATCTAGCAACCATTAACCTCCAAAATGCTGCTAAAATGCATATGATACATACATATATAACCGTAACCTGAAGAAATTCTGGGTTTTCAGAATGATATTTGCAGGATGGTGGTTACCATGCATCAAAATACAAAGTTTTCGCCCAGTTTCTATGAGACCACGCCTCAGCATGTAATAAATCAGTCCTCTGTGTACAGGCAACCACGGCTATCGCAAGTTAATTTATGGTCACGGCAGCCGGAAATCAATTTCAAATCTTGGCTCGAAGGTAAGGTCAATCCTGTGAGTGGTGTCTGATGTGACAATGCCATTATGGGCTCAGTTCCATATACTGACACACCAGCCATAACCACGCCCCACCCCGAGCAGGCAGAGAGGAATAAATATGGATCGACCGATCACAGGATGCAGCCGACGGAAATGCAATATCGCCTTTTTCTTACGCGCTGGCTTGCATCAGTGTTCAGGAAACTAGGGCTTCTCTCCGACGAGCTCCATCATGTTTTATTGTAAATAATCATGAGATAGTACTATACCCTGATTTCAGAAACAGAAAAAAATGAATCGGTTATGACAACCCAGCTCCAGTTATATCTGCGCTACCATTCACTTTATGATATTTTTCAGTCTGGATTTTAGACCAATTCACACTATTCAAACAGTGCAGGTTAGAACCACTGACAACCTGCTCGTGACATCTGACTGTGGGTCGGTCCCCATCCATCTTAATCATCCTTGATCTCTGCCTTTGAGTCTGTGGATAATGGCATTCTCATGGAGCACCTCAGAGAATACACTGCTCTCTGAGGAGCAGCGCTAAAATGGTTTTCCTCATACATTAACTGCAGGCGCCAATTTGTGACGCTAGGAGAGGCCAGAACAGAGACATCGGCTGTCAATTATGGAGTTCTCCAAGAGTCAGCGTTGGAGCCAACTGTATTTATAATTTACCTGATCCCCCTCGGTCATAAGGCAATGTAACATTCACTTTCACTCATATGCAGATGACAAACCAGGTCAATGTTAAAACCAAACCCAATTCTACCTTTGCTTCAGACAAACTGTTCAAGGGTCTAGAGGAGATTCGACAGTGGATGAGTGGAAAAACGGTCTTCAGCTCAACAGCGGTAAAACTGAGGCTATGCTGACTGGTACACCCAAAACAAAATAATAACATCAGCCCCATCATAACTGGCCAGATCATCCCCCTCTCCTGGGTGGGAACAAATATGAGTGTGAAGTCTGACATCTCCCTGTCCCTTCACTGACCATATCAAACACATCAAAGCATTGAGCTTGGGTACTTGAATATTTTCATTTGCTTTGAAAAGAATTAGACACACTAGGGATCAAAGTATGGGATCATTTTTTTCAGCATGAGAACATTAATTGATTACATGGGTCCTTTTTCAAATGCTTGCTGTGGCACAAGAAATTATGTCCTTAGCCATTAATGGAGAAATGTGGTCTCTGGGGTGGGGGTTGGTCCAAGGGGAGAGTATGAGTTTGAGAGGGGTTCAGTTAGCTCTGAATTAGGTGTGGGGGGGGGGGGGGGGGAATTAAACTAAAATGGATGTTTCAGTATAGAGACACAGAGGAATAAATGACCCCCTGGAGCACGGTCACGCCATCAGGAGCCTGTCAGTACAGAGAGCCGCCAAGAGGAAGTGACATTCGCGCAGTAATCAAAACGGAAGATCCGTGGACCGGTTTCCCCTCACATGCCACCTTTCAGCCACCAGTTATCCAGAACATTCCGAATAAAAAGTCATATGGATCCAAAGCTGCAGGGCAGATGGACAGAATACACAAAAACGGCTTTTATGGAAGCATGTGAACTACACAGTAGAAACTGGTGGTGCACCACAGGCAGGTTAGATCTCAGTAGGGGATTTTGCACTGAGATTGTGACCAATGGGATAAGCTACAACCTCCATAAAAGCACTTGACTGCTAGCCTGTCAGTCTTGAGTGCTAAATGTCACCACCCCCCCTTTCTCTGCTCAGTGTAGGTGGAGCAAGAAGACCCAGAGTTCTGTTCAAACTGCATTACAGCAGAAGTGAAGACCCGGGGAAGTCACAGGTCAAAGCGGAAAGGAAAAAACACATAAAAATGAAATATTCAATGAATGATGTTTTTGGAGCTGACACTTAAAAGGTGAAACTGTGAAATTGTTCAAGGCACAGACAGGCAATAAGCCGCTAGAAATGCATCGTAAAGCCACGGCCCGTAGTGCATAAAGCACTAGCACTGGGAGGGAGCAGTTCCTGCAGTCGAGGGCATTCCCTGCCTCATAATGCACTTCTCTGCTTGTCCTCCTGTCTGAAGGCCGCCTGCACTGGATGCGATGCAGCGTTACGCAGTACGACGATCAGCTGGTGGACTGCAGAGTGAAACAAAGCAGCAGCTGGCCGCACAAGCTTTGAGAGACCCGCCCGGCAACCTGTGATCCAACCGAAAGAGGACATTGCAGCGACGGGATGGGAACCAGGCCTGGTGAGCAAAATCTGGAAAAAGGAAAACATTTGGAACGAAGCAAACGCGCGTTGTAACCGCGGGTACGGTTTGAGGGGCCGCTGAGCTGCCCTTCCTCTGTTTTTTGGATCGAGCGAGGAAAAGAAAATGGCTGCCTCAGTGATTTTCTCTCAGGACTCGAGGGCCTCCACAGGAAATGCTGTCCCCGCATGACGCCGAATGGCCTAAATACCGTGCGGCAGGACAGATAGTCCAACTGACTAATCCATACAGCGCTAATTACAGCTTTGGTCTTCGGGGTATGGGAGGCCCTGCAGGGCACGTTAGTGCAAGAGGAGGAGGCGTGTTAGGAGGGATGTTAGGACCCGTGGCCCACTTATCCGGGACCCATGTTCCTGACCTAATCATCACTCAGCACTTGGGAGAGGTATTATTTAGCCCTACAGTATCAAACTACATCTGGCCCCAGAAATATTCCCAAACACTCCAGCTGAGGCAACAGAATGCAGGGCACCATTTAACTACGCCAGGACAAAGCTATGATGGGGACAGAGAGGGGTCGGTGGTCGGTTTGGAGGGAATTAATGGAGGTTTTGACCAATCAAGCCACTCCACACAGCTGTCTTTCAGCTACAGGCCTAGACCAATCAAACGAATCCTAACAAATGCTTTCATAGAAAAGGCCTCTGACTGAGATGAATTTAAGATATTTATGGGTGCAGCCATGATAAACTTAATAGGCTTAACCTGCTCACCAAGGAATCAGATCACTTGTTACAACCATTTATCTACTACATGTGAGCATAATGTGGAATGTTAATCAACAGGTGTGACACGGAGGTCCTCAAGGAGCTATTCTAACACCATCACATGCTAAAACTACAGCAAAGAGAGAGTCAAAAACAAACTGGGATCATGCCTCCACTGATGAGAGGCAATAGTGTTTGCCCCTGGTCTGGCACTCACTGCGTACCTCAGTTATCCAATCACATTTAAAACCATTCTCTGCCAGTAACTACCGAGTTTCCCCATCACTGTAAAGTGCTTTGAGATCCGGCAGAGAAATGTGAGATATTGTTATCAGAACAGGGATTCTGAATTATTGCTTCCTGAAGGTGTACACACCCCACAATGATGTTTATACTCAGTATAGGCCGTTGGAAGAGAAGGGGTCCAGTTGAACAGCAAAATCAAGTCAATTTCAAAGTAGAGTCCACCTTTAATTCATGAATTATACACAATTCATACCTCTGCTATGGTCCTTGCGACCTTGATAGCCCCACTGACACCATAAAGATGCTATCAGTCACCACCATGGTGGCATAGTCTTCAGTAGAAGAAACTGGTTGAATAGACGTCACTGCCTTAAGGCAGACATACATCATACGAGTTACGGGCTCCCAATTGTTTTTTCTGACCGGAACAAATCGTTAAAAAAAAAACGTTGCAACTTGCAAGGTACAAGATACCATTCTGAACCTGTCTGGTTAACAGGCCCGACTGTTTTTTTAACATGTCAAAAAAATGTAGGCACAGTCGGTTTGCATTAGTCAGGTGTGAGAGGTCATGCAAGCCGATTCTGTGTTTCTATACCCCGTTGACCATTCAGAAGGTGGCTCCGTGTACAACATTTTGCCCGCTATGCTCGGCCGACTGTAATGTCATCTGATCTGGTCGTGAGCTCATATGATCTACGCTTTCATCCGGCTGGACAATCTGAACCTCATCAGTGTGAGAGGGCATCCGAACTCCCGACATCATAACCTGTGAGAAAATCGTACAATGTACGCCCGCTCTTAAAATCACACAGAGGTGACATGCACACTGAAGGACCATGTCACTACAGAAATTCTCGCTTTAACGTAGCAATGGTTTTGAGAGCAGACAAGCCAATGCCACTGTTCTCTTTGTGCTCTTGAATAAACGCAATAAAATAATAGCCTAGTGCTGGGCAAGAATGGTTTATTTTCACTACAGAGCTGGCTCAGATGCTAACAGATACAGTGCAGCAGGGGTTCCGGGGCTATTTATGGAAATGGAGCCAAGAACAGATTATAGCCTCTCCTATTAGGCAAGCACAATTAATGCGCTAGCGGAAGACCTGCTGATGGAGTCACCCATGTGAGCCAGGACAGGAACTGGTGAAACTCTGATCTGGGAAGCAGGACCATACATCTACAAAGCAGGAAAAATAGGCTTGCATCATTGCCTGCTGTGCCGCAAGTGGAAGCCATTTTTCCTAATTGTATTATGACTAATTAGTGAGAGATAAATATGAGAACATGATTTGACTTCCTCTTCCTGTGAGGCACATTAGGGCACTGAGAGGTTTCGACAAAGAGCCACTGTAGTCTTTAGTCATAAAGCCTCTCTCATCAAAACTCTGATGGACTCTTGATGCTAAGCCGTCCGAACCTCTCCAGTTGTACCAAGCGCAAGGCTGCTATGGCACCCCCTCCAAGGAACATCACATTTTATCACCCCACGTGGAATGTATTAGCTGTCAGTCAAATTAACAGCACATCTCTACTTTTATACAGGCCTGATACTGAGGGACGTTTACGACTGCCCACATTGTCTGGACACTGTCACATAATTATAATCTTAAGTTAACATCTTTTGGAAGTTACATAGAAAAAAGTCACTATGTATGTACATGAAGCAGTGTGTGTAGAACTGACACTCGCTCCACTGTCTCTTCCCTTCACTAGGCTAATGGCTTCATACCTGTGAAAATGTGCCTGTTGTTAATTTTACAGATACAGCACAATATATTCTGTTCAATGGTTTGTTCTGTAAGAGAAATGCAGGGGTGAATCCTGGAAGGGACGCCATTGAGAGCTGAGCTCTGCCTGGCCTTGGACAGAGCTCTCTGAACACACGGTGGAGAGGGTGTGGAGGCTACGTACAAGCAGATGGCAGGGGATAACAGGGTCTGCACTGCTCCAGCTGGGTCTCTACTGCTCCACCTAAATCTACAGTCAACACTGAAAGACTCGGGTCTTGGTGAGACCTAGTGGGGCCGTATACGCGCACTGATGCTAGATTTGAAGAGTATGAAAGAATGCCCCTCCTGGCTCTATGCTGCATAATATACTTTAAGTTACCGCAGACTACCTTACTGTCATCCCCCTCATGAGTTTACAACATTTATTCTGGCACGACTGTCGATGGCAATCAGATATGTGCTTAATGTAATTCTACTATCCACGTGCTGATATTAAAACGTGTTTTATTACTCTAAACCTCTGGCATCACCAACTTGTGTTTCTTATTGCATATGGGAGTGTCCTTCCAGTTACTACTTTAAGCCCAGAATGTTCCGGAATAAATCAACTGAGCGAGGCTATTGCCTGAGATATACTGTTCCCGCCAGACGTTTCCTTCAGTTTCTAGTGAAAATAATTAACTTGGACTCAGCACATTTCTCTCATTTTTACCCTTTCGTACAGACACTTTGGACCTAAGACACCTAAGACCTCCCTATTCTACCTTAAAAGCCAAGCTCTCAGACTATATGAAACAACGGTTTTGAGTCCTCCGGCTTCATTTGTTATAGGCTATATAGGGGCCGTGCACACAACACAACACAGAAGAAATTGGGTGAATGAGGTGTGAGTACCAGTACTTGAGCTGTGGTATATCAGCTATTCAGCCAACATTGAAGGAACTGGATATTCCAAATCAGCTTGCCGGCCTTTTTTAATCCACAGAATACAGGGGTGATTATAACTACATTAATAGAATTCCTACAGTATGAATGTAGCAATAAAGCCTCCACCTGATTAGGCTTTCTTCATTGTAGCTTTCATCCATTTGCACCTACAGTGTAATAATGATACCTGAACACCCTAATAAAGATTCTTCTGGTGAAACTGTGAAAAAGAAAATCACGGGTTTGTTGATAAGCACGGGTTTACTTTACATTACTCACATACCAATTGATTAATCATTTCTCATGGGCTCAAAACCAATCACTGCACACAAAGAGCTGTCTGTTATTAGAAAGTTAATATCACTCACCTTGAAAATTCATGCAAACTTGTGATACAACCCAAGGTCCACATCAGCAAAACGACAACACATTTCAAATTCTGCTGGGCAAGAACTCCATTTTGAAAAATGGATACTAAAACTGACAATCTGTTTTCCTAGTTTCCAGTGCTTCTTTAGTTCATGTAAACTTCCACAAAATAAAGTGGTGACATTTTGCATTGATCAGTACCCTAAATAAACACCCTCTTCCCTGTAAATATAACATTCATAATGAGAACCAATAACAGACAGCACTTTCCCTCAGTCCCTTGCCCATTTGCCTGCAGGCCTGTCACCAGTCAACTTGTCTTTGAAAGACGTAAGGTGCCTTCACCCGCAGTAATCGACGGCTCCTTTGTTTGCGCTCACAATATAAATCCTGGGTACGATGCAAATCATACGTACATCAACAGCCTCAAGCTGTAATGCCATTCCCAAGAAAGAGGATTCACAGATAAATTATGTAGCAAGTGCAGTGTTGGCAGGAAGCACTGTGGTTTCCACTCCTTACAGAAATCCATCAGAAAGGAAGAGACACATCTCCCCCGTCTAATCATCCCCAAGTTTGCCAAAACAGCTTCAGAAAATCATGAGGGGAAAATTAAATGTTCTCAAGAGAAGAACAACAATCAAAAAAGAAAGGAACAACCATTAAAACACAACCAGTAATTACTGATAATTTTGGAAAGGCTAAAAATGACATTGTTTCTAGTATAGCTCACAAAAAACCAAACACAGAATACAGTGAATCAACTTGTGCCAGCACTCAGGTTTATGTGAATATGTTTCCACCTCAAGTCTCCTTCCGGAAGGTTCTTCACAGTGTTCTGTGTTTGTTCTCTTGCAAGTCCAAGGCTACTCCCTCTTCTGTCTTTCGATAATGTTTTGTTGGTGTTCTGGCACAAAATTCCTAAGCATTTACACAGAGCAACTACATTTGCAACAGCACACTAATAAATCACAGCTCTGCAGTGATGTGACCCATTAACCATAATCAAACATTGACTGTGCTAGTGCTTCCTGGCTAGGCATTGCAGGTGTTCCATACTTGGCCATAGCCTTGATTACGGAGGCTGAGTTTCATTTGGCAGGGTATTATCCACCCAATCACACATTACAGATTCCTCAGGCCAATGAGATACCTAAGGCACATCTGACCATCCCAGCTACTTAAAGAGACAGTACGCTTTCTGGAGTTTGTCATGTTATTTCAGTTTTACTTTTTAAAAAATTTTATTTATTTTATTTGCCCAGTCAGTTGTGTATGACGGAGAATATTTTAGATGCTTACAGAAGTTTCCCATGATCTTGTGGCTTTACAGTGCCTAGTGTAGGCGGATCAACAGCTTTGTGGTTTAAAGCAAGAAAATATAGGCCTACTTCAGGTAACTCCAAAAATGCTCTCCATAAGCTGCTTTGGATTTATTTAATGTTTATCGTCTTAAACTAAAATTCCATCGATTAATCTACACCAGCCACTGTAAAGCTGGCAGGTGGTGAGAAACTTAACATATCCTTATATGCATAGTCCATATAGCCTAACATATCCATCCTCACACCAAAAACTGTCAGTGCCAACTGAAAACATACACTAAAACTTAAATAAGGTGAACTACCCCTTTAAGTAGTGGTGTTCTCAATGCCCACACAGTTCTGGAGGACTGCAGTAACAAAAGCTGAATGCATTAGTATATAGAACACAAAAGAAGAGGAGAAAGTTGTTCAAAATAAATACTATAGCATCCACAATGTAGCACTAGCAGAGTTGCTGGACCAGGTTGTAACATGCTTGCTGAGTCACGTGGAGTAGGTCAAAAGCCTGAGTTTGTTGCTTCTGCTCTACATTTTGGGTTTGCCACTTAGCTTTTCAACAAAATGACAGATCTGCCTCCAGGGAGTGAACTGCCTTAACCCAAAAAGGAATTGAGTATCACAAAGGAACTCAGAGATGCCTTTCAACGGGTTGCTTATTGACACTTCAAGCAGCAGAGAATTCAGCTGTTGACAACTCCTGTGTTTGACAGTGGAAGAACTACCTCCACCCTTTGCCTAGCATTTAAATAAGAGGATTTAAGCCATCTTGTACCATACACTTAAGTGAAAGTACAGAATTAACAGTTAAAATGTAAAATAGTTGTTCTAAAAGGTGCAGTGTGTAAGTTTTTTTAAGAACACTTTTGTTCATATTTGGTTAAATTTCCCTCATATCCCGATCCAATATCAATTAACTATAATCTCTAAGAAAAAAAATCCAGTCTCTCTGACTGCCGTGGGCTCAGAAATCAGCCACTTTAAATTTCACCCAGCCTGAACAACCAATCAGGACAGCTCTCTGCAAGGAGGCTTGGCTACCTGCCTGTAAATCATGTTGCACATTCAGAGTGCTGTCAAAGCACTTGGCTAAACAGTTAAGAACACAGCAGAGATACCACAGAAATAGTGTTATAGCGAACTTGTTGAAAAGATATTGTCGATTATGAAAAAGATTATGACCAAAAAGGAATTGAACCGGGTGAGAGACAAGACTTGCGTGAACATCGGTTTGGCTTTTTAGCAATGGCGAGAGCTCAGGGACTTGAAGGGCTTCAGAAGTGGTGCTGAGCTGGCAGTATTTCTGCTTGACAGGTAATTATCTTGCTTGTGCTAATTCTGTTGGAATTTGTTATCATCCCGAACTCTGTAGCTTAGTGAGCTAAACTCCAGAACAGGCTTAGCAACCACAGCCCAAGTTCAGCATAGGCTTCACACATGAGAGGAACCACAGCCCAAGTTCAGCATAGGCTTCACAACTGAGAGGAAGCACAGTCCAACTCCAGCACAGGCATTACAGAACATTTAATTACTATTAACTATTAATTACAACCAACCAGTGCTAATTATACCCAGTAACATAATTTAAATCACAAAGTAAGCCACAGACCACAAAGTAAGCCAAAGACAAGCTTTACTCAATTGCTCACAACAATCAACCTCTTGACTGTTAGCATTATTTAATTAGCCCTGTAATCTCTGATTGTAAATTAACTGGAGGACTGTATGTGAAATACCCTTAGGTTAACTGCTGTCCTTTACAGTTATAATGCCTGATGGCTTGTGTCCCCTAGTGAGGAGCCATACAGAAATCAGAGATCCCCTAAGCACCACACATCCTTTCCATCACAGCATACCCCACCCCTCCCCCCACCCCCAGCTGAACAAGTAATGTTGATAAGATGACCTAGGTACCACCATACAGCACTATACAAATGCAAGCCCCATGAATTTTACCTACACTCAGATTTAGGCTGGTTCCGTTTTGTGTTAAAGAACAATTTATTACTGCTGTCTATTAATATAATGGAAGGTACAGGAGTCTCTATCCCTTTAAGCAAAATATCACAGGTTAATGGCTGGATGCCAATTTAGCCCAATTATTCCAAAACCTGGTCTAAGTTGGTTTTGCTGTTTGCTCAAAATATTTTCTTTTAGTTATTTATTTATTTGTTTGTTTGTTTCAAAATGTGTAGTTGCTCACTGCCTCTGAGAACACCCCTTTTATTACCAACAGGTTTACATTAAAGGGCTTTCTATAGTGTGTACAGCCTGGTTACATTAGATGAAACTTCAATAAAACAACAGGGGTAAGACAACGGAAAACGGACAACTGAGAAATGTTAGATAAAAAAACTCTGGCCAGACAAACTACATTATAGTTAAAGTTGGTTGAGTTATACTAGTTCTGTAATGACACTTGTCAAAGAAAGTACATCGGACACAAGCGGAAGCTTGCGTGCGGTGTAGATTGACCATCATGAAGATGGCAACCTACAACCCACAACCCATAGCCCAAATGTAAATGTAGCTAAAGTTTCCGGGTATTGAATGCGCACAAATACACCAGACCGGGTGTTAGGATTCATTGAACGGTAGATAGGTGAATGCAGAAATAAACAAGAAGCTTTTTGGCTTCTTAGCTAGCTAAATTAAATAGCAATTTAAAAAAAACCACACAACTAGCCTACTTACTAGGCTTGTAATGCCACGGCAGCACATCAGAATAACTAATCATCTAAACACCAAAATATTGCAGTATTTACTATTCTAACCTTCTTCTCTAGAGGTTATGATACATCAAAACAGCTAAATCTTCGGCTTTAGTTAACTAGCTTACATATTAACTAGACTATATCACATGTCATGACTAAAGTAGAACACCGCACTAGCTAACGTTAGTTTACGTTAACCGCTTGAATCTATAAGGGATTTATGTAAAGTCAGCTATCTCCGTTATGGCCAGGAAAAAATCTTGAATGATTTAGCTCAGTTGAAATCAAATATTACTGCAGCCGACTGACTAGATAGCTATCTAATTAGAGAAGTAGCATATCGAATTACAACTCGCTATGCAGGCTAACAAGGAATTACAGTAAACAGACGAACGTTAATTGACATATTAATTGTCGGGTAGGTAGGACTGAAAAGCCTCAGCACTGCAGTGTAGAACCTGACTAGCCATACAGCTAACATGCAAATGCAGTCCGACTGTAAGTCTGAAACGATACATCTTAAAACCTCTCCTATAACGTATCACCATGAGATCAGATCATGCATCATAAATAAAACCATTGTCTTCTCATATAAAACTTACTGTAGCTACTGACAGAAGTATACCAGTCTAGTTAGCTATACATACCAGCACGGTCTCCACAATCCCCGTTCTGCGGTGTGGCGACTAGCTCGCTAGTGCTGCTATGGAAAAAAATACTCGGTCCTTATTAAATAATGTGGTCTCGTGTACAGCTCAATTGCGGCATAAAGAATTAAATCTCATGCAACTTCTGCACGAGATATCATAAAAGCTCAATTTCCAGATACATTAAAACCATCAGTGTGTCTTCTATTCATGACCATGTACACAAACGTCCTATGCCCATTGACTCCAGGAGCAGCGAGCTAACTCCCTAATATTCTCCTTCCTGCTGCCAGCTGGCTAACGTTACTCCAACGTAGCTATACAACTATTGGACAGCCACAACTAAGGTTTTAACAAGTCACTCAATTGGATAGCTGATAGGTGGATAAGGTGATTTAGGCATAAAAATCAGGATATTGTTGGCGTTCATGAATTCTGCCAGTATCTTTGGTTTCGTGACCCATTTTAACAGCACTCTGGACATCTGCTACTGAGAATAAATATAAACATCCCATATTTATAATTCTGTGGAAAACAGTTTCTCAGAAATGTCTGTATCTTTGCTGTCAACAAACTACTTGGTTTTAAAGGCTCTGTCAGATATTTATTGCTATATGACCTCGATGCAATTGCTCCACTTGTAGACCAGCAATGTGAAAAATAAAAAGGGCTTTGCCATGACATATTATCAGAACTCAAACCAACTGATCCCCAAAGCAGGGGTTCTCAGTCTTGGTCATTGGAAAATGTTTCATGGGCTGAGGGGAACAGGGAAGCTGGCATGAAAAAAACAAAAAATATTTTCTATATTTTCCTTTTTCCTCAAAATAATTTCTGTGAAGATTTTAGTTTGTAAGAAATGCAAACATAAATTCGAAATTGTTAAATTTTTGTAAAAAAAAAATAAACATAAAACTACAACACATAAATATATAACATGTTTTCCTTGTCAAAAAAAGTCAATGTTGGTGAAATATTGATTTAGTTGCCATTTCAGAAGAAATATTTTTCAGCATAACTACAGTATCAAGGTTTAGAACCTCCAGTAAAGGCTATATACCTGCCAAATCAATGCCAAAACACTGGTTTTATTCCCAACTTAAATAGAAGGACAGTTCATTATTTTTGTTAAGAACTGTCATTTTTAATGAAGGATGGTTTACGCTCTTAAATGGACAGTTTAGTTTCTGGAGTTTTAAAAATTATTTTTTTAAAGTGTGTTTTAGATTGCCCATTTTTGCATACAATATAGAATATTTTTGATACCTGCAAAAGTTTCTGATAACCTGTTGGCTTTATAATGCTGGTACTGCGGCATTCACAAGGTTTTGGTGCAAAGCAAGAAATACACTTACAGTAACTGCAAAACAGACTTTGCAACAAGTCAACTTTGAGCCCGCGTTTCATGTGCTGAAGTGACATCCAGTCAATCGCAAAATAAAAGGAAGGGAATACTATTGAAAGGAAATCTGTACAGGAGGACTTGTACATAACCACAGGAAATGATATACTTAGCAACATGAGCTAGAAGATACATAATACATGTAGAGCATGGGTCATTTATATAGAAAGCCTACTCAATAGCAACTTTTTAAGCAACATTGATTTAATTAAACTAGCCTATAGCTTGTTAAGTTTAATGGTGGTATAGGATGTCTAGCTCACATTTGCTAAATCATGCAATGAACAAAAGGCATTTAGCCAGCTGAACAGTTTCATATCAGGCAGCTAAATGTTAGGTATCTCCATTTTGCATTCAGGTGTTAACTACCGCAAATAGTAGCCACTTTAAATCTCCCTGCTTTGATGCTAAACATAAATGGGAAGAAGGTTAATGTTTGCAACTTGAACATCCGTAGCAGCTCACATATGCATTGACCAGACTTTATGGCGAAGACTTATAGCTCACTGAGCAGAAACATGTTCAGGGACTTAGTGAACAGTACGAACAGGGGAGGTCAGCTCTATTGACTTTAACCTGCAAATAGACAAAAATACATACATTGAACTCCGTAATGTATGGGACAAAGACTTTTTTTTTTTGATTTGGCTCAGTACTCCAAATTTTTAGATTTGTAATCAAACAATTTTTGATTTGTAATCAAATACATTTTGGTTTCACTATGTAGACAGCACTTTTGATACAACCCCCCCCCCACCCCCCACCCCACCCCCCACCCCTTACAGTGCACCACAATGTTTCAGACATATTAATGTTATATAAATTAAATTAGCCATGTTTTGTGCTATATTGACTATCCTTTGCATGCAATGACTGCTTGAAGTCTGTGACGCATAGACATCACCAGTTGCTGAGTATCTCCTCTGGTGATGCTCTGCCAGATCTGTACTGCAGCCATCTTCAGCTCCCGCTAGTTTTGGGGGCTAGTTGCCTTGCATGACTTGGCATGTCAAGCATTTCTGGCTTGAAGACCTCTTGTTGCTTTAGCAATATGTTTGTGATCATTGCTTTGGTGTAGGATGAAGCACCAACCAATGAGTTCAGAGGCATTTGGTTGAACTTGAGCAGAGAAGATGGTTCTGTACACTCCAGAATTCATTCCGCTGATTCTATCAGCAGTTACATCATCAATGAAGACAAGTGAGCAAGTACCTGTGGCAGCCAAAGATGCACTAACCATAAAACCCACACCACCATGTCTCACACATGACCAGGCATTTCTTTGGATCTTGGGCAGTTCCTTTCAGCCTCCTCAACTTGCTCTTGCGGAACTCTGATTCAAGTGAATCTTGGTCTCATCTATTGACAAGACCTTTTTTCCAGAACTGTGTAGGCTCTTTTAGGTACTTCTTAGCAAATTGTAACCTCCAAGACAATCTTGTGATAACTTTCTCCAACAACAAGATAATGGCAAAGGAGAACTTGGGGTTGGAAAGGCTTTGTCATACAATCCAACCCACACAGATGGTAAATGGACTGCATTTATATAGCGCTTTTATCCAAAGCGCTTTACAATTGATGCCTCTCATTCACCAGAGCAGTTAGGGGTTAGGGGTTAGGTGTCTTGCTCAAGGACACTTTGACATGCCCAGGGCGGGGTCTGAACCGGCAACCCTCCGACTGCCAGACAATCGGTCTTACCTCCTGAGCTATGTCGCCCCTGAAGAGAGTATGGCTCAACCATCCAAGTATAACCAGAAAGGCCATGTCTATTCTTCCTTTTTGTTTTACTTGGTTGATTTGTCATGTGGAGTTTATTTGTTTTGTTAGCTATTTTGAAAATTTTGGTATTTTTTTTAGTATTAGTCTTCCCTTTGATGTATCAAGACTATTTCCTTTGGAGCGTATAGTGTTTTTCTTTTTAAAGAAAGAATGAAAGTGTGCTCTCGGTATGAAATGCCACGAGAGACTTGTTCATACCTGCATATTAAACTCTCTCTCTCTCTCTCACACACACACACACACACACACACACACACACACACTAAATACTAGAATGTATATAATGTACATACTAATGAAAACATATATGCATCTATTTGAAATGCTCACCCACAAAGTTTAATTCATGCACTCATTTCGTGAAAGGGTTTGATTCCCAGTTTGATTCCCAGGTAGGACAGTGCCGCTGTACCCTTGAGTGAGGTACTTAACCTGCATTGCTTCAGTATATATCCTGCTGCATAAATGAATGCAATGTAAATGAAATGTAAAAGTTCTCTAAGTTGCTCTGGATAAGAACGTCTGCTAAATGCCTGTAATGTAATGTAATGTAATGAAAGAGTGTATAAGATGTTTCATATTTGTGTATATCTGAGTTATCACCAGTAGGCATATGCATGTAAAGTCTCCAGCGACACCAATGATCGGGTGAGGTTTGAGGGGTCCACATATACTGCACTTCACAGTCGTGGTAGCAGCTTGAACCGGGCGCCATAGGGAACCAGGTGCGTGCACTAGAGGGCAGCAAAGCAATAGCCTACATTTTGATTGTTGTTTTATTTTGGGACTAAAAAATGTATGTACGGCTGTATGTATTGTATGTATATATTATTAACTAAAATATATATAAAAGCAAAGTATATATTAAAAAGTATATAACTCATGAATGTATGTAGTTAAGTGTAAACTTGAGTTAGATTGCGCTAAGGGGTAATAGAAAACGCCGTTACCTTCAATAAATTTGGTCTTTCAGAATTTCCGTACTCTGAAAGAGAAGGACTGTCGAGTGTTTCCTGATAGAGGTCATAAAGAAAACATAAGAAGTAGCGTGAGGTAGTTTGACTGGAACGTTAATATTATTTATTTTCCCTAATTAACATGAATCTAAGTAGTTCCTGCATTTAATATAGCTGTTCAATTGATGCATTGCTGAGCATGGATTTAGCCTGACGACAGCTAGCACTCTATCTGTCACGTTAGTAACGTGTAATTTAACTTAGCAAGCTAACCTGAGCTAACTGGTTAAACGGTTTTTTTGTTTCTAAGGCCTTGTGAAAGTCGTTTTAATTGTGTGTGGATTTTAATCTAATAATTTGTAATATAGACATCGAAGTTGTCACGTATTCTTCCTAACCTTGGTTAAATGTGTGAGAATTATGTTGTATGTTGGGGGTTGTTTTGAATCGGTCGTATAGCGTTTTCCTCTGAATTATTTCCTGATTGAATTGTGCATTGTTATCCCATCCAAAATGATTATTTAATCACAAGATCACGTTTAACGTTTTTAGTTAAATATTTGCGTTTGCCCAAAGCCTCAAAAGACAGGAAATTAAATAGCTATATCAGCTCAAACGCTAACATTAGCCTGCCCTCCATCAAGGTGTATCAACGCAGACCTTCGACAACTGCTGGACTAAGCATACATGTTGTCGACTGTAACGCAATTTTAAACAACATGTAGATGTAATCACCACTGAGCAGATTGCTTAAGATTCCATGCTTTTCTCAAAGAGCCAAATTAATACTTTTCAGTGTAGTGACAAAAACATATCGGTGTTTTATGTTAGAGAGCTGATCGCGCTCAGGGAAATATCTATAGGCCAGTTTAGTTCGCTAGATGTCATTTGTTCCTTTACTGTTATTTTACAAACGTTAAATATCAAATGTTTTTCCCGAGTGGCAAGTTACAGCATGTTTGCTTAAATTATGCGAACGAACAATTACTAATGGCTTTACTTGTACAAGATGGGAGGGTGATATCTAGTTACCGGTAATGTACACGTATTTTATGCGTTGATTGTTGTCCATTTGCTCAGGTATGGGTGGCGACCATGGGCATGGTAAACTGGTACTGCCAGATTACAAGCAGTGGAAGGTGGAGGGGACCCCACTTGAATTCACCAAGGAGAGACTGGCACGTAGGGGACTGAAGGATCCCTGGGCACGGTGTGAATGTCTTTTATTTTTTTACCTTTGTTTTATTTATTTATTACTAGCCTGATACAATGTCAATGTTGTGATTGTTACCATGTACCTTAGCTACACATTTTAACTATTTTTAAATTAATTTAAAAAATCTATTTCTGAATATTTTATTATTTTATTAAAATTTTAAATAGTCTTTATGGGAAGTAAGTAAGGTTAAGCAAACGGTGAGTTAGGTTAGTTTACATTTAGCTAAAGGTGATGTCTTGGTGATGTAAATGATTTTCCAGTTATGTTATGCTATGTAGTAAGCTAAATGGCTGCAGAACATTTGACTTAAACTGACCAATTCAATAGATCTTCATGCAAGTATGATATAGAATTTATTTCTGCATTATCTCTGCAGGAATGAAGCGTGGCGATACATGGGTGGCTTTGGCAAAGCTGTTACCTTCGGCAACGTCTTCCTGAGGGGGTTCAAATACGGATTTGCTGCATTTGTAGTGGCCGTTGGAGTAGAGTATGCCCTGTCTGCTGGGAAGAAGTCTGAGCACTGAAGCGCTGGTTTGACTGGTTTAACAGTCAGCGGGGCTGGAAAGAGATGGAGCTTCCTCCTGTCTTCTTACTGGACTGTAGTGTTTTATGTCTGTTCCATCCTACTATATTGTCAATAAGGTGGAATTCATCACATTGTATACAAGCCTGGATCAAAGTGGCTGACACGTGGAAACTTTTGTCTTCATTTATGAATAAATATTACTAATTGTCACTTGTTCTTGGTTGTCATTATGCCTGCAAATTTTTTCCTGTAATCCTTGTAGCATAGGGGTGTCAAACTAAATTTCCAAGAGGCTGCAGTCTGGGTTTTTGTGGTTTCCTTTCAATCTCCAGCTAATTAAGGCCTTGAGAACAAGAGGTGTGGATTATTTAGGCAATCAATGAACCGCCGGTGCTGACCAGCGGACACTGCAGCCCTCCAGGAATCTCGTGCTGCGTGTCTGACAATTAAACATACATGGAGAAATTTTGCAATCCTACAAAAAACTGTAGACACCCCTTTGAATGGGGAGAAATATGATTGAATTGATTTATTTGATAAGGCACCCTATTTTTTTAAGCAGGTTTTCACTGCCTGGAACCCTTTCATTTTTGTTCTGTTCTTTCTGCCACATTGGTGAAAAACAACAGTAAATGGCTCAAAAACTTGCCGCATTTTGTATGCACATGCTGTGGTCATAAGGTGGCACTACAGCAGTCAAAAATGAAACGAAAATGCTAAATTTGAAAGTGTATTTTCTAAGTGTAACTAGACCTTTTTCACATGGAGTCACAAAATCAAGATGCATGTCCCTTTCCTTATAAAGAACACATTTGCCTCAAGGAACCACAAAGTGCCCGGGATTGAATTTTCCATTATTTTGAGAAGCACTAAAAATTGTTCTGGATTGACCAAGTTTCATAAAACACAGGATGCATTGTACCGACTTAAGATCTTGAAATGGTGTGTAGAAGACTGTTAAGTCAAAAGATGGCATAATTTAGCCCCAATCAAATAGACTTGTATGGTCATTCAAATAACCATAATTTAATTATGAAAATTTGGCTGCAGTAATGTTATGAATGGTAAGGTATGTCTTCCTGAATTGTCAATACTTATAAAAATGCAGAAACTAGCTATGCGAATCATGAACATTTCAACAAAGGACATGTAACGCTTAAAATCTAATGATTTTAAGATAAAGGTTCAGGTTTGACTGTAAAAAAGATGACATTGCTGCTGGATTCTGGGATTTGAGTATTAGACCTACTGTACTTATGGACTAGTTAATTATACATTATTGGCAAATGAACAAGGTGGTAGACTGACACTCAGAGAGAGCTCTGGAAAATAAAATAAAAAGTTTCAGATATTGTGTCGATGGCAAAATGATACCTGTTAATTCCAACCAATGACAGAAAGACAGTTGAACAACTGACCATGATCACATTCAATTTTAAACATAAACTTAAAAATTTGAAAATAAAAAATAGAAATATTTAAACTTAAAAATTCATTTTAATTAATCTTTTAGCATATATATTATATATATTGAGCTCCATAATATTTGGGACAAAAACATTTTTTCTTGATTTTCTTGGCTTTACTCCACAAGTTTACATTTGTAATTAAACAATTTGCATGTGGTTACAGTGCAGATTCTCACTTTTATGAAAGTGTATTTTTATGCATTTTAGTTTCACCATGTAGAAATTAAAGCACTTTTTATATATAGTCCCCTATTTCATATTTTAATGTTTGGGACATAATAATGTTAAGTAAATAATTCAGGTAGCCATCTGCTGCACGTCCTTTTCGTGCAGTGACTGCTTGAAGTCTGTGCGTGACCCATACAAATCACCAGGTGGTGCGTATCTCTAATCTAAACGAAGGTTTATTTATTTATTTTTCTATCATCTTTCTTTTTTAAAGCACTTTACTTATAAAGAGCAATAAATCCGACCAAAAACTTGGGACACACCCTAAAGTTCTGATGATGTGGTCATGACGCATGATCATAATGAAATAGGCTACTGGGTGAAAAAAATACTTTCGGTTTCGTCGTGTTAGTTTTTGGGGGTAAGTTCAACGTGGGTGGAGGCATCGAAAAGCGAATATGGTATGTTTCCGTTAGCATTTTCTTAATCATACTTAGCACCCAGAGCCAACTGTCCGTTTCAGGCTCGATTTGGCACCGCTGAACAGCTCAACGGACGCAACTTGTATTAACTTGTTATCTGATTGTTTTCCCACTTCCGTACTTCGGTAACAGTTGCGTAAGCGAAATTGTGGGATTATCACTAGTTTTGTAGCGGGGTAATCCCCTCGAAATTTCTAATGAGGTATACATTCATTTTAACGCTTATTTAAAGACCGAGTTCCAATGTCAGCTAGCTAGAATTATCTTAATGCTACATGGACAAATGCATGGTTTAAAAAGACTAGCTTGGCTAGATGCACCCTGTTCTGGCCTACTGAAACATCTAATAACGTAACTCGTTATCCTATCTATTTGTGTCAGAGAATGTATTTTTCCCCGAATTAAACTGCATTTTAGGGACAGTTTCTGACACCAGATTAACGTTAGTTTGTTAGGCTATTTAAAAATAGCGCTTCAATCGATAACATTTCTGAAAACACAAAGACAGTTTTGCGTCTGGCCATGGCAAAGTTGGGTAAATGAAACCCAATTCAAACCCTGAGGTTACTGAATGCTGGTTTGCTACATGAGTTGTGAGAACTATATTTGTGAGGGCTTCGGGGTTTTACTCAATGCAGTTATACAGCTGACTCTAATTCTGTTTCGTGAAACACGGCCCATGGGTGTGAACTCTGGCCAATCAGTGACATTATTGTACCGCGTGTTGTCAACCAGAAGAGAGAACCAGCAATACTACTACTACTATGATCTGTGGTGCACACACAGTTGTTGGAAGGGGGTGTGGTTACCAAAAACTGAATTACAATCAGACAATTATACCAAGGCACATTTGATTAGCTCCTGGTGAATTTTCTGAAAGGGAGTTACCAATAATCCAGTATACATTTGTATTAATCTAAGCTTTTTTAAATTTCAGATATGTTCAAGTACTTCCAATGTTTCACTGAAGAAGAGAGTCTTTGCACTATTATGCAGTCTGTACAAATTGAAATGTGATCAAGGTATTTTGTGAATTCTGTATTATTAACATAGTTTTTACTTCTCTTTATAATTCCTTCTGTTTCCTAATTTATTTAAGGTAGTTACAAGGACCACATTTAACATTTTTAATATTTTATTTCAGCAGCCATAAGCACGCGAAGCACAAAGTGATGATATAAAATGAAACAGCAGTCTGTATAATCCTACAGTCACAGACTTGAATTGAAGAAGAGGAATACTTTTCAATGGCTAATGGACAGTTAACTCAGACTATAAATGAAATTGCAGAGGAACTGACCTCAGATGAGTGTAAGAGGCTATTCTACCTATGTGGCAGTTTGGATACTGATAAAGGTTTGGACAATGTGAGAGGAATGTTGAAGTCTGTTATGAATCGCAATGAAGCAGACCACATCTTTCTACCAGAGCTCATGTTCAGGATCAGACGCTATGATATTTTAAAGAAAATACTGCATACCAATAAGAAAGAAGTTGAAAGAATCTTGGGAAATGGATGCCATGTATCGGAATACAGGTAACATTTTCACTTTGTAGAGGTAGAATTTGCTATACTTGATATCAGCCGGAAATTGATCCCCACAGTGTGTGGGCAGTCCTAATCCAGACATCCTACAGTTCAGCAAGCTTACTAATACATACAGAGTTGAAGTGTAAATGAAGTTCAGTCAAAATGTAGTCTAGGTAAGTCAATAGTTTAACTAGGTTATGCCCTGAAAACCTTTCATACCTTCCAGTGCCAGTGTTAAGCTTATGTACACTTTTTACAGTACATGGAGAGCAAATAAAATGAAATGTATGTATTTTCTATGTGGGGGGAGGAAATGCATGTTCTGTGATTTCTGACTTATCCATAATGGTTCCAGAGTGTTGATGACTGACATAAGTGAAGCACTGGGTGAAGATGACCTGCAGTCCCTCATATTCCTGCTCAGTAGAACTCTGCCAAAAGGAAGAACGGAGAAATCAACAGTAAGAACAACAAGAAGCCATTCTGATGAAAGTCAAGTATAAAACTAAGAATAGACTGTGGAATATGTGATTATTTCTTAGAATTAGAATAAGTAGATTCTTAGTACAAACATTTGTGGTGGAATACCAATGGCAAAATTATTTCTGAATGATTGTGTGTGCACAAATGTACACACGCATGCATACACTCAGTGGCCACTTTATCAGGTACACCTGTCTAGTACCAGGTAGGACCCCCTTTTAGGACCCCTAAGAACAGGCTCAATTCTTTGTGGCATTGATTCAACAAAGTGCTGGAAGTATTCTTTAGGGATTTGGGTGCATGCTGACTCTATCGCATGATTTATTCCCTGCAGATTTTTTGCCACACATTCATGCAGCGATTGGAGTGAACTGAATTCACTGTTATGTTTGTGGAGCCAGCTTGAGATGATGCGTGCTTTGTGACATGGTGCATTATCCTGCTTGAAGTATCCATTTAAAAAATGGCAGGCAGTGACCATAAAGAGATGCACGTGGTCAGCAAAAATGCTTAGGTATGCTGTGGTGTTCAAATGATGCTCAGTTGGTATTAAAGGGCCTAATGTGTGCCCAGAAAACATTCCCCACACCATTACACCACCAGAAGCTTGCACTGTTGACACAAAGCAGAATGGATCCATGGATTTGTACTGTTTAAATTAAATTCTGACCCCTGCCATCTGAATCTAGCAGCAGAAATCGAGATTTGTCAGACCAGGCAACATATTTCCAGTCTTCAGCCAGTTTTGGTGATCACGTGCCAACTGTGGCCTCGGCTTCCTGTTGTTAGCTGACAGGAGTGAAACCTTGTTTGATCTTCTGCTGCTGCAACCCATCTGCTTCAAGGTTTGATGTGGTGTGTGTTCAGTGATGATCTGCACACTACTGTTGTAAACAGCTGGTATTTCAGCATTTGTTGCCTTTCTGTTAGCTTCAACAAGTCTGCCCATTCTCTTCTGATCTCAACAAGTTGTTTTCACCAACAGAACTGCCGCTCACTGGGTGTTTTATGTTTATCGCACCATTCGCTATGAACTCTAGAGACTGTGATGTGCGAAAATCCCATGAGGACAGCTGTTTTTGAGATACAGAAAACACAACATCTGGCACCAATAATCATAACACAGTCAAAGTCACTTAGATCATGTGTCTTGCCCATTCTAATGTTTAG
Organism: Anguilla rostrata; assembly: GCF_018555375.3. NCBI lineage: Eukaryota > Metazoa > Chordata > Actinopteri > Anguilliformes > Anguillidae > Anguilla > Anguilla rostrata. The sequence continues at coordinate 39,859,701 of NC_057935.1, forward strand.
TTGAACAATAACTTATATATTGAGTTTCAATCACATTATTTGATGTTTGCAGGAGCAGGCTATTTGTGTTAACAATCGGGTATACCTAAAAAAGTGCGAAAATGAAAAGAGAGTCGCACATCCAAAAAAGTATGACTTCAGGTGCAATCGAAGATAATAGTTACAATGATAATAACAAAAAGATCCACACACACTGAATACTTGGAAAAGGTCACTTCAACAAGCTCAGCTTGTTTTTAGTGAAGTGCCTTTTTGCAAGTATTCAGTGTGCGTGGATCTTTTTGATACCTAATAAAGTGGACACTGAATATACTTATTTATAGATGGGGGGGAGGTAACTTTTCTTGTTGTGAGAGTTTTGTAATGGTTGGGAAAAGCATTAACAAACTAACTTAAAATGTATGTTATATGTGAAAGAGGCTGACCCTGAGGTTATTGGTTGTGTGAAAAATTATAACATATTATAAACTGTGTTCCTTATACATCTGGATGTTGGACATCTGGATGCATTCTGTAGGATAATGCTTTGGCACTTCCATTGTGGAGGCTTAGCTTTAGAAAAAGAAAAAAGAAGTAATATTTAATTGAACTCTATTGAGCTACTGTTACAGCTAGATTCATTTGAAATTGTAGTAGTTGTAGTTTCACCTTCTGGATGGTCTACAACACCTAATTCAATGAACTAATCATGGTCTAAAATCAAGACCTTGATAAATAGAGTCTTAATGCTGAGTTAGAACAAAAACCTGCACCCGCACCAGCCCTTTTCAGATAAGATCAGACACCCCTGGTCTGACCTGTTTTGCAGAGTTTCCTGGACGTCGTCGTTGAGTTGGAGAAGCTAGGAGAGGTGTCCTGTGAGAATGTGGAGCTGATTGAAAGGTGCCTGCGCAGTGTCCGCAGGGTTGACCTCGCTAAGAAGATTCAGCGCTACCAGGTGGGAGGTGAGGGTTCAGGAGAGAGAGGGAACACTGCTCAGGCTTATTCTGGCTGCTCAAATGACAAGGGGACTTATTTCTCAGTGGCCCTGTTTACACTTGGTTTTAAAATGCGTTTCGGTGATCCGAACACAAGTGGACAGCCGAGACACATCACCGTTCTCACTTGTGTCTATCATGCGTCTCCAAGGTGTCCGGCTGACCACTGCCTACGTTACTTCCGCTAAAAGGTCAAAAGTCTGTCGCCAGGCAAGCGCCAGATTTGTTTCGCACGGGCTAGCTAAGAAAAAAATGTTTCAAGAACTAATATACATGTATGGGCTATTCCAACTGTTGAGATTGGCAGGACAAAGTCATTTACGACTTGCAAAAGAGCGCAGGACAAGACGAAAAATTGCATTGATGACGTATTTTCCTGTTACGTCCTTGTTGGGGACGCATCAGGACGCATTAGCGTTTACACTACAAAAGATATCTGGTCAAATGCGTCCCAGACCACCTCGGCAAGTGGTTTGAGTGATCGGATCACAATGCATCTTGGTGGTCGTTTATACTTGTATTTAGCGCTGTCCACTTGTGATCCGATCACTCAAGAGGCATTTTAAAACCAAGTGTAAACAGGGTCAGTAAGAAATGCCTCGGCCTTTAGAACTCACATGGTTTTTGTTTAACTGGTGACTAAGAAGAAAATTGGACACACTCCAAAATCAATCTTCAACTGACTGTGGCTGGTAGGCCCACAGGGTGACACACAGTTTTATCTCCCAAGGTCAGAGATGGTTCAGTTGGCGTCGATAGGGGCTTCGTCGATCTCTAACGCCCCCTCTGGTTGATCTAGACCCTTCGAGTTTGCCTGTTAAGCAGCAGATGAAGAGTCTTTCTTGGACTCGTCTCTGTGTGAGCTGCAGTCGATAAGAAGTGGAGGTTAGCATCACGTGTTTCAGAGGAGAGCACGTGCTTGTCTGTACTCTCCCGGATCATTAGAGGAGGTTCCATCCAGCAATGAGAGTATATATGAATCAATTACAGCAGAGATCTGGTGCAGAGACAACAACCTCTCTCTGAATGTCGACAAGACAAAGGAGATGATTGTCGTATATGTATATGATAGGGCAAAACCGGGGAGAAAGGAGGGAAAAGGATTTTTTAAAAATACACATTTATATACATTTTTTAAAATAATAAAAACAAAGTGTGCTCTCTTTAATAGAAAAAATGCTTCTTGAAAAAGCTATGGAAAAAAATAGCTGTTAAAAAGATTATTTTGTACAAGCATTCAAAGAAGAAAACACAATCAGACCATTTTGATGCTGCCTAGGGGACATTTTTGATTGTTTAATGTCTACTATAAAAATTAGAAATGGAAATCAAGAACAGCCGACCAGATTGAAGTGCTAAAATAGTAAGTAAACTTGAAGTGCTAAAGTTTTCTTTTTTATTTTTCTTAATATTTTTCTGCCATATTATTTCCACTTATCTACTACATTCTCATTTTGTTTCAATATATTTAAAAAAAAATCATTTTAGTTTTATATTTTGTTTTCTTAAGTTTCTGATTGTAGTTTCTACAATGTTGCCTTGTTATTATTTTGACTGTTTTAGCTTTGTTTAAGGCTTTGTTTAAACCTTGTTTTTTTCCCAACAACCTGCATATACATTTCTAATTTGTTTATCTTGTTTATGGCTTAACTACTTATGTCAGCCTTTGTTCTTCTATGGCTTCGTTTCTTATGGATTAAAAATACTGTCTCTGTTTCAGGTCAGTCATCTCTAGCAGGCAGTAATGTATGCAGACCAGCTGTAAGACATCAGTGTGCCTATGACATGGTGAGTGAACCACTAGGCCTTATGCCTCCTTATCTTCTCCTTCTGTATATAGGCTACATGCAGCATATCCACATTGCCATCATTACATTACCCGGTGGCTTAGCAGTGTAATATGTACACAACAAATTACACAATGCATATGAATGCATTTTACACATAGAGTATGTCTGCTGTAAACATCCATATACTTATTTAAATGCTCTACCAGGGATTAAAACCTGCAGTGTATTGGCTTGGGTTTAAATAGTCACTATGCCACGCTGCTGCACCTGGTCCTGGTTTCTGTTCAGCCAATCAGTCTCGGTTGTGCTGTGTCCCATAGCCTGCTATGACACCGTTCGTCTCACCTGGTCTCCACAACACGTGCCAATGCGTGCCCGAACCCCAGGGTAAGTTCTCAGTCGCCCTTTTCCACTCATGCCGTGTATCGGATCTGTAGAATCTCCCTTTTCATTTCAGTACTGTTGAAATGTTTTTGTTCCATTTCAGCTGCAGAGAACATGCAGTTTTCAGTGCCCGAAACAGGATGGCACTATAGCCAGGTGATGCAGATTCTTCTTTTTAAAGATTCTCTGTAGTGAATTTTTTTGTGTGGCAGTGACCTGTACTGTGAAGAAGCTGGTTTCACTAAACCTGGAAGGGGCCGGATCATTGCAGTGGTGTTCACCCCGCTCATCTTCTCTGTTCCAAGGCACTCAAACCCTGTAACTGAAGGCTCTTGACTTTTGTTCTAGTGAGGTGCTTAAACTGATTAAGCAACTAATTGCAAACTTGACTGGACTATTTAAGACTCCCTGTTACATTGTGAGAGTTTTTGAGGTTTAATGGCTTAATGCGCATGAAAACTGTGCTGAACTCTGTCCCCCCTGGTGTAGACTTGAGTCGACCTCAGTGCTGTGTATTCCACTTTGCCACACTGGTAGCGCAGTAGCATCAGGTATCTCAACACCAACACACATCTCAGCAGGAGCGCTGGGGATACAGTGGGACACTAGTACTAGTACAGTACTATCAGGGGTCTCTGTAGGTGGCACAGTTGTATAGGGGTCACTGTAGTAATCATCAGAGCTGGCCTGCAGTAGCACTGATAGCATTATTTGAACATTAGTAGCATCAGGAGTCTTTGTAGATGCACTGATGGTATGTTAGTGTTAGGAGTCTCTGATTCCACATGGCTCCACTCGAGGGGCTTCTCTGCTCATGGCACTCTGTCCCTTTGTATTGCAGAGCTCTCCGGAGGTGTACAGGATGTGGGCGGACCCCCGAGGCACGTGTGTCATCATTGACTGCGTGGGCAGTGATGGTGGTGAGTGCCATTGCCAACCCTGTCTCAGGTCTTCTCTCACCATCACCCAGCTCAGGACGCATGCTCGACCAGCAGAACAGAGGTGTAGTTGGTGCGCTCGACCAGCGATTAGAGAACTGTAGGTTTAAATACTAGGTCCCTCTGACCTTGAGCGAACCTCTTCACCTAAAACTAAAGGAAGCAAAGCCTCAAAACAAGTCATGCAATCAGAAAAAATTTGAAGTGTTACTCATGCTGGGTTAAAATTCATGCTTTTAGAGCAGTGGTCTCCAACCCTGGTCCTGGAGAGCTACAGGGTCTGCTGGTTTTTGTTTTCACCTTAAAATCAGCAGCCAATTGAGACCCAAGACACCAGGTGAGTTGAGTTAACTGTGTAATCAACTGCTTAGTTAGTTAGTTTAAGTTTATTGTCATTCATTCTCCTTACAGGTTATGCAAAGAGCAGAACAAAATATAGTGCCCCCGGGGCCATAGTCCAATACTTAAAAACAGAAAAATTAAACAAGCAATAAAAACAACGCAATAAAAACAGAACGTACAACAATAAAAGCAGCAAACTTAAAAACTTCACTTAAGATGAAGTGTAAAAACAGCAGAGTGTCCGACTGTTAAAATGCTGAAGTGCTTATGTAAGTCTAAAAAACCTTCAGGTAGGACAGTTCAGGAGACCAACAGCCTGTGAAAAAAAGCTGTTTTTGAACCTGGAGGTTCTGGTCTTGATACTCCTCAGCCTTCTTCCAGAAGGCAGCGGGCAAAACAGTCCTTGAAAGGGGTGCAAGGAGTCCTTCATGATGCTACAGGCTTTTATTTTACACCTTTCTGTGTAAATGTCCTTGATGGCGGGGAAACTGGTTCCGGTGATGTACTGGGCCGATTTCACAACCCGCTGCAGGGCCTTCTTGTCTGCAGCTGAACAGTTCCCATGCCAAACAGTAATGCAGCAAGTCAGTATGGACTCTATGGTACACCTGTAGAACCTGGAGAGAATAGATGTGCACAGCCCAGCTCTCTTTAGCCTTCTTAGGAAGTACAGGCGTTGTTGTGCCTTCTTCACTAAGGAGGTGTGCTGGCTCCAACAGAGATTGTCTGTGATGTGCACCCCCAAGAACTTAAAACTGTGTACCGTCTCCACAGTTGTACCATCGACCTGTAGGGGAGAGTGAGTCGCTCCGGCCCTCCTGAAATCGACAATCATCTCCTTTGTCTTGTCGACATTCAGGGAGAGGTTGTTGTCTCTGCATCAGATCTCTGCTGTAATTGATTAATGAAGTGCAGAGTCACTATGAAAACCAGCAGACCCTGTAGCTCTCCAGGACCAGGGTTGGAGACCACTGTTTTAGAGTCACGCTTATTGCCTCTGAACTGTGCTAAACAAGCATGCCAAATTTGAAGTTGCCTCTTATTTCTGCAGACATGCTGGAACAAACTTTCAGCCAGCTGCACTTCAGGGTGGTCCTCTGCAAGTGGCCTAGCGTGGAAGAAGTCCGCTCCACCCTGATGGAGGTGTCACGCAGAGGGGACCTCCAGGGAGACGACGCGTTTGTCTGCTGCATTGTCAGCCGGGCCACCTCCACCCACCTGCTGGCCACCGAGCTGGAGGGCCCGGGGCTGCCCTTCGACGCCGTCCGACGCCTCTTTTCCACGGACGCCTGCCCGGGTTTGGCGGGCAAGCCCAAGCTGTTCTTCATCCAGAGCTACAGCGTAGCCGGGCTGCAGTCCCAGCGGGGGCACAGGGACGAGGACCTGGAGATGGACTGGCCGGTGACCGCCTGCGACGCGGAGAGCGTCCCGACCGACGCCGACATCTTCTGGAGCCTGTGCAGGACGAGCGAGTGGCAGCTGCAGCACTCTGGGCACCGATCTGTGTACCTGCGGGCCTTAAGTGCAGCTCTGCTCAAAGGCCAGGAGAGGTGCTGTTTCACCATTTTTTTATTGAATCATATGCATTATGTGTAGAGTTTTTCTAAAACACCCCTGGGATTTAAACTTGCATTACTGTCAGTATCATTGTGGGGTGCTCATTGGCACGGGATTAGCACCAACACCTGATAATCATTACGCATTGACAGGAAGGAAAGTAAACATGGACAGAACGGCAAACAAAAGAATCTGAGCGAACAAGTGCACTAGGATCTGCCAGGTGCACTGCACACAGACAGATTCACAGTTTGCAATTTATGCATACACGCACACAAAACAACAATATATAAACATTTGTAGTTTAAAAAAAATCAACTGCAGTCTTGTTCGGGGGTCAGCACTAGGGGATTAATCTGTCAGACAAGATGTCTTTTGAGGTGCAGATAAGCTGTAATCCATGATTTGACCAATGCTTTTTGAGTTAGAAAATAGGAAACGCTAGGAAAACATAGATAACCCTAAATTATGTACATTTCTCAATGAGAATGTATTCAATTGGGTGGGCAGTCCCCTCTGCAGAACAGCTTAGGGCAGAATTAAGTGCCTCAGGCTGCTGCACATTAAGAGAATATAAAGCAACTGGTCAAGTCAGCTGACAGCATGGCATGTCTGTGGCTGCAAGCAAGTCAACAGACAGGACAGACAGTTATGTTTCACATGTTTTATCTCATTTTTATTTGTTGACAAACTTGTAGGTGTTGTTTAAAAGGTTGTAAGCACTGTCCAAACAGAAAGTTGTGTTACAACATTTCCATGGAACGTAGTTACAGAGCTGAGACCTACAAATGAAACTGAACTACACGAAGAACTTCAGTTCTCATAAACCGTCATAACTAATTTTTGCCATAAAACTGGCACTCCAATGTTTTAGGACGTTCTGGTGGTTTAAAAAAGTACAACAGGTAATGTAAGACAATGCAACTGTGGAAGAACGGGAGTTTGATGAAAATTCAATGAAAAATTTCTGGAAATGAAACAAGCTCACAACCATATTCTTTGACAGCTCTTGATGATGTCAGAGGAATTGTAGAATTGCAGCTCATATATTTTGTTTAAATGTTGTCAGGCTGGCTATGGCATTGGAGGAATTGCAAACAAATGAAAACATTGAGAGTATAACTGCATCACTGTACTGCCTCTGGGGGCAGTAACAACCTATACAGCAAGTCAACCCAAGACCGCGACCCTCAGAAACATCCCTCAAATTTATTTCTGTTGCCGTGTCTACTGAGTATGCATCACGGTTTTATAACACAATACTGTGAAAAAGTATTTTCCCCCTTCCTGATTTCCTTTATTATGGTATTTGTCACCCTGAATGGTTTCAGATCTTTAGATGAAATGCAATATTAGACAAAGGGAACCTGAGTAAACACAAAACAATTTTACAATTATTATTTAAGGTTATTTAATAAAGAAAGTTATCAAACACCCACATCATCCATGTGAAAAAGTAATTGCCCCGTTATACTTAATAACTGGTTGCTTCACCTTTATCAGTCTTTCACATTGCTGGGGAGGAATTTTAGTCCACTCTTCTTTTCAGAACTGCTTTAATTCAGACAGATTTGTAGGTTTTCGAGCATTAACTGCTCGATTCAGGTCCTGCATCTCTATTGGGTTCAAGTTAGGACTTTGACCATTCATATGTGAACTTGCTTTTGAGTTTTATATCATTTTCTTGCTGCATAACCCAATTATGCTTCAGCTTCAGCTCATGGACAGATGACCAGACATGGGGATTTTGTAACTTTTTTCATTAAGTAAATGAAATCATAATTTAAAAGATGAGTTTTGTGTTTACCCAGTTTCTGCTTGTCTAATATTACATTTTGTCTAAAGATCTGAAACCATTCAGTGTGGCAAATGCACAATATTTGTGAAAAACAGGAAGGGGGCAAATACTTTAGATGTTAAATATATGAATCTTATTTGTACTTTGGTTCTAGGTTTAAATAAATGAAGTTACTTGATGTCACACTTTCAGGTAGCTAACTAGCATGAATAGCAAGAGAGATGAAAACATTGAGAAACTGCAATGCAAACTGGCGTGGTTGTAGCCATTCAATAGTGTTGCTTTTTCATTGTTGGCCTTTGAGAACATTGCTTATGTTTCTGATGTCCTGTGGTCCTTTACAGGAAACTCAGCCTTTTGGATGTGCACACAGAGGTGAATGCAATCATATATGAGCGACCCCAGAGCAACCCAGGAGAGGCATACTCTATCAGCCTGCAACACACACTGAGGAAAACACTGTTCATATGATGAAAGAGGAAGTGCTGTTTAATACCCTATATGATGAAGGACAACACTGTTTATTATTGTGATCTTTGTTATGATGGAAGATGTTTGTTATCCTGTTGTTGTAATGAAGGAGAAAGGGTTGTATCATACCTTCTTTAATGCATATTTTCTGCCAGTTTGGAAAACTCAATTTATTATGTGCATTCATGCTCTATTTATTTTGCAGACACATAACACTAAACAATTTTGTCAGATTATGGGTCCATGCACTAGTGTGTCGTATTGTTTTTAACACTGTGAAATATTTTGCTTTCAAGTGCATGATACACAAACTTAGCTTTTTTATATAATATTGTATTTCTTTGTAGCAGCTAAATATGGATATGTA